>NC_090726.1:129911932-130059432 GCF_036898095.1 Palaemon carinicauda | reverse complement strand
TCCTCTCGAGATATTATCATCATATCTTGCTGGTAATGATTTGGGAGGTATTATAAATACAGTTTTTGTAATTCTGGTGCTGGAATTATTTTGTTTCGTAGAATGGATATACTTGTCTCTAGTCTACATAGGCCAGGCCATAAATTTTCAGTTTTCTGTTCCTGTTTCCTTTCTTCCGTATATTATCGAATTTTTTAACTTTTACTTTATAGTGCAAGTGTTCGGTTTTCCCATAATTGCTCATGATACCCGAATGGCCTCACAAGCCCCGGTACTTGGCTATATTGTCCAAATTATGAATCCAATCTACTCAATGATTAGGTCTAATGTTTTAACATATTAGATACAGGCATGTTTTAGGTAAGCGAATGTTGGTTTTAACATCCTGTTTTAGACCTTTAAGTGCATTACCGTTTGTGTGTGATACAACAGTCCTTTGCAATAGATATCAATGTCGACAATCATTCTCTTATAATGAAATCAGTAATAATGGTACTCGGGCAGTAATTAAGTTGTTTACAGCTTTTATCACATTTTGTGGGTTAAAATGACAAGCCGAGTGATATGCAAATTTCTACAAAGTTTAGTCTTCAGTATCGGTAATTTTATTTGAGAGATAATGAATTTGGATGTACTCTATACGGTTCGTTTATTAACGTCATTTGCGTAATTTTGTCAGATTAGGTCCTTTACGAACTATGGTAATTCGTTACATTTTTATTTATGCAAAATATGACGCTGATGGATTTGTTCATCTGTAGTAGTTACTTCATCCTCATACAATTTGTTAATTTTATGTTTATTTTGCTTTCAGTGGTTGTCTTTTTTTCTCACTGTGGTTGAGTTGTAATTACTGCGTGAACTCCGTAGACCTTTATGTCACCTGTTCATTTCGTGCTAGTTATTGTAGATGTCTTACCTTTCTTCACCAGTGTCCAGTTAAGAATAGGGGGAACTCCAAAAATTCTGGCATTTTCTCAAGTTCTTTCTATAGAAAAAGTTTATCATGGCTTCATATTTTCACATCGCTTCGCTCTAAAAGCGTCTAATTTAAAATTGGTTGGTCTTATATAGATTTCAGCAGTGTATTAATTCTCTGTGTCTGTCTCTGGAACCTTTGGCATCGTCAAGTGCTGTGATGAACATTCATTCACTGAACTTCGAAACCGATACTAACCCGCGATTAGGGAAAACTATTCGTGTTAATAGTATGTCTAACGCCGTCTGGCTAATTAACGTTACCAAGTAGAGCAGATGACTGAATTATCATAAAAAAACAGAGAGAGAGAGAGAGAGAGAGAGAGAGAGAGAGAGAGAGAGAGAGAGAGAGAGAAAATGGTTTGTATTGTTTAGCAATTGCTACCTGACAGATACTTTACTTCTATACTCTTGTTTATGATAGAGTTAGACTTTTTTCCAAAAAAAAAAAAAAATGTGTGATATGTTAGTTTAATGAAAAATAACAGAAATTAATTTATGAAACTTCATTACTCTATGAAAGTACGCCTGCGCAATTTGCATGTGCACAAAATTATATGAATAAGTCTACAGTATGTTTTATTTGATCAATAGACCTATGATATTTATTTTTCTATTTAGTTATCAATTTTGTTGACAATTACACCGAAGGACATTAGTTGTCGCAACGCCAGATCATGTGTCCAATTATCCCTTTGATGGATTGGTGTAACTTTCCCTTTCATTATTTCAAAGCTGCGCCTCACGCGTGAGCCTACGGTATTTTTATATATTCTTTTTGCAATCTTTTCCTCTTATTAAGACGTTCAATTACCAACGTTAGAGCCATCTGTTATGGACGGCACTACTTTCTCTTCAGTATTCGCTTACTAATTTATACCATCGGTTGTTCTCTTTTGACCGGGATCTCTTGGTGTTCATGTGAACGTTTATGCCCAATTTTGCATGATTGTACAAAATTATTAGAAATGTAATTGTTAGACTTATTTTCTCATTTCTGTACTATATTTTTTCGTGTCTTTAAGATTAGTTCATGTGTGCAGTTCCTGATCTAGATATTAATCTCTGGCACCGTCGCTCAAATAGTTCGATATGCATGTTGCATAAGATTTTTCACAATTCTAACCATGCTTTACATTCAGATCTTCCTGGACAGTTCCATCCTGTTCATAATACTAGGCATGCAGTTAATTTTGATAGTGAGGCCTTCTCCATCATAAGGCTCAATACTACACAGTATTCTAGAAGTTTTAATCCAGCTGTGACCAAGTTGAGGAGTGATCTTCCTAATCGGGTCGTTGAATATGTAGAACTTCAAAAGTTCAAACTTGCAACAAAGGTTTTCATGTTGAACAGGCTGACAATAAATCTTTGTATAGTTTATATATGAAAGATCTGCTTTAATGTTGTCACTGTTCTTACAATATTTTATTTTAATTGTTCATTATTTCTCATATCGTTTATTCATTTCCTTATTTCCTTTCCTCACTGGGCTATTTTTCCCTGTTGGAGCCCTTGGGCAAGCATCTTGCTTTTCCAACTTGGGTTGTAGCTTAGCTAATAATAATAATAATAATAATAATAATAATAATAATAATAATCAGTCTGGATAATTTTCTCAAAGTTTATCAAATTTATATCAAATTTGCATGCGAATGAAATTTACAAATATATTCGATTTTATTGATTTATTTTAGTTTTCTTGCTTGGGAGAAATTGTACAGTCGTATTCATGTGGACTTGCACTTCCAAGAAAAATTAGTCATTCTTACTAACCCTGTAGACTTAAGCATGATTATCGGCTTTACGGCAGTAAGCGTCTCTCTCTCTCTCTCTCTCTCTCTCTCTCTCTCTCTCTCTCTCTCTCTCTCTCTCTCTCTCTCTCTCTCTTTTACGTTAAACATCTTAAAGAAGTCATCTTTCCATAATTACAAACCACGTGCCTTACGGAAGTGTAGAATGGTTTGCTGCCGAAGGCGTCATTGTTACAATTTTATGTTTTAGAAAGGTATTTTGCTGGCAAACTTTATTAAGGTTTATATAGGTGAAAGATCACTTATTATTTTGTTACATTTAGGGAAATTTATATATATGTATATATATATGTATATATATATATATATATATATATATATATATATAGATAGATAGATAGATAGATAGATAGATATAGATATATATATATAATAAATTTTTCACATGTTGACGTTTTTCATATTCAAATAAGCCATATATTTTTCTACCGTAATGTCTGGATTCTCTCTATACCTCGGGATCAGAGACCCAGTGGGGAATAAACTAAAAAATGATAGCCTATGGTCGGCCGGGGAATCGAACCCTGGTCCGGAAACTGGCACGATAGTGACATGAAAAATAGCCACGTGGCCGTCCAGAATCTATTATCGTTGAATTGATTCCCCCTTGGGTCTCTGATCCCGAGGTATAGAGAGAATCCAGATATTGAGGTAGTATAATATATGACTGACATATATATATATATATATATATATATATATATATATGTATACATATATATATATATATATATACACATATATATTATATATATATATATATATATATATATATATATATATATATATATATATATATATATATTGAACCTGGTAATATTACCTGTCAAGAAAAGGGAAACGTAATCAATCGATACCACAAAAGTGAAATACCCACAGCATAAGTTAACTATATAAAGCGAAACAAAAATTGTTTTAACAAAATAACCAACTCAATTTGAATATGTATTTTATAGTCGAATTGTATACATTATAAGCGGAGTTGATATATCCTTATGTTGATTGTTCATCTTAAATAGACAGTTAAATTTTCCTTTGATTTTAAGCCAAGTTATGGAACTTACTAAATTAGCTTTGGATCTTTATTGATAGGCGTGCAGTGGGTGATGCCCCAAGTGTCAATGTGCCCTTGGATTAGAATTCCGTTGTATCCATCCCATTGTGGCATTTTTTCATACTAAAATGCATTCTAAGCCTTTCATATTGATTTTGTTCCATGTTGGATATTGCATATGTAGAATCTTAATTGTCGGGTATAGAAATAGAATGAATGTTTTTCTTGAAATAAGTAGAAATAACTTCCGATAGTAACACCAGTGTCATTGTTATCCAGATACGTGGTGTAAAAAAAAAAAAAAAAAAAAACTTTTTTTTTTCCATTGTAAGGCACGAAATTGCAATAGCAAGAAAATAGATTTGAATTTTAGATTGATTTTCTTGATTAACCTGCATATTAATTCGTGTACCTGTCGATAATTCTATATCATTGTTGCCTCGGTTTGTTGAAGGTACAGTCGAACTTTTGGTTTTCTGGAGCTACAGAAGCACCTCGAGCCTTTGTTCACTCAGTCAGTTTTGATATGAAGTAACGGAAGTGGATTTTGCATCTCAGTCGCTCGTGAATTTGTGAAAGTGTCAAAACCTTTGTGAATATTGTTATTGAATAAGTTTTTTTATGTTATGGGCTAAATATCTCCAGGTTCATTATAATGTACTTTTATGTTATGCCCTGAATCCTTTTCATAATTGAATCATTGCTCGATTTAATGGTGGATTGCAATATAAAATTTTTCTAATGGCGTGCAGGAAGTTGAGTTTGAAGGATAAATCGTATAAAAGCCAAGTATACACCATAGTAATTTCCCCTGATTATTGTGATCTTATTTTAAAGGACAGTCCGTTATTTCTTTCAGTGCTAGGGCCATTGTTTTATCTACTTTCCTTATTTCAGATGAGGGTGTGAAGTTGGGTGACAAGGGTAATAAAAAGGGACTTGAGTGACAGCTTCCGATTTTTTTTTTTTTTTTTTTTTGACAGCAAAATATACTGTCAGAACATACAGTATCTGTTACCGGGAAGTGACTCTTAAACTAAACTATTATTAAAAAGTACTTCTTGGTTGTTAGTGTATAGTCAAAAGAAACATGAAAAGTGAATGAGTAAAATGAATTATAAGGATTGACTGGCAGAGAGAGAGAGACAGTCGTGGTATAATTCGAATGTTAACTGAGTTTGCGTTTATAGCATCCGTGATTCGTCGTAATTCATGTAGAGACGATTTACGATATAATGATGGAGCATTGTCACTTTTAGTTCTCGATTTTTAGATGATTCAGTGTATTGTGTGATATCGTGCAGTAAAGTATTGAGACACGTGGATGGAATTAACGGTTTTGATTAGTATTGCTGATGGTGATTTAATTGTAGAAGCAAATCGTGTTTCTACCCTTCAAGAATGTTTTTCCAGTTTTCCCTTTCTGTTGGAAATTGCAATGCCATATCATTGAATATCGTTACTCTGTCAATGTTATTCCCTTTGAGGAAAAATTTGGCGAAAAAGAATATAGATCTTGATGCATTATAGTTTATAGTACAAACTCCAATCGAGATTATTTCCCGAGCTTAGGGCGGACGCTTCTTAAGAAGATTGTGTATATCAGCAATAAGGGCAGTTTAGTTTGAGCTTATAACATTGATTCACGTCACAAATACATGTAGACTACTGATCATCCCTATTACGGTGGTTTAATGGGACTGCAATTTGGATTAAGCATTAGACTATTTACAATAGCCTGCTCTCCCCGTGACCTCAACTGGAGTCGTATCTCGGGGGCATACTAAGGCAGGCGGTTCTATAGATTGGTGAAAGTTTCGATTAGGAGACGTAATAAAGTGAACGAATAGTTTAACATCGGCGCTCGATCGTTACTGGTCTTCATACTTAGAGACATATTTTGATTTTTTTTCTGGAATGGCGTTCACTGGTACTAAGGTTTTAAAAGATAAATGTTTGGTCTCTCTCTCTCTCTCTCTCTCTCTCTCTCTCTCTCTCTCTCTCTCTCTCTGGTTTACCAAATTGACAATGATTTTGTCTTAAACACGCATCAATTTATTGGAAATGCTTCTGTGGAGTTGTTTCGTGTGCTTTAGTAATAATTTCGCAATCGTACCCACCTTTAACTGACCCCACCTAAAGTATCTTCATGACAAAATTATTTGATTAACCCTAACTTTATTCCCAACTTAACTCCCCTAATCGAAAGAATTTTACTGCTGAAGTTACTTTAACTGATCTGCCAATCAAATATTGTAATCACCGGCTCATTTGAAGCGAGTAATTGCTGATCGTTGAATAAATCTATCATTTGATAAGACTTGTTTCCATTGAAAATTTACAAGGCTGGGGGAATATCTCGAGTTTTCTTACCGTTTGTATTTTGCCTAACTTCTACATTACATCTCGAGTTTTCTTACCGTTTGCATTTTGCCTAACTTCTACATTTTCTTTTCCTGCTGGTGCTTTTATCTTTCCCTCACTCACTTGATATCACCATCTTCCTCTCTTATCATATTCGGGCTAGATTGGTCGTGCATTAGTATCGCGTCTGTATAGAAAATGTCAATTAATTTTGTTTACGCTTTGTATAGGCTTAGCATGTTTAGGAAACATTGCGGTAATGTGACTTTGAACTATTGAAAGATTAAACCAGCAAGGTGTTTGATTGCATGGGATTTTACTAACTAATTGTCTTCCTTCTTCTCTTGTTTCAGTTTAATTTGAAGTAGTAAAATGTTAGACATTATCATTTTGTCAATGAATATTGGGAAGATGAAATGGAAAATAGTTGGTGAGGCTAACGCTCATATATTAGCTGGTTTTTATTGTTCTTTGTGATTCAGAAAAGACTAATTTTAAAATTACTTTTTTAAAATTGTTGAAGGATTGTTAATCATCTGGATGGCATGGAATTTTGCGCCTTCATTAATTTTGATTGTAAGACCACTTGGTACTATTTACAATATATATATATATATATATATATATATATATATATATATATATATATATATATATATATATATATATATGCGTGTGTGTGTGTGTTAATCTTTGGGATTACAAAATGTGTATTGAAAAGAGCTCATGTGCAGAAATCCATAATTGTGAAAGGCGATATGTAAGTGACAAACAACGTTACAAGTGTTTTATTGCTTACCGGCGTTGATTCAGTTTTGGCAGGGTTTACATTTACTCATTTGTATTTTAAAAGATTAATGCACTCTTTGGGAAATGGAATATTAAAGGAAATTTCGTGTAATAAGAAGTTCACATACACACTATATATATATATATATATATATATATATATATATATATATATATATATATATATATATGTATATATATGTACATACACAGTGTATATACTGTATATAATATTATATATATTCTATACATGATAGAAGATTTGAATAGAGAAAGCAGAAATGTATGACTGAAAATGAATATGAGTAAAACTATGATAATGCTCAATAAATATCCAGAGACAACAAATAAGGTTTATATACGAATCTCTTAGGACAGAGAGAGAAGAGTTTCCGCAGGACGTGAAACCGAAATTAAAAGGACAAGTATGTGATGGAGAGCTTTTGATAAACAAATTGAGATTATTAAATGTAAAATGCAACTTCATCAAAAACATCCGTATTTAATCAGATGGTCCTACCAGTATTAACTTGTGCATCAGAAACATTGAGCCTTTCTAAAGCCTTAGAACATAAGCTAGTTACAACTAAAAGAGCCATTGGAAGAATAATGATAGGAATAAAACTAAGAGACAGAAAAAGAGAAACATGGATACGAGAGCAAACCAAAGTAGAGTATATTCTAACAGCATTTAAGAAATAGAAATGGACCTGAACAGGACACACAATGAGAATGACAGATAATAGATGAACATTAGGAATAACAGAATGGGTCCTTACCGATTGCAAAAGAAGCAGGGGAAGGAAGAGAAGACGACGGAATGACGAGCTAAGAAAATGTGTGGGTATTGACTGGTATAGAATGACCATAAACAGATGCAAGTGGAAGGGCATGTCTGAGGCCTTTGTACAGCAGTGGAATAGTCACGGCTGATGATATATATATATATATATATATATATATATATATATATATATATATATATATATATATATATATATATATATGGTTTTGCAGTCCGTGTACTAATTTTACTCAGGATAAATGACTTGTGTTAACCAGACGAATCTGATGGTATGTAAAATGTAAGAATATTATGGAAATTATTTCGTATCTAAACATCTTGAAGAAAATAATGCCACCACTTATTCTTAGAGTGAAAAGTTCCTGGGAAATCATGTTTTGCATAGAAACATTGAAGAATAATTAGCTATTATGATAGGTTCTTAGGTTTTTGTGTGTAAATAAGTTCAAAAGTGTTTACTGTTAGAATTAAAACTGAATAGTATTTATTCAGGTTTGAAAGTTTTCCAGTATCATATGATTGGTTAAATGGTTAAACCATCTTGAATTAGGATAATAAATTGTTCATCGCTTAATATTTGAATAAAGTATTCAGGACAAAACCAATTCAGGTGTTGACTTCATTTAACCGTATAAAATAATAACATATTAACCATGAGAACGGGAGAGAGACGTTGATATGTGGTTGCCAACAGTACAAAAGGGATTGGGGACCGTGTCACTACTGTAACTGGCAAATAACCAGTTGTCCAATGGCATTTAGCGGTTCATGTGGGATCTTTATTCGGAGGCTAATGGTGGTAATTACGTTACAGGTAGTAGTTTTGCCGTCGACGGAGAAAAGTAAAAGTTGGTAAACTATGGCTAGGAACTGGACTAGTGTTCAGGGATAAACGTTTCTCCAAAAATACGATTTTTTTTAATGCGTGTTTTAATTTGGTTCACCTTCAACATCAAAGTTTGCAGATTTTGGTTGTAGAGTCGTAAGGAACGAGTCGAAATAGTAGTTAATTATGCCAGAAAGAGAGATAAAACAATAAACTGTATTGCACACTCATACGTATGTATGTATGTATGTGTATGTATGTTTGTATGCATATATGTATTATATACAGTATACACATACACAGTATATATATACAGTATATATATACAGTATATATATATATATATATATATATATATATATATATATATATATATATATATATATATATATATGTGTGTGTGTGTGTGTGTGTGTGTGTGTGTGTAACGTGTATGCATAAGTTAATTAAATGGATTTATATTTTCATATGTATTTATGTATATATAATACACAGGCACATTTATATATGAATATACTGTATACATTACACACACATTTACAGTATATATATATATATATATATATATATATATATATATATATATATATATATATATAATATATATATATTGATTATATATGTATATGTGTATGGATATATATATACTGTATATATTACATATATTATTTATGTGAATATATATATATATATATATATATATATATATATATATATATATATATATATATATATATATACATTATATTTGTATGTATATATATATATATATATATATATATATATATATATATATATATATATATATATATATGTGTGTGTGTGTGTGTGTGTGTGTGTGTGTGTGTATATATATGTACGTATGTACGCATGTATGTACGTATGTATGTGAATTAGGTATTGGAGAGAAACTGGTGAAGATATTAAGAGTTTTAATGTGTTTGCAAAAGGATAATGTTGCAAATAAATGTTGACAACGAATAAGAGGGATACCTTGAAGATTGAGCAATGAAGACATGTATTGATATTTATCATGTAAGAATGAAGTAAAAATAATTGTAAGATTAAAGAATATGTTAATAAAGACAGACAACCGGGTGTATGCACAGGAGTTCCAATACTTGAATTGCCCTGGGAAGGCCAGGTGGAAATATATCGAGTAATCTTGAGCCAGCTCTTCTTTACAGAAGTGGAGTGCGGAGAATTGATATGACTATAATCAGATCAAAATGGTTGAAGTGATCTGTTTTTAGAGTGTAGTGGAGGAAGACTCAACACATGGCGAGATTTCTTGAAGCAATGAAAGAGTTACTTCAAGTAAAAATATGGTTCAGACTAATTTAAAAAGGTTTACCAATGTAGGAAGAGTGATGAAGGATAGGTTGCGGAAAAGAGAGTATAACTCGAAGTGTTAAGAGGCGTTGTAACCATTGGGTAGATGGTGTGAGAGACATTGCAAAGGAACGGTTGTAATATCTAGCAAGAAAAAGAGTTCGTGTGTGATAGGAAGGAATGGTGAAGTGTGTTTTAACTAAGATTGCTCCCTTCTCTTGTTATATATATATATATATATATATATATATATATATATATATATATATATATATATATATATATATATATATATATAATATTATATATATATATATATATATATTATATATATATATATATATATAATATATATATGTTCATATTTGAATAGTCAGTTACCGAATCTCTCTCTCTCTCTCTCTCTCTCTCTCTCTCTCTCTCTCTCTCTCTCTCTCTCAATATTATGGTACCCACTATCATTTAATTATTATTTTGGAACTTGAATCATCAACAGACTCGTATGCATCCCTGCATATCAACACCTTCATTACTGAAGCCTTAACTCGCCTTGAATTGGCCTTGGAAAGCATATTGAACGGTTGTGAAACCAGTCAGTTCATTTGGAATTAAAAACAGCCTATATTAGTTGGAGTTCGCAATAAAAATAAAAAATAAATTTGTCGGACGGAAGTTCTTCAACACCAGAATCTGTCAATAAAAGATTTTTTTAATTAAGAATGGAAAGGCAAGAAAAATTAACTTCAAGCCAAATAACTGTTTGCGGCAAAATAAATCACCAGTGGTAAGACCTAAAGCTCGCGACGTGTAATTTGGAATATTACAGTATGGCCCCCTTGACATGTAGCTCTGTTGCAATGAGCATCATAGTAAAGATTTTACTTTGAGAAAAAAACAGAGTTTGTAACGAAATGCTGAGGTTAAAGTTTTACATTCAAACCACTGAAATTCGCTAGTATAAAGGTTTTTATTAACGGTCTACTTTATTCTTATTTTGATAATTTTTTCCCTAGAAATTAATACCATTTATTTTCGTGGCGAATGCATTGTTAGTTAATCTTGAATCCCTCTTATACCATGGTTATCACCTGACGGACTCAGATATTCTGGACTGCGGGAGATTTGTAATTTCATATTTTGTAATGTAGTGAATTTATGGTTGCTACAAGTTCAAACGAGGATGTTAATGTCTAAGATACGCCATTTTTTCCAAGTCTGTCGAACTTACCTCCGGTCAGATTTAATGTTTGCGACAAGAAAAGTTTGATTAGAAATTTGTGTGGACACTATCGTCGTATCACCTCTTATAAAACTTGATGGAAATGCCTAGATAATTTTTGTTGGCTTGAGCGTCTACTGAGAAAATATAGAGCGATAGCTACGTCCCTACATTTTATATTTATGCACTGTATTTTTAAGTGTGTTCACGTGTATTTAGAATTTGAAATATAGTTTTGTCAAAGAATTTTTAACGGTGATAAAAGACATGTTGTAATATCGTGCTTACAAAGTAGCTTTATTTAAGGGTCACTAAACTTCGTATGTTTAATTAGCTGGGTAAGTTCCATATTACAATGGTACATAGAAACTCTGCTGGAGAGAGAGAGAGAG
Source organism: Palaemon carinicauda (assembly GCF_036898095.1). Classification (NCBI taxonomy): domain Eukaryota; kingdom Metazoa; phylum Arthropoda; class Malacostraca; order Decapoda; family Palaemonidae; genus Palaemon; species Palaemon carinicauda. The sequence continues at coordinate 130,047,859 of NC_090726.1, read as the reverse complement.
AGAGAGAGAGAGAGAGAGAGAGAGAGAGAGAGAGAGAGAGGAGAGAGAGAGAGAGAGAGAGAGAGATTGATACCAGTTGATCATGCACAGGAATTCATATTTGCATATGAAGTTTCACATCTCGTGGCCCAGGATAATTGTACATTTTATTCCTCTTCGATTCAACTAGGAAAAAATATATGTTGTCTACGCCTTCTTCTTCATGAGGTGACGTTTGATTAGGAAGGCTAGAGCTAGGTTCAGATATACCAATCTCTATAACAACTACAGCAGCTATGGCAGGGTGAAGATCTTCACCGTGCGACGGGGTATAGAGGACACCGCGTTTCGTTTTGATATTGAGCTAGGTACTGTTACCAGTAATACTCATATATACCATTGTGTCTTGTAATTTTCTTCCATATGAATGTGCATGAATTTCAAGTAACTTATTTTCTGCACAGAACCCGATCCTCATTTTTAACATTTTGCCATTCGCCGTGAAGAACACATAGGTCCCGACAACTTAGTATGAATCTACCCTCACAGCCCACTTTGACTTTTGGTGGATTAGATATACAATCGAATCAAGCTGTTAGCCAACCATTTTGCCTCTTAATTATTATGACTGACATTCTACCTTGTTTCGAATATTGTTCTCCAGATTGGGGAATGATCTTCCTAATCAAATAATGAATTGCTGAAACTTCAGAATTCAAATTTGCAGCGAAAGTTTTTATGTGGAACAGACTGACATGAGTCTGTCTTCTTAGTTTATATATGACAGATCTAGTTTTAATGTTGTTACTGATCTTAAGGTATTTTATATTTTTTATTCGTTACATCTCGCATATAGTTTATTTATTTCATTATATCACTGGGCTGTGTTTCCCTGTTGGAGCCCTTGGGCTATCGTTTCCTACTTTTCCAATTAAGGTTGTAGCTAAGCCAGTAATAATAATAATGATAATAATAATAAAATAATAATAATAATAATAATGATGATGATGATGATGATGATGATGATACAGCTGTATCAAACCCGTTCACACAGACTATTAAGTGGCATCGCTTAAAAGTTCTGGAAAAGGTCTTGTAGACTACACAAGATTAAGTATGTGTTGCCACTTTGTGTCGAGCTAAGTAGCCCCAGTTCTTTGTTCAACGACAGCTGATTGGTGCAACGTAAACTTCATTTAAGCTGTGTGCCACAGAGCACCGTCACTGCTTTATAAAGAAAAAGGATTCATTTCGATTATGGACTATGCAAAGGAGAGTTTCCTTGTACTTCTAGACACGAACGATCTTTGTGGATGGATTCTCTATAATAAACGATTGGCAGTTGGATGGTTAGGCATTTTCAACCAGATTGGCAGAAAAAAAAATGTACATCCAGAGGCTAGATGCAAACAAGGAAAGTCTCTTTGAGGTACTTCCAATCACATTGATGTCACCAGCATTATAAAAATGTTTTTCATCCAGTTATTTTTTTCATGTATGAGAGAAAGAAAAAGATATAAGATAATTTTAAAAGTATATGTATTAATGGAATTTTGCTTTTTCTCCAATATTAGTTACAATAATTTGGGTGTTCTTGTATCATGCATATTTTATTATACTTGATTATGCTGTGTTTGACCATTATTGATTGCACCAAGGCTATATACAGTACGTCATGTTTTTAGTAAAGTTTTGTGTTTTGTCAAGGCCAATATAGAGGTGTTTTGTTAGCGTTAGTCGTGTCAGTTTTTTTTTTTAATATGAAATTAAAACTACCATTGTGTTTTCAATGCCATAACAAATTTATTTATTTCGCTTTTTATAGTGATAATAATTCCTAATTAATATTTTTTTGGTACATTAAAGTTAAATACTAATTAATTATATTTATTGTGTCAGTGATTATCATTGAACCCGGAGGCAGGCATTTGTGTTGCATTATTCCGATGTTTTACGATGGCATACGAAAAAAACAAAAATAACGTAATTCGATAGACATTAATGTCAAGTGTTTTGTAACTTACGCTTCTTGAAACGGTACACTAAGCTGTAACAATCCGTGCGCGAGAAAGATTTATGATCATAGTATATTCTCTCAATTTTATACCCATTTGAAGACATTTTGGCATCACAGCTTAACTGGTCATTGAGGAGAAAGAGAGAGAGAGAGAGAGAGAGAGAGAGAGAGAGAGAGAGAGAGAGAGAGAGAGAGAGAGAGAGAGAGAGAGAGAGAGAGAGAGCGGGTGGCTAACATTTATTGCCTGTTATGGGCTTGATAATAAATACTAATTTGTAAAAATATTTGTCAAGTTATAGATAAGGTCGTATTTACCTCCTCATATCTGGATGTTTTCAGCTCGGTACTACAGTTACTGCTGTTGATCACTGGCTCTGAACAGTCACTAGGAATCGGTCTGGAATTATTTAATAGATGGTTATTTAACGAAATATCACCAGGTGTAACCGTGCCAATGACTTCCTGTATGAGGGATTGATTGTGTTAATTTATTAGGAAAAGAAAATCGGAACTAGGAGTTGTCTTTTCGCCATTGGGTACATGACTCAGCCATGATTGCTGGTGAGGATGTTTTGATGTGCTTTTGGAGGTCCTTTAAATTCACATTATATCTATTTTGATGTTTGTCCAGTCTGGATGAGTGTACATACAACCCTTTAGCATGTTGCGTCGTACATAATTATCAAATATCTCTCTCTCTCTCTCTCTCTCTCTCTCTCTCTCTCTCTTCTCTCTCTCTCTCTCTCTCTCTCTCTCTCTCTCTCTCGGATGTAGGCATTTTATGGAAATGTTCTTTTAATGCGTTAATCGTCAATGAATACAAAGTTATATATTTACAAATCCACAGTTGCAAAATTAATACTGCTGGTAAATGCGCGTGCACACTTACTGAGAGAGAGAGAGAGAGAGAGAGAGAGAGAGAGAGAGAGAGAGAGAGAGAGAGAGAGAGAGAGAGAGAGAGTAGTATTTTACTTTACCAGGCTATGTGTTGCAACCTCCAATCATTTCTCCCATTTATTAAATGAGATAGAATCCCCTATTCGTTTAAAATGAAAAAGGGTAAGACGTCAATACCGATATAAGATATTTTAATCAGAAAAGCTACATTTCAGCATTTTTTGAAAAGTAATATACAATAGGGTTCGGCAATGAGAATGTGGGAGGAGTATGAAATACAATGCTACACCTCTTTGTGGTCTCTTGGATTTCTTGAGATTTCATCAATTTTGGTGGTAATTTAAATTATCTCAATTGATCTCTTGAGAGAGAGAGAGAGAGAGAGAGAGAGAGAGAGAGAGAGAGAGAGAGAGAGAGAGAGAGAGAGAATTGGTGGACTGGTGATAATACCAGTCCTTGAAGTATTGTGATGAAGGAAATAGAAATGAAACATTCCAATTATTTATGATCGAGGTTATCAGTGTTAATTAAATCTCTGTAATGGCCCATAGTGGAAGAATGTCATGCACTACTATCAGGTATTGAGTGTTAGATGATAAACTGGGACAAGTTTTAATCTGTATTCAGCGCGTTAATGAGGACATGATTATTTTATTCTTCTCAGTTGTTATAAAAATGAAAGTGTATGGCAGAGCATTTTGCTTGAATGTTGAATGATGGTGGATTGTGATGATTGTGAGTGCACAATATGAGCCTCTATGCGACTGACTGTCTTGTTCCCATAAAAATAACATTCGCTGCTATGACTGCAGTTTTGAAATACTGTAAGTCGTTTATGATGAGAAGTTTTTTTTTAATTGTGGCTTGTTTCTTCATTTTTTTGATAAATTTTCATGGGCAATTATTATGAATTTTATTAAATTTCATTTTCTTCATAATTATGTCTCGCCAAGGTACTGTTGTCTATTGTGAAAAGGCCAATTAAATTCAACGAATCTGATTACCCTTTTTATATGGGTTTACGATTTATCAGTCTAGTAGTACCTTAAACGCAAAAAAGAAAAAAAAAAAGAGAAAAAAAACCAACATGAAGTCCACGCAGTGAAGGTCAAATTAATTTAATCGAGAAGTTAAGGGTAGATCAACAGTGAAATGACCCCGTGTACCTGTAAGCCATTATAAATGATTATTCGGTGGGGCACTAAATCAAGACTACTTTTTCTCGCATGCTAATCACTCCTGCTAAAGGAAGTACTGAAATAATTTGGGAATTGTTGTTGTTGTTTGGATTTGTTTGCATTTTCCAACACGGTCTCTTGCTCATTAGACTCCTCTAACAGAACTGGGGTTCAGTGTTTTTCATAGAAATGTCTTCTTCCTTTTAGTTTGATGACGTTCCTTGATATTTTGATAATTTGTAGAAGGTTTTCTTATGGGAAGTTGTGGTATTGCTTTCCTTAATATACCCTCTTATTAGTTTATTTTTATACTAGGGCCCATTATTCACCAGAAACATTTTAGACTTTTGAAATATTTCCTATTCCAGAAGAAATTTATAAATAGTAATTTTATTATTATTTAATTCCAGGTTCGTTCACACACACACACACACACACGCACATATATATATATATATATATATATATATTTATATATATATATATATATATATATATATATATATATATATATTTATATATATATATTGTGGTACCAAAAGAGTTTAGCCTTTTGATTTCTCAAATCCTTAGATATGAGGTTGCAACTTCCACATCCTATTTTTTTGTCCTAGCATATGTTGGTAGACGTTTTGTAGCTTGATGTATTTGTGAGAGATAATCTGGGATTGGATCCTGTTGTAGAAATCTATAAATAATCTCTTGCCTCGATATTTTCGTAAAAATGATTTGAAAACCGAGTTGTGATGATTAGGTGATTGTTTTTATCTTTATTCAATATATATAACAGGAAGATTACATTTGCATTTGTTTATAAGAGGTCCTTTTTAGATTGCTCCTAAGAGTGTGCTCATTGTGGGCAGTTACAGTGTGATGTTGATCTTGCTCCCATGCGGATTTAAGTTGGATTACATCTAGTGTTTTAGTAAGGCTCTGTGTGCCATCATTGAATTGTAGAATTTGGATTTCATAAAAGGTACATGAATGCAAAGTTTACAGATTTCTTGCTACTTCCAAAATTTCCTTTTTTTCAGCGTATTTCTTTAAATGCTATTAATGTCACCAAAGTGCTTCTACGTGTCTCAAAAAGAGAAATCAAACGAACTTGCCGACAATAGTCAATGCAATCTTTACTCTTATCATTAAAAATGTCCAGACATCAACTGAGTAATAGCATTGATTTGGTTCACTTATTCTTATTTACCATTCATTATTTTGCATCGTCAACTCAGCGGAAGAAGTTACGTCATAGTAAAAGTAATATGTAATTGGAGTATTTACTTGATTAAATGAAGAGTGATTTTGGACGCGTTCCAGTTTGAGTCGAGGAGAGAAAGTCTTTCAGGAGTTTTTGCCGCTCGGTCGTCGTTGCCTAATGGGAGGAGGAAGAGGTCAGGTCGATGTTCTCTTGTTTTTGTCTCTGGTTATAAATACAAGATGAAATCTTATTGCCAGGTATCATATGCATAATGGCAAGGGGTATTACATACATAGAATGTTCAATTACACACTTTACTTGTCAGTATTGACAAATTTCATTTTCCGAATGTCTTAACATATAGTCGAGACGATTCTTTTCTTTGGGTGAACACTTCGTTAATAAGATTGCTTAGGTAATCGTATGGGTTAAATACCTGTAATGGTGCGATTTCGAAGGAAATTCATGTTTGATTGAGGGTTTCGGAGCGTTTCCTCTTCCGTTTCAAGAGCTTAAGAGATTATATTAATTCCACACGAACACTCCTTTTTACGTCATACCCTTTTCCCTAAGTGCATTCATCATCATTTAAGATTAAATGTGGATATCTTTAATGGAGAAAAATTGGGGGATTTACGTGTACTTACATTTTTGTTGACTCAGAGAGAGAGAGAGAGAGAGAGAGAGAGAGAGAGAGAGAGAGAGAGAGAGAGGAGAGAGAGTCTAAATAGACATTATTCAATTATATAATAAAAATTTGATACATTTGTGTTAGTGGAAACTATAGAAAATTATTAGTCGAGTCAAATGTTCCCAAATTTGTTTAGTTTCTAATGAAAGGAGAGATCATTCAACGAAAGGCTTTATAGCTTCGGAAAGGCGGAACTTTACTGAAATTTTGATTTACGTACCTAAGGTACAATTGAAAAGTGGTCATTGACACATTTTATTATTTGTGGGTTATTAGTTCCCCTGTAATGTTTCAAATATTTTCCTAGCACCTGCAATAAAACTGTTATGTTATGAAACATGTTTATATATTTCGTAATAAAAGCAGGTAATTCTTATATATACAACCATGATAAGTAAAGAAATTTCAAGGTATTTATCGATAGATATGTTGTTGAATCATCAAATGAAGCGGGATTGAGGAAGTCTGCTCTTAGAAAAGATTAATGAAGTTTATGCGTATAAATCGAGGAAAACAACTTATTGGTGATGAGCTTTTCACAATTTGAAAAGAATAACTGAAAACATAGACTTAGAGATATCTATTTGTTGATAGGATGTCTACCTCTAATGGAAACACTATCGTCAATTCTGTTGTTGGAATCAGTGGCGATGATGCAGCGACGAGATTACATAACCTGGTTGAATTTGCAATGACAAAAATGGTCGAGTAAACGTAATAGAACATGATATGATCGGCCGGGGGGGATGACGTTGTGGTTATTGCAGTAGTTGAAGTTAGTCCCTCTCCATCCCCAATGTAAAGTAGAGGATAAGTATAGCAGTTTAGAAGCCTGTCGCAAGTATGACTTCGTATGCTAGAATATATTCTGGAATTCAAAGTCATTCATGATAATGGCAATATCAGATGCCATCTGTTAACTCGCTCTTACTGACAGAGATGCGGTCATATTGAGAAGGATTATTAGCAAAAGAAAATTGAATGTGTATGTGGAAATTGAATACAGGTGTTGATGAAACGGGGAAAAAAAAAAAAAAAAAATTAGAACATGAAGTGAATTCAAGATGTAGCAAAACTTGGGGTGTGGAAATAGAGAGTAGCTGCAAATACTGATCACGAATGCGAATGTTTTTAGGAAATTGTATCAGTTATAAGTAAAGAACATAGAGTGGATTCTTCCGATAATGTCATTCTTCGTTGGTTATGTAATTTAGAATTAATTTGGCTGATACGGTAGTGTCTTAAGGCTATAAAAGACTTTCAGTTAGAAACACTATTTTCGTCGTTAAAGATGGCATTTTTAATAAGACAACTTTGGTTTGGTACGTATTATGACTCGTTGATAATTTTGTGTTGAAAATAAGAGAGGCCTCTACTGCAGCGCGTTGGTCGAATTAAGGGACGAGATAAAGTAAAGAAAATCGAACACTTAACCCATAAAAAGTCACAAAACAACTCTCTCTCTCTCTCTCTCTCTCTCTCTCTCTCTCTCTCTCTCTCTAAAACTGTTCTTGGCTGTTTGGAAATTGGTGAATATTGAATGTTTAGTAGTATAATTCATTTTCTACTGGATTAACATTACGAGTAACAATTATACCAAAATATTGAGGTAAAATAACTATAATATTGGAATAGAAACAGAAACATCAAGAAAATACTGAAATCAATAATACTGAATCGAAAACTATAAATTTGGAATGCTGGAATAGAAGTAACAGAATTAGGTGTGTGGATGAGGATAGATTTAAAAGCCATAGTACAGTATCTGGTGAAAAATATTGTACATAAAATATCGTTTTAGAACGGAATAGACGAAATGTTAAGCTTGAAATGGAAGCAACCGAATAAGGAATGCTGTAATGAAAGTCGTATTTTTGTGGCGTGAAATATAAATTTTCTGTATAAAAACCAGTTGAAAATAGTTGCTGGTAAAATGTCGAAAATCACGAGAAGCTTCCTTTTTCCGGTTTGGAAATCGTTCATGACGTGAAAATGAAGGAATATCCGCGAGGGGTTCAGCGTTCATTTATAGATTGATTTTCAAGCAAGAAAAAAATCAGTCGGACCGAAACGACCATAAAATGCCTTTCTTCTTTTACCCCTAGACATCAATTTAGGGAGCAACGAAAATATTTATTTTTCAAATCTTGATTTTCATTCATGGGTAAATTTCACACATTTAATTCCTTTCTTCTTTCTTCCATTTTAGATTATAAGAGAAGTAAGGATTTACGACAGACGTTTCACAGGCAGATAAAGACGTGTTTTCACGGGATAAATAGTACAATTTAGAAACTAATTCTGTGGTGTGCGTTCATGAAGGAAACCAAAAATGCTAGATAATGATATACGAGATAAAACTTGCTGAGAACATAGTGTGGAGCACGTATTTTCACTACTGTATGCTTACGCACAAATCAACTTTAACATATTTCTTCGTTTTGTGATAGTATACTGTATACAGTATAATGATTTACATTGATGTTAGCGTAACACAACTCTACTCTCTCTCTCTCTCTCTCTCTCTCTCTCTCGTGTGTGTGTGTGTATATATATACATACACACACACACACACACATATATATATATATATATATATAATATATATATATAATATATATATATATATATATATATACATACATATATACTTTCATCAATGACTGTATGAATTTATTGTATGCCTTTTCACTTATTCGCACACTTATAAATCCTCTTGGACAATAAACATGATACTGTCATTGTGTTTGTTGTTGCATGACAAGAAGGCATTACTATGAATATTTATCCCATCCATTATTTATTGGAATTCATTTAAACAGAACTTATTTTGTATTGAGCTGGGTGAACGCGATTTATCCCAATACCTGTTTTATGAGGTAATTACTGTCCAGTATGTGGATTTGAGATTGAAGAGGTTGCAGTCAATTATCAATGACCCTGCTCATCATGGCTACCAGTGACCTTTGTGATGTGATTAGGGTGGTTCTCTAGAGTTTTCAATAGTAGCAGTGGGACATTTAAAGAGAATTCGGTAAATTACAATAGTAGTAATACAGCAGTTTTTTTAACAAATCCAACTCGTCTCTATACTAGTATTGCTGACATTTTCTTTTTTTCTGCAATTCCCTTATAATAGCTAGCCACTCCATGGTTGGAATACCAAAGTACCACTATGTAACTGCAATCCCCACCCCTTAACAGGAACCACATAGTTATTATTATTATTATTATTATTATTATTATTATTATTATTTTTATCATTATTATTATTATTATTATTATTATTATTATTATTATTATTATTATTATTATTATTATTATTATTATTATTATTATTAGGTAAACTATAACCTAGTAGGAAAATTAGAATGCTACAATGCCAAAGGTTCCAACAAGGAAAATAGCGTTGTGAGGAAAGGAACTAAATAAAGGCAACTAAACTATATAAGAAGCAAAATAGATTGAATAATTTGGGGCAGCTGAAACCCTTGAAAAAATCCTTTCAAAATTTTCCATCAGAGTAGTTTACAGTACATAGACATCTTAAAAGGTCTTAAGATGTCTTTGCTGCTGTACCTCGAAGAGAGTCTGTGTACTTATCAAATATTTATAGAATAAAAACGGCAGCTCTACGGAAAACTCTTGATTCTTGGGTGCATTTCCCAACAAAGAGTTAAGTAGTATTTATTGATATATGTTTTGGTGTTATCAGAATTACTTGTTTAAAAATTTTATCTCGTTATTATTGTTATTCTGGAGTTATTATACAAAACTATTTTTTATGTTTTGTTTTCGGAGAAGACCATAGTGCATCATATTGCATAAAGTAATAAATTGAATTTAAACTCTCGTTGGAGTATGACTAGTTTACATCCTTCTTTGAGGTTTGAACTTACATTCCAGTCATCTCTCTCTCTCTCTCTCTCTCTCTCTCTCTCTCTCTCTCTATATATATATATATATATATATATTATATATATAATGTGTGTCTGTTTGTCTGCGTGTGCAGTTCTCTTATTTATATTTGTGAAATCATGTTTCTCCACAGCTGTGTTAATTCTGTTTGATCATACGGGGAGTGTAATATACAATACAATGGTGATTTCATAGATTAAATTTAGATAACGTGTTTGTGTTGAAATATATAAGGCTTGTTATATTTTTCGACAATAAAAGCTATTTATTTCTGTTTTCTTCACCTGTCACGGTTATGGCTTACTTTTCTGATTAGTGGTTGATATGAACATTCTCCCACACTTTTAGTGACCGACAGTATCCACACTAACACCTTAATAACCTCGCGTTACATAACTGATCGTTGCTCCACCACAACTTCAGTGTGTGTGTGTGCACTCCAATGACCGAAGGTCAACCCTGACTGACCTCTTGTTCCTTTTGCCTCATATTCTCTCTCTCTCTCTCTCTCTCTCTCTCTCTTTCTCTCTCTCTCTCTCTCTCTCTCTCTCTCTCTCTCGCGCTTGTATCATTTATTTTTCTTCCACATCTGAATGTTCTAATCTCTCTACATAACTAGAGTATGAGGTATTGAGACCTATTCTACGTTGTCTCGATGTTATTAGTACAACGTTTTATATGACACTTCCTTTCCATTTGTGCCCCATGACATTATACTCAACTTTTACTTGTCTGATATGTTCCACTTCAAAAGCATATTGTTTTTCTTCTTACTTACCTAAAAAATCTTTCTTAACCTCACCATGATTAAATTGACCTCGCCTTTCTCAATGCTTTTCATTATTTTCAAGAATCATAAGAATAGTGCCACATTTAGGCCGTTTGCTTTTTGCATTAGCTTTAAAACATTGCCCTCTTATTTACTCTTTGTTGCAGGATAACTCAGAGATAACATGTAGCCTACATGTATCGTAATGTATTAACTTTTTCCTTTAGATTTCATCACAGTTTTAAATTTTATTGTGATTTAATGACTTTTAATTAGTTAAAATCCAGTTTTAAGCAAGTTATATCCAAGTACCATAAACTTTTAAGAGTTTTTCTTATTAAGGTCTTCAAGCTGGTGATTGCTATATTAATATCATCATTTGTTGATGTTATGCAAAGGCAATACATTTGATAAGTTTTTGGTTTTTATCTCATGGAAACTAGACTTAGAGTGAAAAAAAAAACTTGAGCAATTCTCATTCAGGTATCTCTTGCATACTTACAAATCTTTCTGTCATTTATGAGTTTGACAGTGAAATGCTCAGATTTAGTACGAGTAATGCATATGGGGTTTCTCATTGCACAGTTAAAGTTTCATTTTTCTACTTTATGTTTGGTTATCCTCATTTACTTTTAAATTGTACTTCAATATTCTTAAAGATGAAACATGTATTTCCATATCGAAGTTTCTATGTTATTGTGACTGCTGACACGAGGTTTGTCTTTCCACAGGATGAAGCTAGAACTTGTGTTGTGTGTGCTGGTTACAGTGCTGAGGACCATAGGCGTCCAAGGCTTGGAGAATGGCCTTGCTCGCACCCCACCTATGGGTTGGTTGGCATGGCAGCGATTCAGATGCAATACAGATTGTGTTAATGATCCACACAATTGTATCAGGTAAGGATGCAATCACATTTGCATATACTTATTTAGATTGATGACCGAAAAGTTTTAACATGTTCATGTGAATATTTATGGAGACTAGATATATTGTCATATCTACCATATTTTACATTATAGCCATGTTTTATAATTAGCATATAGTTTTATCCAGATTTCAGTTTTTAGCAGTGTTTTATTCATATGTAATCTGAATTAGAACTAATAAAGGATTCTTTAATTGGTTTTATTTTCTTAGAGTAACTAGTGACAAAACATTTTTGAAAGGTATTATTTTTAAAGTGCCTTTGATAATAATTGTCATACAATATTTATATAAAAAAATATTGCACTTGAGTATATTTTTAACTGAGTGAAGACCAACACGATTGGCAGCTTAATGTTCCCACCAATTTCATGTCTAAAGTTGAATAACAGATGAAAATAAAATGACTGAAACTGATCTTATGCTATTATTATTTTTTTTATTTTGCAGTGAAGCTCTGTTTATGCAAATGGCTGACATCATTGTAAACGAGGGTTACAGAGATCTTGGTTATGACATGGTCTCACTGGATGATTGCTGGTTAGCTCGCTCAAGGGATTTGAATGGTAGACTACAACCTGACTTCAGTCGATTTCCATCTGGAATAGCTGCTTTAGGAGATTATGTGAGTGCTAAATTGTATCCTATCTTGATTAAGATTCTATATGTTATTGCCGAGCTATTGGCAAGGCCGGTTTTATATAGTAGATTGATGAGAAATACAAGTGAATAAGTTTATAAATGTTAATTGCAGTTTTTAAGATTGTTTTTCTTAATCATACATTTATTTTGTATATGTATAAGAAAATATTATGGCACATTTGCAAGCTACACAGCCTCACAAAAAGTAATAGACAAACAAATTTTTTGTTTATCACTGCAGAATCTGACATGGTTATTATCTTCAGTTGCTCTTTGTAAACCTTAGCAGTCCGACTCTCATGAAATTCTTTTTGTTTTGAAGATTTAATTGCAAGAATATTTCATAGGATTGGAGTGTGGGAGGTGATAACAGCTTTGCAAAAGAATTGTTGCACAAATATCTTTGAAGATGCTATATTATATAGATTTAGTATTCAAATTCTCATCTCATATTGTGCATTACATGTTAGTTCATATAGTTCTGTACAGTACATTACTTTCAATATATTTTTTTATTGACCAAGTTACCATCTTTAGTAGAAGATGTATACCAGCAGAATTCAGAGCATGTTAATGGTTTGCTATCTAGATTTGTATATTTTTCATATTTCAAAGGTGTTTGTAATTATGTGGATGGTACATTTTGGTGCAGATTAGATGACCAGAGTGTCACCAAATTAAGTATGTTGGGGAGGTCAGTCTCTCCGTCCTCTGACATAAGGCAAAAGAAATGTAAGACAGGGAACTGCATGCATTAGAACTTCTATTAATTAATTTACTTTTATACAGTATTTAACTTTCGAAATTCGGTTTTACCAAGTAATATATCTTTGAGGTGTCATTTATATATCAGATCTTTTTATTTCTACGTGACTATATTTCATTTATATAAGATACTGGGTAGCTTCTGGCTTGAAGTAGAATGTTGCCTTAATAGTCATGCAATCTATTGGCTTTGTGACTTGATAATCATCATATTTTATTGTGCCAATTTCGATCCCAGAGGAGGGCGTTGTTGTTTGCCTCTCTAAGGTCTTGATCTGAGCCATAAGGGCCCTGTGGGTACCCTCGTAGAATGTGTTCCATTGTTTGCGGTGTTGGCCCACACGGGCATTCAGGGTTGGTAGCTAATCCTCATTTGTGGCAGTTATCTCCAGTTTTGCTCACTTTTACCCTTCTTCTGTTTAGGGTCACCCATTTCTTCCTGGTGGGGGTTGTTCCACTGGGTAGGCCTTCCTTTGAGCTGGGCAGCTCCTCATCAGGGGGCCATCGGTCACTTTCCCACCACTTTTCTAGCCTGTGACCAGCTGCTCGGATTGGTTCTAGTCCATCCACTGTTGCTAAGCTTTTGTGGGCTTTCAGTGTTTTGAGTTACTCTTTGATTATTGTGGAGTGGATGACTAGGGTCATTAATTTGTTTATTCTTTTTGGCTTTTGCTAGCATATTTTGTCAGATATGAAGTGGTGGGACACGAGCTGTTTTGAATAAAGATGATAGAGGTGTGGAATTTAGGGTACCAGTAATAATCCGACAGGACTTATATAGCTCTGGGTCTACTTTAGTTGTATGGCATGATCTTCCCCACACGGGTAGAGTAACAAAGTGCTAGGACTGTTTATCTCAGGGTCTTAAGATCTGTTCCCCAGCTGGTGTTGGTGAGTTTGCTGAGGAGGTTGTTTCTGGTACTGCAGCTGGTCATTTGTATAGATGTTGAATAACATCAGTGCCAGCACTGACTCATGTGGAAGGCAATTGTTCTGTATCCTCCATCTGATTTTCCTGCCATCCATTTCAATGAAGAATCTCCAATTATTAAGCAGATATTTAGTGATGTGGACTATGCTAGTATTCTGTATAGTTTGAGCCACCTTCAAAAGAAGTGCTTTATCGTTTACAGTGTCATATGCCACCTTAAGGTCGGCAAAGACTGTAACGGCGCGTTTTCTCAAACCTATCATCAGTGTATTGCGTCAAGGATTGATCTTGTCTAAAGCCAGCTTGGTTTGTGACAGTTGTCCTTTGACAGTTTGTATAACTTGTAAAGGATACACAGTAAGGATATTCGTCGATATATTTTAGGGGATGATGGGTCTTTCCCTGGTTTCAGGAAGGCCACTACTCTCACTCTTCACCAAATCTATGGGATTTGGTAGGTCGTTGCACAGGAATTGAACAGCAACATCAGCCATGCTTTTGTTTTGTCTCCGAAATGTAAGATCATTATTGTTGTTGCCCCATCTAGGCCAACCACCTTCCCAGATTTGAGATGTTTCATGGCAGCATTTAGTTCTTCTAAGGTGAACACTTGGAAGTTATTGTCACTGCCTCCATGGTACGTTTAATGTCCTGTCTCATTTCCTTTAGGTAACCCGGATCTTTGTTGTGAGGCTTACTGTTCAGCAGCAGTTGGTGAGCTACCTGGCTAGGAATTACAGCAGGTAATCTAGGAGGGGACTTCTCTGAGTTCAGTTTATTGATGGTTATCGAGGCTTATTTGCTGTTATGGGTCATGTCTATGGAAGTTATGACTTCGTTCTAATGTTCTTTTCTTTCGTTGCTGATTATGCCGAGAAGAGCCTCTCCAAGTTCCACGGTACTTTCAACAAAGGTATTTATGTTATATGCCTGGGCGCACTCTGTGTACTGTTCTTTTGACCGTTCATTGAGACCTGCGATGTAGCGCTTCCTGCAGCCTCTAGGGATGTGTTTCTTTGAAACTTCCCAAACAAGTGATTGGAAGTCATTGTAGTGCTGTGTGGGACTGGGGGTGATATTGGATATTCCTGTCTCCAGGTCTGACTCAAAGCTTTCTCATTTTGCTTTGCATAAGTTGTATCTGGGACTAGGTTTAGTTTGTTGGGGGTCTGATCACAGGTTTTGTGTTGAATATTATTAATCGGTGTTGCGATTTTGGTATAGAGTTGCAAATCGATTTTTCAACGTTATAGTAATGTCTTGTTGAGGCAAATGCTAAGCCAGGGTTATATTCCCGTCTCCAGCATGTACACTGAAAGGATGCTTTATCCTTTGCATCATTCAGGAGTGTTAGGTCATGGTTGTAGCCCAGTTCTCGATAGTTTAATCATCACTGATTGTATTGCTGTAGCCTCAGGTGCTGTAGCTGTAGCTATTAAAGTCACCAATAACAAGACTTGCATTGTTTCCTAGTTGGTGAGTTTGTAGCCATGTGAAGTTTGTTGTTGGTGGTTATTCACACTTGTGATGGTAATGTGTTCAGTGTTCACCTGGAGTATTTCCAGCCTGCCAACTGAGATGTCTTTCCTGTTCAGGATGATGGATTTATCCCAGATAAAGATTGCACTTCCATGAACAGGACTTGAGTGAGATATTACAAGGTCCATACCAGGTATTCTTGGCAGAGATAGATCCTTATATGTCTCATGTAGACAGAGTATATCTGCTCCTAAGTTAGCAAGAATTTCTGATTTGGTGATAAATATTCCTTCAGCATTGAAGCTTATGATTCTGAATTTGGTCGTCATCTTGTTCAGAGGTCAAGGGTTTATCCTTTTATCACCCCTTTATAGGCTCAGCATTGTGCTTGCTGTAACAATTGGTCTCCTTGTGGGATAATTGGGCACCACATGAAGGTTTGCTGCTTGCCCCCAACTTCCTAATGTATTGGCCTGAGAAATAGAAACTGAAATCGACAAGATTCAGTGCAAAGTTGCTTGAATAGTTAATTATGGTTATTATCATTATACCTTCCAAAATAATTATCCTGGTGGAGAGCTAATAATGATACCAAATTGTGATCTTTTTGATAAAATGCAGTTGGTGGTTTTATAATTCCAAATTGGCAAAAGATAGTAGTATTAGTTTATTGACAAAACAAACATATAGTACAGAAAAGTAATCTTTGTTACATATACATTAGATTTGTCCAAAATAATCACCCATACACAAATATATTTTGAGAGTAATATTTCACACCTACGCTATCAATCTACAACACAAGACCTAAGATCATAATCCTTCTTTTCCCATCTCCCTCCTCTTTTTCTCCTTTCTTTTCTTTTCTTTTTCGTCCCCTACAATACCAACTACTAAAAAATCATGAGGTTTTAACTTCAACATATCATAACCCTAATACAATACAAAACTATGTCCTTAGAGCATCTCAGTTATTGCACATATGTCAGCAATAGTTTATATAGAATTACATAACATTATTCTTGAAAATAAATTGTTTCACCGAATGATTCCTTAATATCTGTGAAGTTCAACATTCAGTACCTCTCTGGACAGTGATCAGTAAGTGGGCAGTGTATCAACACATGTTCTGTTTACATGTAAATATTATCACACTGACACACACGTTCTTCCCGAGGTGTGCGGCTCCATCTTCATGCCCCTTTTTCTCAGATTATGAGACATTAGACGCAGTCTCGTAAATGCCTCATGTTTATATTCAGGTATAAATGTGTTTGTCATATAAAACGGGTGCACAGTCATCATCAGATTCATGTCTGTGATAATGGTTCCCAACTTTGTTGCCCCTTGTGCCTTCCCTCGAACAACTTCAGATATCTTCTCTAATGGGTGAACATTACCATTTCCCATACATCTATCAATAAAGCAATATCCTGGGTAATTTGCCTCTCTACACATTTGATACACCCTATGAAACGGTTCGTCATGGTCTGTTTGAGCATATTTTGACTGCATGAAACTACTACTCCATTTTTCAATCACTGCCCGGATTGAATATTGTTCGTAATACTAGGCATGCAGTTAATTCTATCTGTCAGGTATTCTCCATCTTGAGGCTCAATACTACACAGTACACTAGAAGTTTTATTCCAGGTGTGACTAAGTTGTGGAATGATCTTCCTAATCGGATAGTTGAATCAGTAGAACTTCAAAAATTGAAACTTTCAGCAAATGTTTTTATGTTGAACAGGCTGACATAAGTCCTTTTATAGTTTATATATGAAATATCTGTTTTGATTTTAATGTTTTTAAAATATTTTATTTTAAATGTTCAATACTTCTTGTATCGTTTATTTATTTCCTTATTTCCTTTTCTTACTAGGCTATTTTTCCCTGTTGGAGCCCTTCTGCTTATAGCATCTCCTTTTCCAACTAGGGCTGTAGATTAGCTTATAATAATAATAATGATGATAATAATTGGAGGGATACCTGCCTCCATCATTCACAGGTTTACACTCTTGTTTCTATGTACATCTAGTAAACATTTTATTAACTTGTTATACAGTGAACCCTCGCTACTTCGCGGTTCGACCATCGCGGATTCACCACTTCGCGGATTTTTTCCATAACCCATATATATACAGTAATATATATATATATATATATATGTATGCATGTATTTATGTATATATGTAGGTATGTATATGTGTATACATATAAATATATATATATATATATATACACACACACACATATATATATATATATATATATATATATATATATATATATATATATATATATATATATATATATATCTAAAGTAGGAAGATGTGATGTAGTTCTAAGGGAAAAGTATGGGAAATATGTCTGGGTAATAAGCAAAGCTCTACCTCCAGTTTGTTTCTTCATTATGATCAGAGATAAATGTAAACAAAACATTGGTTGCCATTTTTTATCGTGCTTTTTAGCGTGTTTAGGAAATGCATGATATAAAATCACCTTTAATATTTGTGCCTGTTTTAGTTTAGGGTACTGTAGTACGTGCATTAAGTGTTCTGTACATTAAAGGGTAGTTTGTTAACAGAACTACGTACAAGGGAAGGTTTAAAAAGTCTGAATATACATGTTGAATAAATAGATAAATATGGTGTCACTACTTCGCGGATTTTCACCTATCGCGGCCGCGACTGGAACCTATCTACCGCGATAAACGAGGGTTCACTGTATTGCTTTTTCATTCCTTTATTACTATTCGTTAGCCATGATTCAGAAGCGTATAACAATGATGATGTCACTGCCGCATCAGAAACAATTTTTAATACATAAAAGGCATCTGAGTGTTTCTCACACAAAATATAGCAAATTTTTTTACAATATTCTGAGATGCTATTTCATGTTTTGCCATAGCTGCCTTGCTTCTCTCCGAGTCCGTGAACGATGCACCAAGTTACAGATGCTCAGAGGAAAAGTTGACATTGTACCCACCACTTGTTATTAATCTCTTATTATTATCTTCACCATTAATTATAAAAAAATTTGTTTTCTTTTCGTTAATCACCATGCCACTTTCACCACAAAATTGGCCTACAATATCCAACTTATTTTTACATATCTTTCTATCTGTTGCTAATATGACAGTATCATCCATTAACAACTAAGCATGCAAATTACCTAGAAAGCCATCTGTTCCAACTGTCTTCAACATGCTTACCATATGATCAATGTATAGCACAAACAATAAATAGCTCAATGGGGCCCCTTGGCAAACACCGATATTAGCATCTGCAGTTGCCGATCTGAGAATATTTTTAGTGGATACTGTGGAGAAACGTGTTTTTATTTAATTGTTGAGTGGGAACTTGCAATTCCAGGAAAGTCTCCCTACGTCAGTTCCTAAAAGATCAACAGGGGAGGATAAGGAGCACTATCACTCAGGGCACAAACACCCTGTTAATAACTTTCATGACGTAGTTCACTAACCATCACTCAAATGCAAAGAACTTTACTCTGTCCAGAGGTCTAAAATCCCTACACGTGAAATGAAAGTAATTTGATGGCCTACTCTAGCTTTGTCAGGTCTAAGGTCATCTACACTCTTAGGCTCTGTTTCGGCTACGTCCCAGGGACCCCAGTGAGATTCTGAACAGAAATCTTACGTTTAGTAATTATTGAGACAATGGCGATGGATGGGAGCCGTGGAGTATGAAGTAAAGGTAAAGGGAGATCTTCATCTTCAAAGCACTGTTAAAGAGCGTACACTCGCTGATACCAACTTACCTACAGTATATCTACAGTGGGTTCCTCTCAACATCTCGGGTGGTGCATCTGACACGTACTATACTATAAATTGGTAGAATTCATATAATGAGGTTAAAGATACCAATGTTTGTAATCTATTCCAAATAATTTATTACAGTAAAGAAGAGAATCAGAGTAACTCGGTAATGAGTTATTCACATAGCAAAATTAGTAAGTGAAATATTAACCACAATTCACAATACATAATTTTGAAATTGATAAACTGAATGAACACGGGGGATTAACCCTCAAATGGAATAAATAAAATCAAAATCTTATGATAAATAACTTACGCGGTAGGCTTATGTGAGGTCCCAATATGTGGTCAGTGACCTCAAGCAATTATCAACGCGCCATAAAGTAAAGTTACATTAATATCCATGCTGCCAGTTACCTAAACTTAACTTATGAGACAAATAGAAGCTTATCTAAAGGGGGAATTACCATTAATTGAACTCATAAGATTTTTTATATCCTTGGCACCTGTGTCCTGAGAATGGCGGTCTTCAGTTTTACCTCGCTAGGCCTACTGCACTTGTTTAGCAGAGTCAATGGCCCATTCCTACTCGCCCCAGTCTGGATCAGATCAGAGGTTTCTGCGGAACTGGATGCTTTTCCTTAATAACGCTCAAGGTATCTGCTTGCCCTCGTCCTTTGTGGAATCTGAGTCCGTTACTGTGCAAGGGGACAGGCTAGTGGGGGAGAGTGGGAGCACAAAGTTGACTCGGGGACAATTGACCCTGGCTTGGCAGTTGCGTTTAGCACCGTGGCCTGTAACTTTGTGAGGTCAAGTTCATGTCGCCCTCGTCCAGCTTCCCTCCCAAAAAAAGCGCATCTCAGTGCGTAGGCCAGTGGTCTTGAGGTACTATCGCTAATTTAGGACAGGCTTGAAACACTTGTGACTTGTGAGTTTCAAGCAATACTCTTATTTAGAATAAAAGGAGAAATCTTGCAACTCCAGGGGACAAAGATAATCCTAACTAAACATCTGGTATACAAAACAAAAAATAAAACTAAGAGGTAATTAGCAAGTCGGGCTTATGAGTGTGGACTTGAGTTGTATTAGAGAAATTTAAAGTCTAAATACTGAAGGTAAAATAATGAATACAGAAGTATTTATCTCGAGACACTCGCTTAAGGAAGAATCATCACTCACATTTTCCCTGCCGTGACGTCACGAACAATAACAATGTCTACCTATAAACTGTGAAGAAGAAGAGTAGTGAAGAAAATTCTTCACAGATACATACATACATTTTATGGCTCTAATCATCACAAATTCACACCCTAAGGACATAAGAGGGTTAATTAACTTTAGCCGAGGGGCCTTATCATAAGCTTCACTAAAATCTATAAACAGCATGTATAATTCAACTTTCTTATGCACCGCATAATCACATAATAATCTCAAGCGGACAATTTGTTCAATACAACCTCTGTTAGTTTGCGCCACAGCTTGACATTTGTCATCGAGCACCACAGTTTCAATCTATTAAGGATCAACGTGTCATAAATCTTTGCCAAAGTGGTCATGATACTAATTCCTTTGTAATTATTGCATGTCAATTGATCACCTGACTTAAATAGCACGATCAATTTACTATAATACCAGCTTAGAGGGTAACTTCTGTATTCAAAAACTTCATTCCGAGTTTAAGATTTTTTTTTTTTGATATTTCATATTTAATCTTATGAGTTATATTTGAGATATTAGATTTAAATGTTGAACAAAAAAGGCATGAATTATGATATACTGTCATACAATATTTGTGTTGTATAGCACCAGACTATACAACCTAAATTCATAAATACAGTCCAATTCATGGTACAGTATAGTGGAAATTATCTTTAATTCAGATACTGTATATTATATTAGTATTACAGTACAGTACTATTGATATAGAGATTGAACATAGAGATAGATTTCATGAAGTGCAGTTTTATCATGCTAGCCAGAATTTCTGATTACTCTATTTAAGACTGACCAACATTTCAGTGCAAAAGGCATTGTTAATTCAATAACATAAAAATTATTAGCATAATTTTTTTATATAATATGGTTAATGCCTAGACTTTATTTTCAACATGATTAAAATTATCTTGAACATTATTCTTGCAGATGCACAAACGAGGCCTTAAGTTTGGGATTTATGAAGATTATGGCAATTTTACTTGTGCCGGGTATCCAGGAATTCTTGGACACTTGCAGATTGATGCTCAGACCTTTGCTGAATGGGGAGTTGATTATGTGAAGTTAGATGGTTGTTATTCCCATCCTACTGACATGGATCAAGGTAAATAGGATTTTTTATGTTTTCTTGCCAAATTCAGTATTATGTTTGCCCGTAATTGTTGAGATTATTTGCAAAATATCTATTGGTACATTATATACAGTACTGTAAATCCTTTTTTAAAGCCTTTTTAAATTTTATTTTTATTTAAAGCTTTACTGTCTTTCCATAATTTTAATCCTATCCTTTTTTATACAATTACAGGATAATTTTAAGATATAATTAAGATTACATTTAGATATAACTGACATGCATCAGAAACAATCTTTTGGAATGTAGATTTCTTACATTAAAATGCAAATAAGCTATGAATGTGCACCATTTGATAATACAATGTTTTGTAAATACTGTATATAATATATCTTATTTACTGTATTTCAGGCTAAGATTTTCAAAAGTTTGTAGAATGATTAAGGAGATATATCAGTGTCACCAAATTTTAATTCTGTAAATTGAAATTATTCTTTTAATTGACAAGAAATTGTAAAGAATGGACAGTGCTTCTGGCAACTCAAGGAAAGTGTTGTTACAATATGCTGTACTGTATTTCAAGTTTAAACAGTAACCAATTGTGGCAATTTAAAAGGTGACTACTTCATGTCCATTTCTTGTTTGTGAAAGTACTGTATGGTTTTAATTAAAGTATAACCACAGCTTGTAGATGCACTATGCTATTGATGCTGATTTATAAGCTTCTTTATTATTTAGCATAAATTTACTTGAAACTTGGAACAGTAAGTAGTAGCCCTGAGCATTTCTTTTTAGGTATATTGAATGTAATACAGTAGAATGCTGTACTGTAGTTTTAAATTTAGTCTTTTTATTTGTTTGTTGCAAGTTAGATCTCACTTCTAGTACATTTCAAGTAGGTTGTCCTATTGAATATGATACTGTAGAATGTACATTTGAATTTAGCCTTCTGTATTTAATAATACAGTAGCAAGTTAGATATCACTTGGTGGTATATTTCAGCTTGGTTGTGTTTGACATTTATTGAGCTTCAGGCTTCTTAATCCCTATTTAAATCACAAGGTGCAGTGATGAATGTATTATTGATTAGGTTGATGATACAGGATATAAGCAGGCCTTTGTTAAAATTTCAGTAAGCTTATGTGATAGAATATTGTAATCACTCTTTTATTTGGACATAATTCCTCCGAGATTTTGTGAAATCTGAGTAACTTTGAGTGTTCAGGGTTGACCACTTTTTTTTATTGTTACTAATCATCGTGTAATGTATAAAGCAGTACTGTACTTCCAACTCATAGTGTTTTTTGGGGAATTGATTCTAAACACATTGCAAGTAAGCAAAAAGCTTGAGAAGTTTAGACCTAACTTTCTGTTACCCTCATATCTATGTAACCTTCTTTAGATTGGTACTAAGCATCGTGCAATGTGTAAGAAAGTACTTCCAGCTTGGTATTTATTGGGAATTGGTTCTAAGCACTCTGCAAGCAATCAGAAGCCTTGAAAAGTTTATTCCAATCATATCATTCCCATGTTTAATGAAAATTGAATAACAAGTTGTAGGGATTATTGTGTTCTAAGTTTCCAAGAAACCTGAAAGCCTGTAGAAGTTTAGTTATGATTTGATAACCAAGTAACAGAAGTAGTGTTTGGCCTTTTTTAAAATTCTTGGTCTCTAGGACAACTTGCCATTTAGTCCCCGGGTAGACACTAGTTAGTTTTTGACTTACCTGTAAGCTTCCACACTGGATTTTGGTGTTTTGCTCTCCTGAGTTGTGAGAGTAAAAAGAAAAAATTACATTTACTTATATAAGAAATTATAAGTTCTACCTTAATGCTTTTTATAGAAAATAAAAAATAGCATACAAAGAGGGAAATCAGGAACAAAAAGTAAATTGAAATAGGCTTTCATAAACTCCAGTTACCCTCCTTACTTCTCGAGGAATGACAACCAACTAATCAATGAAAAAACATTATTTAACTGATTTTCTTGCAGAAATTTGAATTAAATTATGTAATAGTATATGATATGGTTACTACAGTTTAGTACATTATCCATTAATACAGTAAACTGGTTGTTTATACTGCTTATAGATGTTTGGCTTACAGTACCAGCTTCAGTAATAAGGTAACTGTAAAATTAATATTGAAGGGAGTTGTAATGAACATTGTTTGGAGGTGGAGTGAACAATTACTGATGTGCATTACATGACTCATCTGTGATTTATATTAACTTGTAACTTATTTGTCAAATTACTTTTCTTTCTTAATCTTTACTTATTTAATGTTGAGCTCTAGGTAATGTATGTAAAGATAAAGGAGTGATTACTGCAATGCATCAAGTAATAGGATTGTCTATTCTAAGGGACTGCAAATATGGACAGATATTATATACTAATGTACATGCAATTGTATTTACCGGGTATTTCATTTTTTCTTCTTAGCATCCTGTCCTTTTTTTTTTAAGTTTATCTAGCTCAATCAAAAAGTGTTAAAAGCTATCTCCTTCAACAATCTCTCTTGAATTCTTACTGCCCCTTAATTTCTTATTTTGTTTGATTCCCCTTCCCCACCCAGGCTACCCTCTCTTTGGTTTCTACCTGAACCAGACACTTCGGCCAATGGTGTATTCCTGCTCGTGGCCAGTCTACCAGACATATTCCGGGATGACGGTGAGATAGCCTCGGTGTTGGTAGTATTGATCTGTTTTATGATAGCCATTTCACTAGTACCTGTAGTTTGGAAAAGGGTTAGTAGTTTTAGTTTTAATATAGTCTAATTTCACTCAAATTTTTAATAAAGATAGGATACTCATTGTTATTGTCTGGGTAAGATTGCAGTCGGAAAAATTTATGAAGTCCAGGTAATATAATACTATTAAAATTATTTCAAGTGTAGTGTAGTTATCATGCATGCAACTTAGATGATTTTCTGGTTTATGATTATTTTTTTACACTATGGTAAACATATACAGTACAGTATTTTAATTGTTACTTTGAAAGTACAATCTTCATTTGTGACTGTAGTTTCTTTTTTTGGATGCAAAACCATTACATATCATCAGACAAATATTCTCACTACAAGAATTTATTTAAAGTGCCAGATTTATGAAGTTGATACAGCAATTAGACTTTCAGAAAACATTATTTTCTTATTAAGATCTGAATGCTTCGAAAGGAAAGTAATTCACCCATGTTGCTGTGAGTAAACAGTATTATAAATAATTTGCAGATCAAGAAATGATCATCAAAAGCAGTGATGTGCTGCCATTTTTTCAGGCAAGCCAATTGGTATTTAAGCTTCTCTTCCTACTTTGCAATCCAGTCTGCCACTCATTTTAGTAGATGCATATTTTTGTTAGAATTTTTATGATGCATGTTGGTAGGGTAGAAAAGGAAAGGTGTTCATGACAGGATCTTAACCCTTTTACCCCCAAAGGACGTACTGGTACGTTTCACAAAAGCCATCCCTTTACCCCCATGGACGTACCGGTACGTCCTTGCAAAAAAATGCTATAAATTTTTTTTTTTCATATTTTTTATAATTTTTTGAGAAAATTCAGGCATTTTCCAAGAGAACTAGACCAACCTGACCTCTCTATGACAAAAATTAAGGCTGTTAGAGCAATTTTAAAAAAATATACTGCAAAATGTGCTTGGAAAAAAATAACCCCCTGGGGGTTAACGGTTGGAAATTTCCAAAAAGGTTAAGATAAGACCAAATTTTCTTCTTATTGGAAACTGAGTAATTGAAAATTAATGAAGTGTATTTTAAAAGAAGTTAAGCATATTTTTGAGTCACAAATATATTGCTTCTCACAACTCCATCTGAATTTTTGGGTAGAGCACATATTCAGTTGTAAGGGGTGATATAAAATTACCAGAGCATAAAACAAAAATCAAAATGGAATGCCGGATCATTGGCATAGAGATATAAGAATGCAAGGATGGTCACCAAGTGAAAGGTGATACTGATGATAGGAGGGCATATAACCTTTCTGATGTATGAACCATAAGCCTCGTGCAGACATTTGTTGGGTCATAGAAAACTATTTTGTTAAAATTCACTTGGAGATTCAGCACATTTTCTTAAAAGCTCATCTGTTTGTTTAACAAAATTGCTTAGAAAAGACGAGACTCTCATACCCAGTTTCTCTCTAAGCCTTGAGAAAATGTAGTATACCTGATGCTTCCAATACTGTACTTTTTTTTTTTGTTAAGAAGCTAACTATCCTTTAGGAAGCATATCAATACTGCAGTGTTATTACATAATAATTTCCATATGAGTAGGTCAGTTGGGTAACAGAGCTTATAATAGATTTAGCCAGTGGCCTTGCAGTAGCAAAAAGTAATTAAAAAAGATTATCAGGAGTGCCACATGGCTAATGACAAACTCCAATAAGGAACTTGTTCTCTCATCTTTTTGTTACTACAGTATGTTCATATTATTTCTATGAAACTTTCATGATATTTATAAACCTTCTATCTCAAAGCTTGGTTTAAAACCAACATTTTCTCCAAAACTAAAATATCCAGTTTTATTAAGCTTAAGTTCCAGTACAGTATTGAGTATTGAGACAATATGCTAATTAATGGCAATAACCTTGGCTTGGGTGTGCCACAGATCCTTTGTCTTTTCAATGGTCTCATTGCCCTCATGGCATGTAGTTGAGATTTTAACCTTCTGCAGATTGTGGTGTTTTGTGTGATTTAGGTTGTTAGCTCTCTTAAGGTATTTCGATTAGTTAGTAATTCTTGTGAGAGTTGTTCAAGGGACTTCTTGCTGGGCGATTATGATCCTCATTCTGTTTGTGTCTTATGACAGGGGCAATGTTTTTATTTAGATAGTAGTTGTGAAGAATATGAATGGCTTACTGTTGTTCCTCTTATGAATAGGTATATTCAAGTGGTAGCTGACCATTTTAAGAGTTCCAAACTTAAAAGGAAATTAACATTTTAGTTTGAGGGAAAATCCAGAGAAGACTTATCTTGTTGATTAAAGTGGGAATGATGATGCTAATGCCTTTCTTGCTATTAATGAGCTTTTGGGGTTTGATAGTAATGAATTTTTAAGCTTTTTACCTCTTTTGCCGTATTAAATCCAAGACCAGTGAAGCTCTTGACAAAGGCAATGATCCTAGCCAAACCTGCTGTTTCAAACTCTAGGCTAACTCTTCCAATTTTGCTAGTGAATTTAATGCTTACTTTTTCATAGAATGCTTTTTTTTTGGCTCAAGCCATGTCGTCCTGATGGAAGGTTCCTATTGGTAGCTTTCTAAGGGAGATTTGGCTACAGTGATAATCCCAGAGAATTGACCTTTAGGTCTCCAGAATTCTAACTCCTGGCGTGAATATCCTTAAAATTTCTCCTAAGGATATCGCATAAAATCAGGGGACATATATCTTGGTACAACACATAGCAATCTTCACCCCGAATAGCGTTTTCACTTCGAGGTGGAAAGTGGCTAAACTGAAGGGGAGCCGTTATCAAGGTTACCCTTCCTCCCATACTATTACATGGCTCCAAGATGGCGCCCATTCCTATTTCAGGAGCAATTGCGCACCGTGGTTTTCCCTATTATCTAACGTTTTTGATCGTTATTGAGAGGATTTAATATGCAATCTCTAGCTTCTTCTGCCTCTGGAAAGTTGAGTATTTATTCTTTACAGTGTATAATTTTTAGCTCCTGCTTCACAGTGAAATTAGTTTAATTTAATGTGTTTTGGAGCTTGGCCGGTCACCGGAGGCGCCATGGGCGCTGTCGTTCGTTATGCATGTGTTATTTAGTTAGCAGAATGACATTCCCGGTGGTAATAGCATTAATAAATTATGAAAGCTATTTAGGCACAATTATACTAGTAAAGATATATTATGCATACAAATTTCCTCTTCCTTATGTCGATCGTATACGTTAGAGTTTCGGTGATTTAGGTAACCGAGATCCCGCCCCGCGCTAGGCTACTTAGCCTATGCGCCTTAGTATACTTTCATACATTATCCCTGTTTACCCTCGTGTATCGTTTTATTAATTCAACAGGAGATAGTATATCTCTTAGAATTAATTATATAACTCGATACTCGTCTCCTGTGGAGATTTAAGGGTAATCCCTCCTTCCCTCTGAGTCTCTGAGTGCCGCCATAGGCGACAACCCTATCTTAGTCTTGCCATAGAGTAGTTCACTCAGGCTTGACTAGGCTAGTGTTTTCTGTCTCCCACCCTTGCCGGCGAGTATCCCGGCTTGGGTTTTCGACAGAACTTCAGAGTATTCAGTCTTTCTGCCGGCGGCCGAGCAGCAAGGCGAGTAGTCACTCCCCTGCCAGCTTAGAGCTGTCGGCATAGGAGGCTAAGCCTCCCTAGGCCGCACTTGAAGTGGTAGTATGATGCCGCCACCTTCTCCCCTGCGGTCTAGAAGACTCGTCGTGTTTCGGCAGACCCTAGGCTGAAGAATAGATATTCTTCTGCAGCCTAGGATGGCGCCGATACTGAAACAAAGTTTCACCCTTGTGTGGAAGTGGCGGCAATCCTGCCGCCTTCTTCTACACTTGATACAGAACCCTTTTCCCTGCCCCTCTCTGTCCTTTAGAGATGGCCTAGCTATCGCAATTCTGTGGCCGTCATCCTACAATCTCACCGCTTGCCGGGTAGATTGTGGTGCCAGCCAGGCTCCTACATAAGCAGCTGTATAGTCACTCAGTCTTTCCCTTATGGACGCAAGGCTCCAGGAAAGGTTGTGCCGGCTGTGACGGCTGCCGGTGGGTGACCCCTCTGCTGCTGAGTGTTCTTCAGTCCTCCCTTGGAGTGCCATCCATATTCCTGAAACTAGTAACGACCGGCAACGGATCTTGTGGCTGGATGGAAGCTTGAATGATGTATTCTCCCCTTCCATTTGAACCCTCATTCTGGAGGAAGGCTGTAAGGTTATATACTTACACCCCTATTTATTGTAAACATATATTTTAATAAGGCAGCCCTTCACTCCATCCTTTCTCTCTCTCTGTCAGCTTGTGCCGCCTGGTACTAACCCAGCCGGCATCATGTCAGCTGTACCGGTGCCGTCAGGTGCTTACTCAGTCGGCGGCATGCTGGCTGGACCAGTGCCGTAAGGTACTACCCAGCCGGCGACATGCCGGCCGGCCGGACTGTGTCGCCAGGTGCTA
The DNA here is from genome assembly GCF_036898095.1 of Palaemon carinicauda. Taxonomy (NCBI): domain Eukaryota; kingdom Metazoa; phylum Arthropoda; class Malacostraca; order Decapoda; family Palaemonidae; genus Palaemon; species Palaemon carinicauda. Next base: position 130,019,253 of record NC_090726.1, on the reverse strand, counting down.
GCCTAGCTGGCAAGATGGCGGCTGAACTACAGTATATGATTATACAGTAGCCAGTATATTTGCAGTATAGTATATACTGCAGACAGAAAACTATAGTATATATTATACAGTAGTTATTTTTCAACTTACCTTGTGTATCCTTGCAGTCTATTGCTGAGACCAATCCTATATTGAAAGAAAAGAATTCCTTCAATACACTGATTAGTAATCAGTTAATAACTTACCCCACAATATTATATAATTTAAGAAGGGTCAGTGGTAGTATACACTTATTCTATCCCTAGAGGTTAGAACCCTTCTCTTTTGAGTTTGCCCTGATGAAGGAAACTCTATAACCTTAATATTGGGGGAGGTCACAGTAATTGGCTGGACAGGAGACAGAAGTGTCTTTCCTATTTCCCTTCTAGCTTACTATCCTAAGCTATAATGGTTAAAATATTAATAATTTGCATAATCTGTTTATCATGTGAGATAAACAACCGCATACTCATTTAATTTTCCTTTCTTTACAGGAGGAACCCCAGATGAAATGCAATGTGATCTTCTGCAACCATAGGAGTAGGAACTTCTCTGGTCACAAAGCGTGCAGGTCTCATGCCCCGTGCACCATCACTACCGAAACCCTGCAGTACTGGGACCCCCAAGACTGCAACATCTGTCGGACCTTGGTGACCGAAGGTTTCGACGACCCCAAGTCAACGGAGTCGAGGGATGCGGCACGAGAAAAGCTGCGCAAGTGGGTACGAGGGATCCAGAAGAACTCTCCGGGACCGTACCTACCTAACAATAGGATGCGTAGCTTGCTGTTCCCGAAAGCAGGTAGTGTAGCTGTCGTGCCTGCTGGACGACAGTTTAGCAAGAATCTCCCTAAGCTTTCTGAGTTTCTCTTGCGCAGGGAACAAGAGACGAAGGAGAGACTTGCTGCATCCTTATCCCTACAAAACTGCATAGAGAGGTGTGCAGGCCAAAGAAGTACCCCAGACATGATCATGGTCCTGGCCAAAATGCATATGGCCACCCTAGTGAAGGACCTGTATGCTTTCATGAAGGCTAGGAGAGCCTGTAGAAAGTTTGTGTTCGCTGCTGCAACAGTGAAACACGAACCCAGGAAGCTGATATCTTCTAACATCTGGTGTAAAGACCTTTTCCCAAACGAAGTAGTCAAAGAGGTAGTTGAGAAAGCCACCACGGAGAATAGGAACCTTCTCCAGAAGTGGGGCATCTCGTCAAAGAGGAAGTCTTCCCCGGATGCGGGTCCCCAACCTAAAAGGAAGACGAAGAAGCTTAGACTTCCCCCTCGGCCTGCTCAACAACATCCCACAGTCACCATGACCGTGGTGCCCCAAGTGGTGGCCCAACCACAGACCACCTTCCAAGTGGTGCCTCAACAGCTGGTTGCCCAGTCACTACCATTCAACCCCGGGTTTGAGAGGCAAACCACTACCTTTTGGCCGGCTCCTCTAGACATCCCTCAAGAGGTAGGGAAGGACGCGGTCGAGGAGGTAAATCCTCCGGACAATCGAAGCAATGAGATGCTTCCGGTAGGAGGGAGGCTCCAACATTTTCAGGATCGTTGGACCTTTGATCCTTGGGCCCACAGCCTAATCAAGAATGGACTAGGATGGAAATGGAACAAGTCTCCACCATCATTTCCTCAATTCTTCCAACACTCCACCCCCTCATTAGAAGAATATACCTTAGAGGTCTTGAGCAAACAGGTTATAAGGAAAGCAAAGTCCATCAAATTCCAGGGAAGGCTGTTTTGTATTCCCAAGAAGGAGTCAGACAAACTCAATGTCATTCTGGACTTGTTGCCACTCATCAAGGTCATAGAAAACAGACCCCTAGGATTCAAGTTACAGAAGAAAAAGTATGTCTTCAGAGCCATGCCCTTTGGACTAAACATAGCCCCAAGGATCGTCACGAAACTTGCAGATGCAGTCGTACAACAACTACGCCTAGAAGGTGTTCCGGTAGCAGCGTACCTGGACAACTGGCTGATGTGGGCAGCATCCGAAACGGCTTGTCTGCAAGCATCCGAGAAAGTGATTCAGTTCCTGGAACATCTGGGATTCAAGATCAACTTCAAGAAGTCTCGACTCTCTGCAGCTCAAGAGTTTCAATGGCTGGGAATCCATTGGAACCTGAAGTCACACCGCCTCTCCATTCCCTCAGGGAAGAGGCGGAGATCGTAGGGTCTGTCAAGAGACTTCTGAAATCCGACAGGATCTCTAGACGCCAACAGGAAAGAGTACTGGGCTCTCTCCAGTTCACAGCAGTAACAGACCCAGTGCTAAGAGCACAGCTGAAAGATGCGTCAGGAGTCTGGAGAAGATACGCATCAAGCGCTCGAAGAGATCTAAAAAGACCGATACCGACCTTACTACGATCACTTCTCAAGCCGTGGTCGAAGGCCAAGAGCGTAACGAGGACCGTGCCCTTGCAACAACCTCCACCATCGGTGACCATCCACACGGATGCCTCGACGTAAGGATGGGGAGGTCACTCCCATTAAAGGAAAGTCCAAGGGACTTGGTCATCTCTGTTCAAGGCCTTTCACATCAATATTTTGGAGGCCATGGCCGTCCTCTTGACGTTGAAAAAACTCTCCCCTCGCAGATCAGTCCACATCAGGCTGATCTTGGACAGTGAAGTGATAGTGAGATGTCTGAACCGATAAGGCTCGAGATCGCCACATATCAACCATGTGATATTAGCCATCTTTCGTCTAGCGAAAAAGAAGAGATGGCACTTATCAGCAGTTCACTTACAGGGGTTCCGCAATGTGACAGCAGATGCTCTATCCAGGCTCAAGCTGATAGAGTCAGAATGGTCCCTAGACGCAGACTCATTCTCCTTCATCTTGGAACAAGTCCCGGAACTGCAGATCGACCTCTTTGCGATGAGCAAAACAAGAAACTACCTCGATATGTAGCCCCATACGAGGACCCTCTGGCAGAAGCAACGGACGCCATGTCCCTCAATTGGAACGAATGGACTCGGATTTACCTGTTCCCTCCAACCAATCTCCTGCTGAAGGTCCTCAACAAGCTGAGATCCTTCCAGGGAATGGCAGCTCTAGCGGCCCCCAAGTGGCCCAAGAGCAACTGGGTCCCTCTAGTGATTGAACTGAATCTGAGGCTGGTTTCTCTACCGAACCCAGCACTATCTCAACGGGTTCAGAAGTCGACTGTCTTCGCTTCATCACAGAGAACCCAAAACCTTCATCTCCTGATTTTCTCGCCTTAGCGGTTAAGAAAATATTTGGAATCTCAAAAGGCAGTATAGACTTCTTAGAAGAATACAAGTCCAAGTCAACTAGAAGACAATATGAATCATCTTGGAAAAAGTGGGTTGCTTTTGCTAAAGCAAAAGGACCGAAAGAAATCTCAATAGACTTTTGTCTGTCCTTCTTTATCCACCTTCATGAACAAGGTCTGGCCGCCAACACGATAACTATGTGTAAGTCGGCCCTGACTAGACCTCTTCTATACGCCTTCCAAGTGTACCTGACGAACGAAATCTTTAACAAGATCCCGAAGGCATGCGCTTGACTTAGGCCTGCAGCTCCTCCGAAGCTCATTTCATGGTCCTTGGACAAGGTCCTACATAATGCTTCAACTGTGAACAATGAAGATTGTTCTCTTAAGGATCTAACCTATTTTCCTGTTCGCTATAGCCTCAGGGGCTAGAGTTATTGAAATAGTAGCCCTATCAAGAAATGAGGGCCACATTCAGTTCACAGAAGTGGGAGAACTGAATTTTTTCCTGATCCAACCTTTCTCGCCAAGAACAAGCTACCTATTAAGAGACGGGATCCCTGGAGAATCTGCCCTCTGAAGGAAGATGTCTCTCTGTGTCCAGTAGAATGTCTAAAGGCCTATCTTTGAAGAACTGCAGACTTCAGGGGAGGACAGCTCTGTAAAGGAGAAACTTCAGGATCAAACTTATCCCTAAAACAACTGAGGGTGAAGCTCACCTAGTTCATTCGCAGAGCGGATCCTGACAGTATACCCGCAGGTCACGATCCAAGAAAAATTGCTTCGTCAGTGAACTTTTTTCAGGATATGGACTTTGAGCGTCTTCGCTCATATACTGGATGGAAGTCATCCAGAGTGTTCTACAAACACTATGCAAAGCAAGTGCACGAACTGAAGAATTACATGGTGGCAGCAGGTAGTGTATTAAAACCTGTCGTCTAGTGCTGCGATGAACAGTGAATTGATTGGGACTATCAATTAGGGTGAAAAGGTGTTGACACTTCCAGTGCGATACTTTTTAAGTGGGTGTAACCATGGTGACACTGAGACTATTCAAAATCTCAGGTGTAGAATTATACAGATAACACTTGTACCGTGTGTACATTTTACACAGTGTTGATAGTATACAACATTTACAGAAAATTATATTGGAAGATTTTATCCAAATTTACAAATTTCAGAGTGGCACTAATCATTTCTTCCCTTTCTGGTAGAAAACCTTTTCTGTCTATCCTGTACGTATAATTCCCTTAACATGTTACACTTGTTATTCCATTTAGTCATTTATTCAAAATAAATGTCTCTTAGAGTGTAATTGCGTCTTCTTTCGCCCTGCAATTAGCACAATAAATATAGCCAGAGTTCTCTTACTTATTTACCTAAGTAAACCTCATATTATTGTATGCTTACAAACAATAGATATTGTTGATACTTATTTGTTCTGACAACATATACAAACCGTGAGACTTGTATATCTAGTTGATTCCTATGTTTGTTCATACAATAAATGAAACCTTGAGACCCCTTTCTACTGGCTAGTATGACTCTTCCCTGCAGGGGCCAGGAAGCCCTAACATTGTTCCATGATTAGTGGTAGTGATGTATAACGGTAACGTCATACAGTATGTCTCAATGGTCCGGATGACCATAGAAAAAATTGTCCCAACGTTAAGGCACTTATGAAAATCCACAGATACAGTACTTTCAAGTAATTCTCTGGTACACTTCCATCAGGATGACATGGCTTGAGCCCCAAAAAAACGGATTTTGAAGTGAAGCGAAAAATCTATTTTTGGGTGAGATGGCCATGTCGTCCTGATGGACCCGCCCTCGTTTTTCCATATAAGAAAAAGGCTTAGGGAAGATCCCTCCCGAAAACTATATCTGTAGCACCATCCTCAATGCTACAAGGAATGAGCGTCATCCTGGAGCCATGTAATAGTATGGGAGGAAGGGTAACCTTGATAACGGCTCCCCTTCAGTTTAGCCACTTTCCCCCTCGAAGCGAAAACACTATTTGGGGTGAAGATTGCTATGTGTCGTATCAAGATATACGTCCCCTGATTTTATGCAATATCCTTAGGAGAAATTTTAAGGATATTCGCTCCAGGAGTTAGAATTCTGGAGACCTAAAGGTTAATTCTCTGGGATTATCACTGTAGCCAAATATCCCTTAGAAAGCTACCAATAGGAACCTTCCATCAGGATGACATTGCCATCTCACCCAAAAATAGATTTTTCGCTTCGCTTCAAAATCTGTTAATTAGTGATGAAATTCTCCATATTTCTCAGTCTCTAGCCTTCCACTCTTCATATGTTGTTCATACTTAATCTCAAATTGCTCTTTCTTTGACTTTCAAGTGGTTTTGTGAGCATATTTGAATTGGAAGTCAATTATCTAATTTTGTATTCTACATTTTTCTTGTCAAGGTTTGGACAGAAATGCTGGCTGGTACTAACTAGTTTACTTACACAGAAATATGACACACAGCTACCCTTTGCGAGCAGAAAGGTAGCAGGAAATGTTTACATTAAAAAAGTACACAATTATAATCCAGATGTGTTTCTGCAAACCCGGTAAACGCTTGAAATATATTTTATTTACAGGAACAAAACCATTTGAAATGTCGGAATTGAACCAAAATATCTTGGATATCATCTAGTGTTTGTTTTAAGTCCATTTTCATGTTGATCACGGGAGGTCGTGTTTTGGTGCCCAGAATATCACTGTGAGATGATGGGTAACACTTCTTACAACATAATACAGTTATTAAGTATTCATATCATTCTCTCCTCCAATTCCAAGTCTTTTGGATGAAATTATAATTGAACATATCACCTTTACTAACAGTTCAGTTTAGATAATCTAGTTACTGTACCTTCCTTCTTGTATTGTAGAGATCTGAGGATTGTTACAATGACTTAAAAGTGAAGTTGTTTGTTATTTAAATGTTAGTGACTTGTTTCAATGCTAAATTTTAAAGCAAAAGTGGGTTTGGTTTGGAACATTGTTCCATTTGGGGGTGCTTCATCATTTCTCTCCTTCCTTGAAAAGATTGATTAAATACAGTGTCTTGACATTGACATCACACTTCGACCTTATATGGCTCTTTTTCTCCATTATAAGGTGGGTACTCTACCTTCCATAGAAGTAATTTTTCTTTCAATGTTTTCTGAAGCTCTGGAGAGGCAGCTATATATCACGTGTTAGGCCACTTTTTCAAACATTTTCTCTGTAGGAATTTGTAATTCTGGAATTGTATAGTTTTCTAGTGTTTCTTTTCCATTACAAGGAACCTTTAGAACTCACCATTTTTTTCAAAATTTCCGTGACTTATAGTTTTCCATCCTTAAGTACTGTAGTTGAAAGCAGTATTACAACATGCATGTAAAAAAGGGGACTGTGCTGTACCGTGCAAGTGTATAGGAGTAAGATCGTTAAAATGTACCATTAAAGTAATGAGAGATGCTGATGGAAAGTAGTAGAAATAGTCATGGACAATAAAATACTTTTATTTTATGTTTGTCAGTCTTTGTAGTGCATTTGACTGGGTAACAAAGCCAGTAAATAGATGAAATTTATAAATTGGAAGAAACTGCAAAGATCAAGCAAGTAAGGTTACTATATCATGACACAAATTCTAGAGAAAATACAGTAGCACATATATCATAAGAATTTGAGATAAGTTCCTTTGATGATTATACACAGCACTGTGATGAATGAAACTACAATTGAACATAGAAAGACCATAATGAGGTGCTATTTGCAGACCTATCCCCTTCCCAGACCTATCCTAATCTGATTAGGATATCTACAAAGAATGGAATAGAATATGAGATTTAGGCTTGATGCCGAGCACAGGAACCCAAGATTTCATTCAATGCCACAGTTAGTTTTTAATGAATTATTGTGAATGAGGGTGAGGGAGTAAAATAGATGAGTAAGTACTTTCTTTAAAAAGCATAGAAATTCAGCGAAAGTGATATTCAAACTTCTGAGCACATATACAGGTACCTATGACATGTTAGGACCTAGTAGGTCTTCTATGCTTTTATTAGAAAGTCCTCGTATTTGACATCCTACAGTGTGTTCATAGCAACATACTAAAATATTTTCAACAGTGTACAGTACACAGATTGGTGAAATCCTCCCCTCTGTAAAGATTTCCAAATGTCTGAAATTTAGTAACTAGATTAAGTAGAATGGAAGATAAAGGTGGCAATGTTTAAAGGGACTAAAATTTGATTATAATATTTAGGTGTAAGGCTAGGCACTGAAACTGGTGAGGTCATTCATCATCATTCTAGATTTAGTAGTTTTATTAAAAATATAAAGGTTAATATAAAATTATTAACAAAGGTACAATAACAATCAAAATCAGTTGAAGATTGTCACAGGAATATAGGTCAGGGTGACTGGGAAAGAATTATCTGAAGGCATCCTGCAATAAATTAGTAAGATCAGAGTGGGTTGCAAAGTAGTTTTCTACAGTATCTGAAAGTTGGGTAGCTATAAATTTTTTCACACTTGGTCATCTGGATGATAGTTCCTTGAATGGTCTTTTTAGATGTAAGTTTTATACAATGAGGATCAATCCTGTACGGTAACAGCAATTATGATCATTTGTTTCATCACAACCCTTTTAGCCACAGAGTATGGGCTCATGTGTTTGTTCCTAATATTCCCAGGATTGGCAAACTTATTGGTCTTTTCCCTGTCATACAGAAGGTATTCTCACAATGCAGACACACACTGTTCACAGTTTCTCAATTGTTTACTTTGTATAAGATTTTTATACCAGATTGAGCTCATTAACATTTAGTTTTTTGTTAACAGTTTCTTGTAGCAGATTTTCCCTTTTGTTGCACAGCACTTTTTACTAATTGATATTTTTCAATATTAAACTTAGCCGGTGATCATATAAGCTGTCAGCTCTGCTGCCCGACAGAAAAACCTAAGGACAAAATACGCCAGCGATCGCTATACAGGTGGGGGTGTACATCAACAGCGCCATCTGTCGAGCAGGTACTCAAGTACTCCATGTAAACACAGAACCAATTTTCTCTCTGTCGTGCCACTGGCAAGACCTACTAAATACGCTGTTACTAACTGGATTTGTTTTCACAACTATTTGGTGAAGTACACTATTCTAGTTTTGAGCTTTCGCTATGCAGGGGTTTTATCTTCATCTCAAAACTTGAACTCGTTTTGGATAGATTTATTTATGGTGACAAAGAGAGTATGGACTCTCTTTCACTTTTAAATGGCCGACCCTTCCCTTAGACGGAAGTGTGTTTAGGTTTTTAGTAATTTTGCTTAACACGTTATAGATCTATATATTTTATTTCTCTCCGCCTTTATTAGGCCTCTTCGATTAACTTTCCATTTATTATAAACATATAAAAATAAATTTTTATGTTTTGTTTATATGCGACCTTTCCTGATAGTAGGCGGTCCTAACTTGGAACCGAAGTTAATCAACGTTGAGCCCGTTATATCGTCTTTAGCCTTTAAAGAATTTAAAACTTTTTAAATTTAATGTTTTATGAAAGAATTTCTTTGATAGTCTTCGTACTGTTTTCAAAGATGAACTAACGTTTAGTTTTTTTAGACTACGCAGTTGTTGACGTTCAGGACGTTCAACTTGCGCTCTATCGTTACGATAGAGAGAGAGTGTATCACGGTTTCACTTTGCAGTAAGAGTAAATCGATTCTGACGTTTCGTTCATTCTTTCTTAGCTTAAATGGTTTAAATTCTAAAATTAAAGGAACTTTTTATTTGGAAACCTTTCAGTTTTTTCCTTTAGCCAAATAACATGTTTTTTTTTTTTTGACGATATATAATGGGGCTCTTCTCTCAGGTGCGAAATCAAGAGAGAAAGAGAGAGAGAGATAGAGACGGAGGGAGAGAGAGGAGAAAAAAACGTTCCGTTCATGCGGGTAACGTTGTTCTTGTGTTACTCTCCTCCTTAGTCGCTGTACGGGGAAGAAGGTAAAACGTTTCTAGGGTTTTATTCTTGTCCCCAGGCTATGTGCGGTGAGAGATTGTAAACGTAGTTTATTTGAACTAGTGTTTAGTCTCTCCCAGCCACTGAATTCTTTATCTTTATATATGTTTTCTGTTTTTGCTAGTATTAATGAGCTGCATTATACGACTGTTTTCGCAATTACTACCTTTTAATGGAGGGTAGAATTGCGTGTTTCAGATAGAAATCAGTAAAAGTTTCGATTTCAGTGAAATAAGTGCAAAACAGAAAATCGCAGTGATAAAGTGATATGCGCAAAATGTTAGTGTTGCGTCCGAGGGTTCGTCTGTTCGTGCCTGTCGTTCACCTAGTCCGGGACCTCTTGCAAGCTCCCAAGCCCAGGGGAGAAGTAATGTCGAACGACTTATGGGTTCGTCAGGCCTTGATCAACGAACAGACGTTTCCCTCCGTGGTTTCGGGCGTATCTACCCAAGATCGCCCCACCCACACAAAGACGAGAGAGCCCATTTACTTCTCGTCTGCGGAAGAGGTTTCTCGTAAGAAACCATGGACCAAGGTCTCGCAGCTTATTAAGCGCAAGTCGGTCCCTTCCGCGCAAGTCCAACGGCCCAGTTGTAGCCACTGGGTCAGTTCGGACTCGCTGCAGTCTTCCGACGACTGCTCACCTCCTAAGAGAGGCAAAGCGGTACCGCAACAGGCAGTAACACCGTCTGTTGCCGCACCTGCTACTGTAGACCCTAAGTGGTCTTTGCTGCAGACCATGCAGACACAGTTAGCATCTTTTATGCAGGAGTATCGTGAGGAAAAGGTTGACGCTGCACCCGTTAGCCTACAACCAACCACGGTTGTGCGTACAGTAGACGCTGACGCTACCTGCTCCCGCACTCCGGCTGTGAGAGTTCCACTACCCATGCGCAGTGTACCCTGCCAGCCGCACGTTGACGTTCACAGACGCACGGAACCCTCCGTTGACGTTCGCGAGTTACCACAACAACAGGAGGGTGGAGTTAAGTTGCTTTGTTTTGACGCTGTGCGTCAACCTCCGCAACCCACGGTGGTTACCGCTACTCGCCCACAGCAGACTAGTCAGTCAGGAGTAGAAGCTTTGCTTCCCCACACAGCTATGGTTGTTGACAGTTCACAGACTGTCAAGCAGTTACATGACGTTGCCTTCTGGTCTGCTACTAATGCACCAGTGCTGTATGTCCTCACGCACCTGTTGTGGTTGACAGTTCAGTTGTTGACAGTTCACAGACTGTCAAGCAGTTACATGACGTTGCCTTCTGGTCTGCTACTAATGCACCAGTGAGAGACTCACTGAGATAACCTAGCTTTTATCGGACAAGGTTCCTGTAGATGAGTAAGTGCTGTTCTCCCTCCTACTGATATTCCTTTGAGGACTCTGTCATTTGGAGAGGAGCCTTAAGCTGCTTAGCCTCCTATGGACTTTAATTAAATCATGATGATTTTTTAAGGATCTTCGTCCGGATCTTGTAACTGATGCTCCTCGTTCGCCTAAACGTCAGAACTTACACTAGGCCTAGCTACTTCGAAGCCGTTGTTGTTAAGCTAGTGCTCTCTCGCTCTCCTAGAGAGCGTTACGTTGGCTAGGCGACTGGTTTTTGCATCAGGAGGAGTTTTAGGGATACAGCCTTTGATTTCCCTTCTTTTAAACTGGCTTATAGAGCGAGAGTCTGATAGGACACGAGAGAAGTTCTCGGCTTGGGAGTTCATGCCTCTGCCCAGATGGACTTCTCAATTCTGGTAGACTCGCCCTGGCGCCTAGCCAGGAGACGCTCCAAGTTGTTTACAGGTCAACTTCTCAACTTTTGTCGAGCCTTTGAAGTTTTGCTGTACTATTATGTCACACATAACAAGGCTTCCAGGGATGGTAAATGGTTCCGCCTCAGTCGCTAACCCCGTCTGTTGCCACACCTGCTCCCGTAGACCCTAATGGGCTTTGCTGCAAGACATGCAGTCCAAGCTTGTGTCCTTGATAGAGGACTTAAATGCGGAGAAGAACCTTCTGGCCAACAACCTTCCAACCGGTTGGTTGTGCGCCCTGTTGACGCTGAGGTATCCTACTCGCATCTGCCAGTTGAGGTGGTTCCTCCACCGATGCGACCCAGTGTGGGTTGCCAGTCGCACGTTGACGATAAGCGACGCTCGGAGGTGGTTGTTGACGTTCAGTGTGTCACTAGGAAGACGTTCAACAACCAGCAGAGGTGACTTGTTGTGACGCAGTGCGTCAACCTCAGCAACCCGGTAGGGTGTTGACTGCACAACCCAGACAGTCTAGACAGTTCGGGTTGACGCTGTACTTCCTCGCGCACCCATGGTTGTTGACAGTTCACAGACTGTGCAGCAGTGCCATGATATTGCGTCCGGCTCCGTCACGCATCCACCAGTGCGACCGGATTCAGCGAGTCAGACGTTGCCCACTCCGTTGCCGTTTCCTCATCAGTTTCGGATGAGGAACCCTCTGATGAGGACGTTGCTGAACAAGACGATCAACCCCCAGCCCTGCTATCCATCCAGAAGATGCTGAAGAAGGAACGCTGCCCAGTCAGGCTTTGGATGAGTCTGGTAGGGACACTGTCATCCGTGGATCAATTTGTGTCACTAGGAAGACTACACCTCCGTCCTCTTCTATACCATCTAGCTTTTCACTGGAAAAAGGACAAGACGCTAGAAGCGGTCTCGATCCCGGTTTCCGGAAAGATAAAGTCTTGTCTGACTTGGTGAAAGGACTATATCAACCTTAGAGAGGGTCTTCCCCTGACTGTTCAGACTTCCAACCACGTTCTCTTCTCGGACGCATCGGACGTAGGCTGGGGTGCGACATTAGACGGTAGGGAATGCTCGGGACTATGGAACTCGAGTCAAAGGACAATGCATTTCAACTGCAAGGAGCTACTGGCAGTACGTCTGACCTGGAAAAGCTTCAGGTCTCTCCTTCAAGGCAAAGTGGTGGAGGTGAACTCGGACAACACCACGGCTTTGGCGTACATCTCCAAGCAAGGAGGGACCTACTCTCTGACATTGTACGAGATCGCAAGGGACCTCCTCACCTGGTCAAAAGGTCTAGACATTTCACTAGTAACGAGGTTCATCCAAGGCAACTTGAATGTCATGGCAGATTGTCTCAGTCGGAAGGGACAAATAATTCCAACAGAATGGACCCTCCACAAGGATGTATGCAAGAGACTTTGGGCCACCTGGGGCCAGCCAACCATAGATCTCTTCGCAACCTCGATGACCAAGAGGCTCCCAATATTTTGCTCACCAATCCCGGACCCACCAGCAGTTCATATAGATGCCTTTCTACTAGATTGGTCACATCTAGATCTATATGCATTCCCTCCGTTCAAGATTGTCAACAAGGTACTGCAGAAGTTCGCCTCTCACGAAGGGACAAGGTTGACGCTAGTTGCTTCCCTCTGGCCCGCGAGAGAATGGCTCACCGAGGTACTTCGATGGCTAGTAGACGTTCCCAGAACACTTCCCCTAAGGGTGGACCTTCTACGTCAGCCACGCGTAAAGAAGGTACACCAAGGCCTCCACGCTCTTCGTCTGACTGCCTTCACACTATCGAAAGACTCTCGAGAGTTAGAGGCTTTTCGAAGGAGGCAGCCAGAGCGATTGCTAGAGCAAGGAGAACATCCACCCTTAGAGTCTACCAATCGAAGTGGGAAATCTTCCGTAACTGGTGCAAGTCAGTATCCGTATCCTCGACCAGTACCTCTGTAACTCGAATAGCTGACTTTCTCTTATATCTGAGGAAAGAACGATCTCTTTCAGCTCCCACTATCAAGGGTTACAGAAGCATGTTGGCATCAGTCTTCCGTCACAGAGGCTTAGATCTTTCCAACAATAAAGATCTACAGGACCTCCTTAAGTCTTTTGAGACCACGAAGGAGCGTCGTTTGGTTACACCTGGTTGGAATTTAGACGTGGTACTAAGATTCCTTATGTCAGACAGGTTCGAACCGCTACAATCAGCCTCCCTGAAAGATCTCACCTTAAAGACTCTTTTCCTGATATGCTTAGCCACAGCTAAAAGAGTCAGTGAGATTCATGCCTTCAGCAAGAACATCGGATTCTCATCCGAAACGGCTACATGTTCTACAACTTGGTTTTCTAGCCAAACACGAGCTGCCTTCTCGGCCTTGACCAATATCGTTTGATATTCCAAACTTATCGTATGGTTGGAAATGAACTAGAAAGAGTCTTATGTCCTGTAAGAGCTCTTAAGTTCTATTTAAAAACCTTTACGAGGCCCGTCTGAAGCTTTATGGTGTTCAGTTAAGAATCCATCTTTGCCTATGTCAAAGAATGCTTTATCCTATTTTATCAGACTGTTAATACGAGAAGCTCATTCCCATCTGAATGAGGAAGACCAAGCTTTGCTGAAGGTAAGGACACACGAAGTTAGAGCTGTCGCAACTTCCGTGGCCTTTAAACAAAATAGATCTCTGCAAAGTATAATCGACGCAACCTATTGGAAAAGCAAATCAGTGTTCGCGTCTTTTTATCTTAAGAATGTCCAGTCTCTTTACGAGAACTGCTACACTCTGGGACCATTCGTAGCAACGAGTGCAGTAGTGGGTGAGGGCTCAACCACTACAATTCCCTAATTCCATAACCTTTTTAATCTTTCTCTTGAAATGTTTTATTATTGTTTTTGGGTTGTCCGGAAGGCTAAGAAGCCTTTCGCATCCTACTTGATTTGGCGGGTGGTCAAAGTCATTTCTTGAGAAGTGCCTAGATTAGAGGTTTTGATGAGGTCCTGTTGTATGGGTTGCAACCCTTGATACTTCAGATCCTAGGGGTCGCTCAGCATCCTAAGAGGATCGCGAGGCTCCGTAAGGAAGACGTACTTAAAAAGGCAGAGTAATTGTTCAAGTCGACTTCCTTACCAGGTACTTATTTATTTTATGTTTGTTATTTTGAATAACTGCTAAAATGAAATACAAAATACTTAGCTCATAATAATGTAAACATGTAATGCTGGTCTCTACCCACCTGGGTGTGAATCAGCTTATATGATCACCGGCTAAGTTTAATATTGAAAAATGTTATTTTTATTAATAAAATAAATTTTTGAATATACTTACCCGGTGATCATATATTAAAGGACCCTCCCTTCCTCCCCAATAGAGACCCAGTGGACCGAGGAGAAAATTGGTTCTGTGTTTACATGGAGTACTTGAGTACCTGCTCGACAGATGGCGCTGTTGATGTACACCCCCACCTGTATAGCGATCGCTGGCGTATTTTGTCCTTAGGTTTTTCTGTCGGGCAGCAGAGCTGACAGCTTATATGATCACCGGGTAAGTATATTCAAAAATTTATTTTATTAATAAAAATAACATTTTATTTTCTTTCATTGATAACTTGTTCAGCCCCTTTTTTCCATTTTGTTTACTCATGTAATAAAAGAGATCAACTTTTCTTTAATCAAGCAGGCATTCATTGATATTGTCTATTAGATTAATACCTTTGTTAGGTGCTACTTTTTGTGAATAACTAACTTTTTGGTCATTTCAAGAATTTAGTAAGACATGATTGACTTATGGCTGTACCTCACTCAAACAGTGCTGCCAAAGTAGTGGTTATAGTACTTATATAAAATTCATATCTTTTCCTTGTAAGGATACCATCAATCTTTGGCAATGGATGATGCATCTAGTCATACTTCTTTTTTTTTTTTTTTTTTTTTTTTTTTTTTGCTATCCTATCATCTTCACAATGATTGAGATAGACTTGATTGAGCAGTTTCAGTTTTAAATTCAGTGTTTCAGCTTTTATGTGGCTTTGTATTTTACCCAAACCTTGGGCACCAGGGGCCTCATGGGCACATCTAATTAATATAAGATGATGGAGGCAACAGGAATTGAGTTGACTTGACATTTAGCCCCTACTGAATCTTGTTTACTAAACCTTCAGTCTTCATATGAACTGGGAGAAGTTGGACCTAGTGTCTTCAAGGAGAGCTTCATACTTCCATACGGTCTTTGACACCAAAGCAGAATGCATTCACCAGTTTGAATTCTTGGTCAGTCAGTTTTAATCCTTCTTCTATCAGTTTAGAATTCCAGATCTTCCTGAAAAGGTGAATTCTTTGATCAGTTATCTTGGCTTGATAGGGATACTGGTTCCATACTTTCGCTTTAAGCAGAGTCTTGCTTAAATTTTTTCATGACAAAGGCAAGCCACAATCTCCCTTTATACTGCTTGACTTATCCAGTAGACCAGCCCTAAAATATAAATAAAATGTTATATCCATGGGATGACCTCAATGTTTACTCCCTTTCCCAGTTCAGGTACTGGAGAAGTTACTTCCAAAAACAAAATAAATCATATCATTTTCAAAGGGGGTTTACTGATCTTCTGCTCATGGTTACAGGTAATCCCATGGATCTTTCAACCAAAAAAAAGGTTCTTTAGCAACCACTCGAGAGATTCCACAGCAACCTAGATAGCTCTTAGCTTCATCCCTAAAGATTATCTAGTAAGGTCTATGAGATATAAGTTTTTCCCAGGGATAAAGTTTTTTCACAGGAAGCAGCTGCAGTTTTGCAAGACTTAGCAGAACTTCAACTAGCATCCTTTGCTACCAGGCCAAATGATACAGTTTCTATGACTGGTGTAGTGAAAGGGGTATTATTCCAGTAAAATGTACAATCGTATACTTCTAGATGCTGACTTCGATGTCTAACACAATTGTAAGTAATTATCTGTCTTTACCATCAGAGTGATGTACATCCACCTTCTTGCAGGTACAGGGTATAGTACTGTAAAAAATGGAGGTTCTTTGTGGATCAGTCAAACCTGATTGTTATGGTTAGGTCTTTGAAGCATCTTGATTAACCACTTGAGCAAGGTTACTTGGTAATCCTCATTATGGAAATGGTTTCTCTATTGATTGGTCTTCAAGATGGTTCTACAAGATTCATGCGTTGTCAGGGAAATTCAAACTCATTAGGGGTTGGTTAACAGTGGGTCTTTTGTTTGCTTCTGGTTATGCAGAAAATCTTGAACCATTTGTAGCCAGGACTATTCCAGTGCACACTTCATCAACTCCTTGTCTTTGGTGACCAATATTGAAGAGGACCTCTTATTCTGCCTGCAAAAGACCACCAGGCTTTACCTATAGAGAGATGTAACTTGATGGGCAGTGCCTCCAAATTGTTTTTCTTTACAGGGAGAAAAAGAAGCATGTTACAAAGAATTCAATCTTACAGAACTATACATACTAACAATGATAATAATTAATCATACATCATGTAGGGAGTGCCCTCCCTCCAATTATATAAGTATTACCTTCCTCCAAACCTATCTCTCTGCCTTACATACAGTTAACATAAAAAGTGGGGAAAGCTTTGAGATATACCTTGTGATCCAATGGGAGCATGTGTAGTAGGACTAATTTTTCTGCCTGACAGACAAAAGACAAGTTAACCGGGGAATACTCAAGATGTAGATAAATGGACTGTGGACACATACTATACTGTATGGTTAATGGTTAAGCAGTGTTTAACCATGATCAAATCCTATTACAGTATAGTTAAGTTTAGAGTGGTAGGAAGTTGTCCTTGCTACTTTTATGAGGATATCAATTTGTTTAACTTCAAGCATGTACAAAATGGTTGCATACATTCCATACACTAAAAGACATTACTGAAAAAACTAAGCTGCTCTAGTGCTCTGTGATATTCTTGCTGTGATTTCGTTTGTTTATGTATGGGAAATGGATATGGAAAGGCCTTTTAATTGCACAACAGAAGCACTGCTACCATCTTTACTTATAAAAAGACAATGATGGTTACATGACTAGGAGATTTGTTATACAGGCTACCCAGAGTTTGGCTATTTTCTCAACAAGACTGGCCGGCCAATGGTGTACTCTTGCTCATGGCCTTTCTACCAAATCTACTCTCGTATGAAGGTAAGATGATGGGTTGGTAGGTGACTTTTTGACTAATGTTTGTGCAGTCCTATTACCAGTATAGTATACACTTCATTTAGTCCTATTTTTGTTACTACCATGTGCACTATAATCTTTGCTATATATTCATGTGACTTTTATGTGGTTCCTGTTTTATAAGGATTATGATCATTGCTTAAGAGTACAGTACTGTACTAATATATTACTATAATGCTGAATTTTTAGATTTTCAAATAATATATTTAAATACCAATCATAGTCTTTTCCTTTCAAGGTTTTTACTTACTGTACATTGTTAGAATATGTGAAAACATGATTTACTGGCTTAAGAGGGAGGTTGATGCCACGAGGTCATATTATTATTGTTATAGTTGGAAAAGCAGGATACTACAAGCCCAAGGGCATCAACAGGGAAAATAGCCCATTGATGAAAGGAAATAAGGAAATAAATATATATGAGTAGTAATAAATAAATAATATAAAATATCTTAAGATCAGTAACTGCTTTAAAATAAATCTGTCCTATATAAATTTTAAAGAGAGGCTTATGTCAGCCTGTGCAATATGAAAACATTTGCTACAAGTTTGAACTTCTAGAGTTCAACCAATTCAATTGCCAGTTTAGGAAATCATTCCACAATCTGATCACAGCTGGAATAAATCTTCTGGAATACTGTACTGTGTAGTGTTGAGCATTATGAAGGAGAAGGTTTGACATAGAATGAACTGGATACCTAGTAATATGTACTGGGTGGTACATTTTGGGAAGATCTGAGTGTAAAGGATTGTCATAATTATGGAAGTCTTATGCAACATGCACTAAGGTCCATCAACACTATTTTAATTTCACAGGACTGAAAAGCTAAACTAGTTTAGTTTCAGGAAACAGGAAGGAGGAATATAGTTTCTCATTACTCTGCTTACTAATACAGTATGAGGTTTGAATGATCCAATGTTTTGGAAGGTTTGCTTGAATTCCTAACTTGAATGTTTATCAACCAATGTTAATTTCATCTAAGATAAACAAAAACATTTGCCTTTTAAGTTTTTAAGTTTAATTATAAATAAAGTATAAATACATAAAAAGTCAATTGTCAGTTTTATATTATTTTTTTGTTTTAAAACTTCTTTATGAATATTACACATCCTAAAATTTTCAGTAAATTATAGTCTTCCATCTCTGAGTTGCCATTTTATATTCTATGTTAGAATCTATGTTTTTAGTAAGTGACTAAAAATAATTTCAGTCCCGGTACAGTAGCCACCATGTAAACCACATACGTTGGGAAGCTGAAAAGTTGCGAGTCCAACATCATTAGTGTCAAACAAGTTGCAACACACAACCCTACACTATTTTCTGTGAGCTGATCCTGCATTTGCTAGATAAATTAATTAGGCTACGAATGTAACAAGAATTTCTCTATTACATATAAGTTGAATTAGTATACCAACTCTTGAGTGTGTACATACTGTATACTAATCAACGTAAACAACAGCTATATAAAGAATTCCTATAGCTATTTGTTTTTTATATTTAAAATTATTTTAAAAAGTTTCTACTGTATTCTAATTTTCACTGCATTTTACCTCTCTTGCTTTCAACTCAATCATTTAAAATATTTTCTTGCATAATTGTGCATTTTTGCTGTGTACGTGCATAATTTGTTTTGTGCAAAGGCCGTCAAGCTAAATTATGCAGTTTTTTATATTTATATTATTGAACTAACATACATTGCCAATAAAGAATGAAAAAAAATATTCAATTCACAATCTTTTTTAGAATTAGCTAGAAGTCAGATTAAAGGAAAGTTTAAATCCTAAAGAAAGAAAAAATATTTACTGTTGTAAGTAATCATACCTTGCAAGGTAGAACAGGTGGCATACATTGTCAGTTAATTAGGTTAGACAAGTTACTGGCTCCATTATTTTAATTTTCATTGTTATTGCATGTCGTTTCTTAGCAACGCAAGAGGTATCACCATTACTTTTGAGCTTACTTTCAAACATCTTGATTACCACTAGTTTAAAGGGCCCGACTCAATGTCTGCTTGGAATTTTGGAAATTCAGATCATTGCATTTCCGACCAGGAAAATGTGGATATTTTATGTTTCAAGTGTTATTTGTAATGAAAACTATATGTTTTATGGCTAAAACATCCTTTTCTTAAGTTTACATAAGCTCATCTGGTCGCTTACGCAACCCTTTTCCTATCAGTGTGTGTGAATGATAAATTTTTCTTCAAAAATTTGAGGTCAAGATACTTATTGTAGTCCCTCATAAACTTCACATGAAACCTTTTCTTTTATCAAGGCCGAAAATAAAGAACGTAGTTAATTTCTTTTGACTTTGTATTGAAAAAAAGTATTTTGCGTTTTTCCAAGTTAAATTTATTCATTATAGTTGTAATGAATAATGCAAAAAGTGTCAGAGACAGTAACTAAATATAGTATACCTAAAGCATAAAATTTGCCTAGAAAACACACAGAAATGAATGTAGACCCTCGCCATACGACATTAATCCGTTCCGGAGTTGGTATCGTATGGTGAAAATATTGTATGGCGGGAAATAGAATAGGTAATGCGTGCAAAACCCCAGGTAAAAACATAAAAATTTTATATACAGTAGATATTAAAAAATTAGTAACAAAATAGTATAGTAAGCACTGTACTACAGTATACTTATATATATAATATACATGTACTGTACAGTATATAATTAAATGACATTATAAATAAAAATTATATACTGTACTGTAAAGGAAAAATTAAATTTTATTTACCTTTGGAGTGACGTGACTTGAGCTGGTGGAGGCAGAGTGGGGAGGAGACAGCAGATATAAAAACGTATCAATGCTAATTATGTTATGTACACTTAATAAATTTATTCTTACTATTAAACACTTAAAATTAAGAATACTTTTTTTTTTTTATTATTTTTCTCTTGAAATTTTTTATGATTTTTTTAGAACTTAAAAAATTATTTTTTTTTTTTTTTTTTTTTTTTAATAGAATCACTTATATCATCTTTGCTCTCTGACACTTCTCTTTTGGAGAAATATCTATCCAAAGAAGCCTGTTTCTGATGACTTCTCAAAATATTTCTTAAATGACTCATACACTTGCCAGTTTGTAAGCGAAAAATCGAAGTTTTATGGAATTTCAACTAAACATATTGAAAAATTCTACTATTCGGCAACACTCCCGGAGTTTCATAGCAAAACTCGACCGCTAAGTATTTTATTTTTATTATTTTATTATATTATTGACGTCTCCCGCGGTACCCACGTGGTCCCATGCGTAGTAAACAACACGCAGCAGCTGTCAAAATTATTTTTGTTTGTTTTTATTGTTTATATTTCGAAAATTCTGTCGATTTATAAAATCACAAAATGGCAACATTCCTTCTCAGTGATGGTAGTGTGGTGACTGTGATTACCCAACTTGAACCCACTACCCAGTCCCAGAGCTCAGTGATTTTGATAGGAAGACGTTGTGACATTATCAGAGCTCTGCCTGAAGACGTTCATTTTCCGTTCTTTGTGTTATTTTTGTAGTTACAAACATGCCCAAACGCAAGAAGACTGTGCTAAGCAGGCAAGAACTTGCTAAAGCCATGAGGGCTAAGAAAATGGAAAAAGCAAGGAGTGGAAACATTTCTATTTCATCCTCTGACAGCACCCCAGCAACCAAGCATGTGGCCTCTAGCTCCACTCGTGTAGTCACGAGTGCTATGAAAAGAAAACGTTTGTTGGTGGGAGAGGTATCTGAAACTATGAAAGGAGAGGCCTTGGCCTTGGGAGAGGCAAGCACTAAATCTATATTTGCCGAATCAAAGATAGCAAATATTATGGCGAAGTTGTTATGCCCTAATTGTGCACAGGAAGCAGTGACTGTGAAATATATACACCATCAGCTAGATACCTATATGAAAGTGTTATGTCAAGAGTGTAACTTTGTAGTGCATGATGAAACAAAAGAAGGGTAAATTTACAGTTTCATCCATTATGGGGAAACTGGAATAAAACGGATTTTGAGCGAAGCGAAAAATCTATTTTTGGGTGAGATAGCCATGGCGTCCTGATGGAAGGTTCCTGTTTGGTAGCTTCCTTGGGTATAAGACTACTAAGATATTCCCAGAGAATTTAACCACAGGTTATCACAGAATTCTAACTTCTGGAGCGAGTATCTCAAAGGTTTCCCTTTAAGACATCGTAATACAACAGGGGACACGCATGTCTGAACGTGCCACATAGCTATCTCCACCCCGAACAGAGTTAATGCTTCGGTGTGTAAGGGCTGAGAATAGCTGGGAGCCGTTCCACAGCTAATCTCACTCGTGGCTACTACTGATACTCGAGACGTAAACAAACGGACGCCATTGCTCTAATGACGTCACGCGCGTCTTTATCCTGGCGCCAGTTGCTGCCCATCACCATGATACAATTGTGTAGGGTGGGAACAAACTGAACGAAGTAGTAGGGAGGGTCCATCAGGACGCCATGGCTATCTCACCCAAAAATAGATTTTTCGCTTCGCTCAAAATCCGTTTTTTGGGCTCAAGCCATGGCGTCCTGATGGAAGAGTACCAGAGAATCAATGTATCGTGGTAGATTTTCCCCCAGAGTTAAGTGCCTAGGCATTGACAAAACAGCAAAGTAATCTTAGGTAAGAACCATAGGAACAAAGTATCCTGCCCCCCATTGGTAGGAAGTTCCCATGGGCTATGCCGACGTCAAAGTGGTATTGAAGGGCTATTCATCTTGACAGAAGAACTTTTAAGAACTTAGAGATGAAGCAGAATGTTTGATATTTGTATAGGAACATTCTGAAGTAGGCCAGTGGTGGTTGGGCACTGTGTGTAGAGTTCATCTCCTGATTATTCGAAGTAAGTATTCGTGTAGGAACCTTACTGAGACAAGGTGAATATAATTTAGGATTAGACATCATAAATTCTTCATGACCATAGGAAAGGAGGAATAAATAAAACTATGACAGTATGTATTTCATAGTAAGTAGGAGCTGAAAGAGACGCATAAGTAATAAAATAGAAATTTTATTTCACAATGCAGAAATTAAATAATTTACAGCAAAAGTAAAGTTCATTTACAGTAATAATAATGTACATAGAAATAAAGGCTTGCTCTTGAGTCTGAAAAGGAATTTCAGGATTAGTAGGTACTCGTTCTCGAGGAACGCAAGTCTTTAAACAACACATCATGCTCAAGGCATGCGGCACTTGTGTGACACTATGACATTTCACCTGGGATAAGAACAGTTATAAAAGCACTAAGTGTTTTTAGACATCACTATGAATCACTCGAGGGTCAACATAGGCACCCGAAGAGTTAGAGTCCCAAGTAACTCACTGTTCTACGCAGAGTTAGGTGCAGGTTTCATAACACTACCTGCGGCTACCACAAAATGTTTGATTTCGTGCACTTGTTTCGCATAATGTTTAAAGAAAACTCGCGAGGACTTCCAGCCCGTAAAGTTTTTAAGGCTCTCAAAGTCCATGCTCTGAAAGAAGTTCAGAGAAGATGCCACTTTTCTAGGATCATGACCAGCGGGTGTACTGTTCGGATCCGCTCTGCGAATGAAGTAGGTGATTTTCGCTCTTAATTGTTTCAGTGACAGGTCGCTGCCCGATGTTTCTCCTTTGAAGAGTTGGCCTCCACCAAAGTTCGAAGTTCTGCGAAGATAGACCTTGAGACTCTCTACTGGACATAGAGAGACATCCTCCTTCAGGGGGCATATTCTCCAAGGGCCCCATCTTTTGGTGGGTAATTCATTTTTGGCGAGAAACATCGGATCAGGGGAGAGGGTCACTTCTCCTGAATCAGCAAACAGGATGTGTCCCTCTTCTCTTGATAATGCCACTATTTCGCTGACTCGAGCTCCCGAGGCGAGAGCAAATAAAAATATAACTTTCTGAGTCAGATCCTTGAGGGGGCATGAATCATTGTCCAAGTTGGAGGCGAAATGGAGCACCTTGTCTAGTGACCAGGAGATCGGTTTCGGAGGGGGTGCTGGGCGTAGGCGAGCACATGCTTTCGGCAATTTGTTAAAGATGTCGTTGGACAGATCAATTTGGAAAGCATATAGAATTGGTCTAGTCAAAGCCGATTTGCAGGTTGAAATCGTATTGGCTGCTAATCCTTGTCCATGAAGGTGAATGAAGAAGGACATACAGAAATCAATGGTGATTTCTTTAGGATTTTTTGCTTTAACAAAGGAGACCCATTTCCTCCAGGATGATTCATATTGCCGTCTCGTGGATTCGGTCTTGTATTCCTCTAGGAAGTCTAGACTTTTCTTCGAGATCCCAAACCTCTTCTTTGCGGCAAGGGAGAGAAAATCATGAGATGAAGGTCCTTGATTTTCGATGATGAAGCGAAGACAGTCGACTTCTGTACTTGTTGAGAGAGAACTGGGCCCGGGAGAGGGATCAGCTTGGGCTGCAGCTCCAGGACCAGGGGGTACCAGTTGCTCCGGGGCCACTTGGGAGCCACTAGGGCCGCTGTCCCTTTGAAGGTTCTCAATTTGGAGAGGACTTTCAACAGAAGGTTGGTGGGAGGGAACAGGTATATCTTCGACCATCTGTTCCAGTCCAGTGACATGGCGTCCACCGCTTCTGCTTTGGGGTCCTCGTACGGGGCTACGTACAGAGGAAGTTGATTGTTGTCGCTCGTTGCAAAGAGATCTATCTGAAGTTCTGGGACTTGATGAGAGATGAAGGAGAATGATCTTGCGTCTAGAGACCATTCCGACTCTATCGGGTTTGTCCGAGATAGAGCATCCGCTGTCACGTTGCGGAATCCTTGTAGGTGAACTGCAGACAGGTGCCACTTCTTCTTCTCCGCCAGACGGAAGATTGGGAGAAGCACCTGATTTATCTGGGGCGATCTTGAGCCTTGGCGATTGAGACAACGAACTACCACCGAGTTGTCTAGGGTTAGACGGATGTGGATCGAGGGCGGCGGGGATAGCTTCTTCAGAGTAAGAAGGACCGCCATGGCCTCCAAGAT
Organism: Palaemon carinicauda; assembly: GCF_036898095.1. Classification (NCBI taxonomy): domain Eukaryota; kingdom Metazoa; phylum Arthropoda; class Malacostraca; order Decapoda; family Palaemonidae; genus Palaemon; species Palaemon carinicauda. Next base: position 129,995,028 of record NC_090726.1, on the reverse strand, counting down.
GTTTATGTGGAACGTCTTGAATAGTGGAGACCAGGTCCCTTGAGCTTGTTTCAGGTGGGAGTGACCTCCCCAGCCCTCCAGTGAGGCATCCGTGTGGATGTTGAGTGATGGAGGAGGGTGTTGGAGAGGAATGGACCTTTTCAGGGCCATTGCTTCCGACCACGGCTTTAGGAGGCGTCGAAGTCTGTTTGGAAGCCGTCTCTTGAGGTCTCTTCGAGCGATGGATGCCGATCGTCTCCAGACTCCCGCGGCATCCTTTAGCTGTGCACGAAGCACTGGGTTTGTCACTGAGGCGAATTGTAGAGAGCCTAGAACTCGTTCCTGCTGTCGTCTTGAAATGCGTTTGGATTTCAGTAGTCGCTTGACAGACCCTGCTATTTCCTTCCTTTTCTTCTGGGGGATGGAAAGGCGGTGTGACTGAAGATTCCAGTGGATTCCCAGCCACTGAAACTTCTGAGCCGGAGAGAGGCGAGATTTCTTCTCGTTGATCTTGAATCCCAGGTGTTCTAGGTACTGGGTAACTTCGTCGCAAGACTTTGTACACTCTTCGGGCGATGGAGCCCAGACTAGCCAGTCGTCGAGGTAGGCCATCACCTGGACGTTTCTTAGGCGGAGCTGTTGTACTATGGCATCCGCCAGCTTTGTGAAGATCCGAGGGGCCACATTGAGGCCGAATGGCATGGCCCGGAAGGCGTAGCTTTTTCTTTGGAGTCGAAATCCTAGGTAGGAGGAAGCGTGATGGTTCATTGGAATGTGCCAATAGGCATCCGCCAGGTCTATAGAGACCGTGTAGGAACCTTGAGGCAGAAGGGTCCTTATTTGTTGAAGCGTCAGCATCTTGAATTTGTTGTTCTCTATGAACTTGTTGAGGGGGGATAAGTCCAGAATGACTCTGAGCTTGTCTGAGTCCTTCTTGGGAACGCAAAACAGTCTCCCTTGGAACCTGGTGGACTTTACCTTCCTTATCACCTTCTTGTTCAAGAGGTCTAGAACATATTCTTCCAGGATGGGGGTCGATTGTTGAAAGAACCGCTGGAAGATTGGGGGTGGTTGCACCCAACTCCAGCCTAGACCGTTCTTGATGATGCTGTGTGCCCAAGGATCGAAGGTCCAACGATCCTGGAATTGGCGGAGTCTTCCTCCCACCGGAAGCACTTCATTGCTTCTGGTGTCCCGAGGACTTGTTGCCTCGGCCGCTAGCTCCCTTTCCTCCTCTACCTCTGGAGGGACGACGAGAGGCGTCTCTGCTTGCACCCCTGGACGAGCCTCTACCTCTGGCATGAAAGGTAGTGGATGGCTGCTCAAAGGCAGGGGTGAAGACCGGTGACTGTGACAACACCGGTTGGGGGACCAATTGAAAGGTCTGTTGTGGTTGGGCAACCACTTGGGAGGTAGCGGGTCCCGGAAACTGACGTCGTTGTTGACGTTGCTGGGGTTTTGGCTTCTGAGGTTTCCTCTTAGGCTGAGGTCCATCGTCCTGAGAGGTTTTCCTTTTTCTGGACATGCCCCACTTGTGGAGAAGGTTCCTATTCTCCGTGGCGGCTCTGTCAGTTATTTCCTTGACAAGGTCAGAAGGAAACAGGTGCTTTCCCCAGATGTTGGAGGAAATCAGCCTCCGGGGTTCGTGTTTCACGGTGGCACCGACAAACACGAATTCACGACAGGCTCTACGAGCCTTTATGAAATGGTACAAGTCCTTCATTACTGTGAGTAAGTGGGATTTGGCTAGTACCATGTAGTGATCAGGTACTGCTGTGTCACAGGCCATAACTTCAAGTTGGACTTGATGAGAAAGAGATGCCGCAAGCCTCTCCTTCGTGTCTTGTTCCCGGCGAAGGAGGTGATCATTGAGCTTAGGGAGGTCTTCATTAAACTGACGTCCGGCGACGTCAGGATCGAGCCTACCCACGACGAAAGTATGTTGGACATCTTTCCATTGTCTAGTGTCAGGGGGTGTCACGATGGAGAAGGGTCTGCACTCCTCCAGTGCAGGGCAGGGTTTTCCTTCTTCCGCCGCTTTAAGGCATGCAGCCAAGGCCTTTTCCAAAAAAGGGAGAATCGCAGTGTCAGGTGCGACATATGTAGGATGCTTCTTGCTCAAGGCAGGAAGCTTAGAGCAGGTAAAGCCCCTGCTCTTAAATGCGGAGGCTAGCATAGCCTGGGCCTTTGCGAGATCGAACACTATCTCTTCTTTAGGTTCGGTCTCCTCCTTCGAGGCAGGTTCGGAACGAAGCCGGACGTAACAGTCCGGGTAGGCCTCGAAGCTTGGGAAGAACTCCACATCTTCCAGCGGGACCGTGCCGATTTTGTCACTAACAAAGATCCTGCCGGTCGCAATAACCATATGCTCTGCATACCTCCACGGGTTGGCATGAGAGCAAGCTGGGAGATCCTTGACCGAGATCTTCTTCGGGTCTCTGGATCCAATCATAGACCTGATGGACTCCTGGTTCTCCTTCAGTCTGTCGTCCATGACAGCTCTAATCAGTCGGATCAGTTCTTGGGTAGAAGAGGAAGGATCCGGGGTCGAGGAGGTAGACGGAATGGACATTTCCGTCGGTGTAGGAGTAGGCGGAGGGATGGACGAGGGAGTAGCTCCAATCTCCGACTCGGTGTATTCCACCTTGTCTTCGTCCTCTTCGGCTCCTTGGGCCATAAGCGTCTTCTCCGTGTCTTCCGAGACGTCAGAGATCTGTTCATCATCCTCGGAATCTAAACGACACTCGTGCATGGACTGAGCCATGACCACATCAGGTTCCACCGTAATTTGGACAGTGGGGATTGCTTCTTTTGGAACCACTGAATCAGGGGAGGCCTTAGGGAACAACAGGGACCTCAGTTCTTCGGTGGCCAGGTACGGTCCAGTAGCATTTCTCTGAAAACCACGCACCCACTTGCGCAGTTTTTCACGAGCAATGTCTCTAACCTCCGCTGAGGGAGGGTTATGGAAGGCCTCAACTAGGTAGGCCTGGCAGACCGTACATTCCAGTGGATTCCAGAACTTCCAATCCCCTTTCTTGTCTGAGCAAGGGGCGTGAGTCCTGCACGCCGTATGTCCGTAAAACTGCGAGCGTTTCACAGCACAGTAGGCGAAGTCACACTTCATCTGCTCCTCCTGTGAAAGAAAGAGAAAATGAGTATGGGGGAGTCATAGGAATGGCTCTTAAATTAAGTTAATATTAATCATTAATTTTAACTTAAAGAAGGTGTGATGCATAGAGAATGAAACAGTAAAGGAGAACACGCTCCATGCATCTCGCCCGGCTGGTTACCATAGGCTTGGTCCTGGGATAATCCAAATGACCGAGATCATTGGATATAGTTTCCTAGGATTCCCATTATATTGGAACTCCATGGAAAGCCAAGGACAAGGTTGGGATCGAATTCATTCGGTTCCCAGTTAAGAGCCAGAAGGCCTCATTAAGGGTAACTGCTTCTGGCAACCAGCCGCGCTAAGATGCACATAGCATGCTGGAAATAGAAGAATGCAAAGAGACAGCATGATCACTAATAGAGCAGTACTAGGTACTGATCTTAAAAGCAAAGCAGCTTATCTATTTGCAATGTAGGGCTATCTTAGTCTTATGATAGCTACAGAGAGGGGGTGCAAGTATTCTTGACGCCTCCGGGGTATCCGGCAAGCCGCCGGCACGCCGGAGCTCGCTCCAGCGTAGATTCTGGCACTAGAACAGACAATTTTCAAAGTCAGTTAGATACCAGGATGGCGGCCGCCGGCACAACGGCGGCACGCCGGCAGGGAGCGGCGGCTCCGGCAGCCGGAGGATGCCGGATTGGTGACTGGGGTAAGGATGGTACAGGTAGTATCGGGTTGCCGGCAGTATATGCCGGCACTCCGGAGATCGACCGGCAAGCGGACGATTAGATAGGAGTAGGAGAGCTGCCGGTAGTAGCCGGCGGCAGCCGGCAGTCCCTCGGTACACGGGGGGCTGGCGGCAAGGGTAGGGAAGTCACCAAGAGGGAGGCAGGTATTGCCGACAGTAGAGGCGGCAAGAGACCGGCACCCGGATAGATAGAGAGACAGGGGGAGGGGGGAAAGGATGCAGGAAGTACCGTCAGGGTTCCAGACATCCCTCCCCCTCCCTGAGGGGGTGTACCCATGATAGAGACAGGCTCTAGCATCCATAAGCAGGGGTCACTAGGGACCGGGAGCAGGTAGCCCAAGGGAGGACTAGGGAACACCCAAGAGGGGGGGGGGGAGACTCCCCTATGCAGAGCTACACTAGTAACTAACCTTATAGGACACTATGAAGGTATATGTACCAGAGCGGACAGCACAGGGAAGCTCGGGTAGTCCTACTCATCCACCCTAAGGAGGATTTGTAGGACAGGGGACAGATGAGTATAAACTAACCTAAGCATAGGCTAGGCTATACAAGAGATAGGTGGGGAGGGAGAAGAGAGAGGTCTTCCCAGGAAGGGTTTCTGTACCAGAGCGGCCACAAAGGGAAGGGAGGACACTCCCTAACCTAAGATTAGGCTGATCGGCTAAAACGGTGCAAGAGTACAGTTTCAGCATGGAACAGAGAAACCTTCCTAACCCGGCCTAGATCAGGGCTAAAAGTCCTGAACTAGGCAAGGAAGAAGACGTATCGCTATCGCAGGAAAGTCATAGACTATCCTAGCCATAGAGGTAGGCTAGCCTAACCTCACTCTCAGACGCAATCCTAAAGGGGGTTCATTCCTTTAGGGAGGACTGAGAGGCGATATAAATACTCTATTAGACAATTAATCCCTTTACTCAGAAAAGGGATCAAGGCTAAATAGAGGGAGTGCCAAGGCAGGGGATGAAGGAAGCATATAGGGGTCCTAAGGTTAGGTTAGGCTAGAAAGAATCACTGACTAGCCTATCCCCTATATGGTCCCTGAAGGCGAAAACATTTGCATCACTAGTCAAAAGTATTGTAAAATAATAATGCCACTATCTTCATAACTTAGTCTAGGATCACTAATAAATCATGCATGAACACTTGTATGTAGGCTCCTGGCCTGGGGGCTATAGTAGCCGACTGGTATGAGGTCAATCGATGACCGATAAAAAGCGTCTAAACACGATATAAAAGTTCCTAGCTATGAAGACTAAATAAACTAATGTATTCGATTAGTATATAATGCCGGAAGCGTTGTTGTGGCTAACTAAATAAGACATGCAAAACAACAACGACGCCATAAAATGGCGGGTCCGGTAGAGGCACAGCTCTGCCACAAAACATCAATTATTTCGCGAAATAATATTTACTTTACGGCCAGAGCTTAATTAAACAATACTGGAACCTTGTACTCAACTTTCCAGAAGAAGGCGAGGCTGAAGGTAACGACATAGCGAAGATGCAAAGCGATAAAGTTAACACAAGGGAAAATCCGTCTAAGTAGGGCAGCTACTAAACAAAGGATGAAGACGCGCGTGACGTCATTAGAGCAATGGCGTCCGTTTGTTTACGTCTCGAGTATCAGTAGTAGCCACGAGTGAGATTAGCTGTGGAACGGCTCCCAGCTATTCTCAGCCCTTACACACCGAAGCATTAACTCTGTTCGGGGTGGAGATAGCTATGTGGCACGTTCAGACATGCGTGTCCCCTGTTGTATTACGATGTCTTAAAGGGAAACCTTTGAGATACTCGCTCCAGAAGTTAGAATTCTGTGATAACCTGTGGTTAAATTCTCTGGGAATATCTTAGTAGTCTTATACCCAAGGAAGCTACCAAACAGGAACCTTCCATCAGGACGCCATGGCTTGAGCCCAAAAAAATATATTTGTTTAATCAGAAATAGTGTAGTTCCAACGAATTTAACGTTTATTTTGACCGCAAACCATCTGATTTAGAGATTTACTATGTAATTGGAGTTAAAACAACAAGTTGTTCTAGAATGCAGAAAGACCCTACTTCATCCCAACAATTAAGGGGGACACCAGGTGGGAACCGGGGTTTTGGGTGGGGGGGGGGGGCGTCAAATGATATTTGCAATAAATGAATACTTATCCTTCCACCACCCCTCCCCCCTATACCCCTACCTAGCCCTACCGGGGGGGGGGGGGGGGGGGCTCCGGCCCCCTGCGACCCCCCCTTAAGGCCACAGTGATTTTCAGGGCACTACTGAACCTAATAAACCCACCTAACCTAGCCTAGGGGCCCTGTACCCCTACCTAGGGGCCCTGTACCCCTACCTAGGCCTACCGGGGGGGGGGGCTCCGCCCCCTCTGCGACCCCCCCCTCAAGGCCACAGTGAATTTTGGGACACTACCGAACCTAATTCAACCACCTAACCTAGGGCCCTGTACCCCTACCTAGGCCTAGCCCCTGCGAGGCGCCCCCCCCCCTTACAGCCACTACCTAACACATCCATCAAACCAAATCCAAAGTGATGGTACTGCTGTATACATCATTATACTATCACCATTATAATATACTCTATAAATTAATGAAGCTTACCTTAAACTGTTGGTTCATCAAGATGTGCTGCTGCTTTGAGGAAAACGTGAAGCCGTTGGGAAGGTTCCTTGACATGCAGGACAATTTTTATTTTGTAAAATTAAATTGTGTGTCTGGCACAAATCCACTAGGTTTTCAATATTCCCCGAATAACTTACAACAAATTCATTGTAAGTTAGGAAACAGTCAGGACAAGAAGATGGAATTTCAACTTCTTGTGCAACATGAGATGACGTGCTTGCTATTGCCTCCATTTCTAAGAACGAAATGAAATGCATGGGAAAAATGATGTATTGTCGCGCTGTGATTGGCCAAACATGTATGACGTCATAGTGGATAGGCGCTGTGATTGGCCAAACGTGTAAGACTTTATAGTGGACTAGTTTGTCTGCGGATTATAGTGGTTACAGGGCTCATTTAAGCAAATACAAGACACAGTCAACAATAACAACAGACTTAGAAAAAATCTGGGAGGAAGACATGAGTAGCGTGAGTTTGATCGTCGATATATAAAGAACTAGGCATTTGCGACAGATAATATTTTACAGAAATACAAAAGACTTGCTTTACTCGGGAAATATATTATTATAATAGCTTTCCCATAATGGATGAAACTGTAATAATACCAAAAGAAACCCGAGCAGTGAAGAAAAAGAATTACCATCCTCAGACCATTATGTTCGTGTATGGGTGTATGTCATTAGGGAAGGGATCTATATCTGGGGAGAAACTTGTATCCTTTTTAGGGCTTCGAAATTTTAGTTCAACCACTTTCATTAGGTATGCAAAATATATTACTGAATGTGCAAAGGGTGTTGCTCGTACGACAATGAAACAAATTCATGAAGTTATACGGGAAAACAGCGAAAAAAGTGATGGTGGGTGGACTGATGTTGCTGTTAGTTTTGATGGGACATGGCACCGTCGGGGACACAAAATTAATTTAGGAGTGGGTGCTGTTATTGAATCAGAAACAGGTCACGTAATAGACTAGTACGTAATGAGCAAAATTTGTGATCAGTGCAACGCAAAACGGAATTTGACGGAAAAGGGTAAAATTTCACAAGCTGAATATGTGGAGTGGATGGACACTCACTTGGACACAGATTGTGAGCAAAATTACGAAGGGTCATCGGGGGGGATGGAGGCAAAATCTGCTGTTAAAATGTGGGGACGGTCGAAAGATTATAAACTGAGATATGTAAACATGATATCTGATGGTGACAGCTCCTCATATGCCTCTCTCAGGGCAATGAATGGTGGCACTGGGCCGTATGGCACTGAATGCCAGGTTGAAAAGTTAGTGTGCGTAAACTATGTATCAAAACGCTTTGGTTTCAACGTACGAGAGGGTAAAAGAAAATTTGTTGAAGATGATGAACCTGAGGAAACATTGCCCCCGAAGAAAAAGAGAAAGCTGTCTTTGGAAGGGCGTGGCAAACTGACTGAAGTTGTCATCAATCATCTGCAATACTATTTCTCAGTTTCAATGAAAATGATGATAGGGACATCTGCTGAAGCGATGAGAAATGAAATACTATCATCCTATTTTCATTGCTCGTCTACAGATGATAACCCCCAGCATCACCTTTGTACTAAAGGGAAAAACTCGTGGTGTTTTTACAATAGGATCCTTGCAAATAATGAAGTGCCACCATCACACGATACAATGAAAATTCATTTCAAGTTGGGAAAACAAGAGTTAGCATTTCTGAAACAAATATATGAACGGTTAACCTCAGATGACCTTATGAAGAAATGTCTAAAAGGGCTAACTCAAAATAGCAACGAGTCATTGCACCACAGAATTTGGAATTTATGCCCAAAGCACCAGAGGGCAAATAAGAGAATGGTGGACTTTGCAGTTGCAACTGCTATTGCAAGGTATAACATCGGCTATTTGGCATCTTCATCCTCTTTATTTGAATGCCTTGGGATTGAGGTCACAACTGCAGTATCCAAGCACTTGAAGCAGCTTGATAGATTAATGGATTCTCCTATCAGAAGGAAGACGAGGATTCAGAACCTGAAACGGGACATGGAGTACGCCGCGGGAGGATTCTGAACTTTAAATGGCCATAACTCAAAAGTAAGTTTTCACCATTCAAACTTATGCAAGATTCTTATTTTTTAAGATATTCACATGCAGTTTTCTTCAATGCAACTGTGAATGATCGAATTTTGATATTACCAGAGAGTTTTTTTCAAATTTTATTTTTAAATATTTTTGCTTTTGAAAAATGTAAGAAATTTCCAACTTAGCGAATAAGTGTAGTTTCAACCATTTTTTGTATATAGTAATTTTTACTTTTTTTTATATTCTGTACTGGCAGAATTATAGATTAATAGTTCCTCTATCGTTTAGAAGTTTAAAAAATTGCATTTAAAAATTTTTTTTTGACGTTTATTGAATTTAAAAAATAGTGAAAATTTGGCATATTTTTGTTAATTTTATTTTTTTTCTTCATTTCTTTATCATAAATCTTCTTGAAACTTTCTACACACGTGAGTAGGCATGATTTCTATTACTGAATAAAGTTTCAAAGAGATATCTCTATTAGTTTCATTTTTCATAAAAAAGCGTGAGAGATTCCCCACTCTTCAGAAGAAGACGACCTGTGTGAAGTTTTTCTGGGTGTTTTTTTTTCAATGAATCTCGTAAGGTTCTCATACCAACCGATAGCTTCCCTTATTTCTGCCGCTGTCGTTTCTTCAGTCTCCCTCCCCGTCCTCGACATCACTAGCAATCTTGGGACCCATGGCTAACGAATTAAAGTTGGAATTAAGCACTAAAATGCACAAAAAATACGATATCGAAAGCACTCACACGAGATCAAGTCTTTTTGAAACACACTCGAGATTCTGAACTGAGCTCGCGATTAACAAAGAGAGAGAGAGAGAGGCAGCATCTCTCTCAGGCATTGTGGGAGGGATTTCGGCCAATAGCGTATCGGTATCTTAGTGATGCCGTGACACCGACTAATAGCATACCAGCTTCTTAGTGACGTATGAGTGTGGTGATAGGCAAGTGACTCGCATAGTTGTAAGCGTAAAAACCGCCAAGTTTGAATTTTCTAATTCGATGCCGTAAGGTGGGGAAAATGTCGTAACGAGGGGACGAAAAAACATCGTATTCCACACCGTAACGTGAAAAAAACGTAAGCTGGGAACGCCGTACCCCGGGGGTCTACTGTTTATGCTATTACTGTCTTACTCATGAGTGGGAATTTGGTACATAAAGAGTAGCCTATATATTTCAAGATTTGAGGGAAGGGGCTCACCACTACAGTACTTAGTAAATAATATGATGAGTAACCCCAAACTAACCCTTAATAAAGTTAATCAGACGATTTCTATAAAAAAAAACTTTGACAGCCGATATCTCAAAACATGAGATTTTCAGAGAAAAGTCTAAACAACCTTTTTGTTTTTGAACGAATATTTACCATTATATATGAAAAGATAGGAAATTTTATATTCTGAAAACCTTTCGAAGGGATTTGCAAAATTACTGAAACTAATTTATGACGAATGGTAGCCTAATCTTTACCAACATTGTCAATATTTAAAATGAATACAAATAAGAAAATGAGGTCTGATAACAAATCTGTTCTTTAAAAAAGTTTCTAATAAAATTGTCTTATAAATTATTTTTGAATGTTGAAAATTGGTTTCAAAACAAAAAATTAGATTGTTTGAAATTACCCCAAAAACGGATTTTAAGCGAAGCGAAAAATCTATTTTTGGGTGAGGTAGCCATGGCGTCCTGATGGAAGTTCCTTTAGGGTAGCTTCCTAGGTTATATTTAACTACAGTGATATATGGTTTCAATGAGCAGAGTTGCTCCCCATAAGATTTTTTTTTACGCAAGGGAATAACTGCTTGGCTTGAATTAAGATAGATACTTCTTTAGACACTAGATACATGACTGAGGTAGATATCGACAAGTGTGGGAGAAAGTTCAGCGCACTGCAAGTGCTAGTATGGGAAACTGACCTACCGCTTATGTGGGAGGTTTGAAATTCAGCCATAATTCAAAATGTTTATGTAATATAATTTCTGTATTATATTTGCACATGCTCATATGGGTTTAAGCCAGTAAGGTTGATGTTCATATGGTGGAGGGTTACATTATTGTATATGAAATTTATTTCTCCTAACCAGAAAAAAATAGTAAACTTTTCTGGCTTTTGGAAAATGTGATGAAAAATATAAAGGTTCTGAATACGACAGTAAAACTATTTTATACGTATATCTTATTCCTTTACATACCCTCTAGGTATACTTATGTGTATTTATTCTAAATTATGATAATGCAGTAGGACATTTACAAATGTTGTAATCACATGAGCTATTTTGTAAACAAAAAATTAAGCATCTTCTCTATTACATTCTACAAAACTTGTATACTGTACTGTTTATGGTTAGATGCCTATTATTTTAAGGATTTACACTTCTATTATTTTGATTTCAATAATAAACTCTGAGAAAACTTTATATGTGATAAGGTTAAAATAAGGTTTGAAGATAAATTTTTCCTAATTTTTCATTAAAGACAATTGCGAACGGTGATTCGTTTACCATAGAAGAAAGAAATCAATCCACGATTTTCGTACAATTAGAGCCAAAATAAGTGGTCAGAACACCTTTTGTGGAATTTAATGTAATTTCACTATGAGTAATTCTTCGAGACCAATGTAAAAAGCCTCGGCTTTCAGGATCCTGTCCCATCCTTCATTAGTATAAGTAATCTGTTAATACAAGTGAGTTATTTGATGTGTGTATAAAGAAAATGGAAATTTTTATAAACTGTTGAACCATTATCAAATTTGTTACAGCTTGGTTGTCTTTCTAGATATTTCCATTATAAGATTTCTTTAGTAACTGAGGCTTTTCTTTTACAGCCAAATTACACCTCCATCATTCAGACTTGCAACTTATGGAGAAACTTTGATGATATTCAAGATTCATGGGAATCTGTACAAAGAATCATTGACTACTATGGAGATAATCAAGATGAAATAGTTCCCAATGCTGGACCTGGCCACTGGAATGACCCAGATATGGTATGTGTGTTCTTTGATTGTTAACTTTTTATGCTTATGATTGTCTTCAACAGGAGACTAAACTAAAGAAGTTTATTGAGGAAACTATAGTTTTTATTATAGCAATCTCTTAGCAAATGTAAAATATATTTGATATAGGTTGAAAAATGTAAACTTCAATCAAGAGTGTAGGCAAGATATGAAAAAAAATATATAGAAAGACAGAAAAAGGTAATTCTAAAATGCAACTGATAATCGTACAAATAGGTTTAGGATATGAGGTTAAGTTATCTTGCATAGGTAAGAACAGTAAGGATCCTCTGATAAGTAGTAATTTTCTCAAAAGTTAAACTGGGTCAAAGTACAATTTAGCCTAGACATGCTTTTACTACTTAAGAACAAGCATCACCACCATTAATAACTTTTTATTACTTACACACATACAGTACATTAAACTCTTGCCATATTGCAGTTCACCTATCACTTCCTCAGTACATCACAGATTTATAGAGAAATATATGCAAATCTATACTGTATAGTAGAATCCTCTTGATATCATGGGTTTTTGGGCTCAAGCCATGTTGTCCTGAGGAAAGGTTCCTATTGGTAGCTTTCTAAGGGATATTTGGCTACAGTGATATTCCCAGAGAATTGACCTTTAGAATTTTAACTCCTGGCGCGAATTTCCTTAAAATTTCTCTTAAGGATATCGCATAATATCAGGGGACGTATTTCACCCCGAATAGTGTTTTCGTTTCGAGGGGGAAGAGTGGCAAAAACAGAAGGGGAGCCATTATTAAGGTTACCCTTCCTCCCGTACTACTACGAATATCCAAGATGGCGCTCATTCCTAATTCTGTAGCGATTGCGGACAGTTGTTTTCCCTGTTGATCTAACGTTTTTTATCGTTATTGAGAGGAATTATCATGCAATCTCCAGCTTCTTCTGCCTCTGGAAAGTTGAGTATTTATTCTTTACAGTGTATAAATTTTAGCTCCTGCTTCACAGTGAAATTAATTTAATGTGTTATGGAGCTTGGCCGGTCACCGGAGGCGCCATGGGCGCTGTCGTTCGTTATGTATGTGTTATTTAGTCAGCAGAACGACATTCCCGGTTATAATAGCATTTATAAATTATGAAAGCTATTTAGGCACAATTATACTAGTAAAGATATATATATGCATACAAATTTCCTCTTCCCTATGTTGATCGTATACGTTAGAGTTTCGGCGATTTAGGTAACCGAGATCTCGCCTGCGCTAGGCTACCTAGCCTATGCGCTTTAGTATACTTTCACCCATTATCCCTGTTTAACCTCGTGTATCGTTTATCAATTTAACGGGAGTTAGTATATCTCCTAGAATTAGTTATATAACTCAATACTCGTCTCCTGTGGAGATTTAAGGGTAATCCCTCCTTCCCTCTTGAGTGCCGCCATAGGCGACAACCCTATCTTGGTCCTGCTATAGAGTAGTTCACTCCGGCTTGACTAGGCTAGTGTTTTTGTCTCCCACCCTTGCCGGCGAGTATCCCGGCTCGGGTTTTCGACAGAACCTCAGAGTATTCAGTCTTTCTGCCGGCGGCTGAGCAGCAGGGTGAGTAGTCACTCCCCTGCCGGCTTAAAGCTGTAAGCATAGAAGGGTAAGCCTCCCTAGACCGCACTTGAAGTGGTAGTATGATGCCGCCACCTTCTCCCCTGCGGTCTAGAAGACTAGTCGTGTTTCAGCAGACCCTAGGCTGAAGAATAGATATTTTCTGCCGCCTAGGATGGCGCCGATATTGAATCAAAGCTTCACCCTTGTGTAGAAGTGGCGGCAATCCTGCCGCCGCCTTCTACACTTGATACAGGACCCTTTTCCCTGCCCCTCTCAGTCCTTTAGTGATAGCCTAGCTATCGCAATCCTGTGGCCATCATCCTACAATCTCACTGCTTGCCGGGTAGATTGTGGTGCCGGCCAGGCTCCTACATAAGCAGCTGTATAGTCACTCAGTCTTTCCCTTATGGACGCAAGGCTCCAGGAAAGGTTGTGCTGGCTGTGACGGCTGCCAGTAGGAGACCCCTCTACTGTTGAGTGTTCTTCAGTCCTCCCTTGGACTGCCATCCACATCTCTAAAACCGGCAGCGACCGGCAACGGATCTTGTGGCTGGGTGGAAGCTTGAATGATGCATTCTCCCCTTCCATTTGAACCCTCATTCTGGAGGAAGGCTGTAAGGTTGAGTACTTACACCCTTATTATTGTAAACATACATTTTAATAAGGTAGCCCTTCACTCCATGCTTTCTCTCTCTCTGTCAGCTAGTGCCGCCAGGTATGCTGCCGGCTGGACCGGTGCCACCAGGTACTACCCAGCCGGCGATATGCCGGCCGGATCGTGCCGCCAGGTGGTAGCCTAGCCGGCAACATAGCGGCTGAACTACAGTATATGATTATACAGTAGCCAGTATATTTGCAGTATAGTATATACTTCAGACAGAAAACTATAGTATATATTATACTGTAGTTATTTTCCAACATACTTTGTGTATCCTTGCACAGTCTATTTTTGAGACCAATCCTATATTGAAAGGAAAGATTTCCTTCAATACACTGATAGTTAATCAGTTAACAACTTACCCCGCAATATTAAAGAATTTAAGAAGGGTCGGTGTTAGTATACACTTATTCTATCCCTAGAGGTTAGAACCCTTCTCTTTGAGTTTGCCTTGATAAGGAAATTCTCTAACTTTAATTTTGGGGGAGGTCACAGCAATTGGCTTGACAGGAGACACAAATGTGTGTTTAATATTTTCCCTTCTAGCTTACTATCCTAAGCTATAATGGTTAAAATATTAATAATTTGCATAAATTGTTTATCATGTGAGATAAACAACCGCATACTCATTTAATTTTCCTTTCTTTAATGGAGGACCAAATCAAGTGCGATGTGATCTTCTGTAACCACAGGAGTAGGAACTTCTGTGGTCACAAAGTGTGCAGGTCTCATGCCCCCTGCATCATCACCAACAAAACCCTGCGGTACTGGGACCCCCAAAACTGCAGCATCTGCCAGAAATTGGTGACCGAAGGTTTCGACGACCCCAAGTCAACGAAGTCGAGGGATGCAGCGCGAGAAAAGCTACGCGAATGGGTACGAGGGTATGCAGCGCGAGAAAAGCTATGCAAATGGGTACGAGGGTTCCAAAAGAACTCTCCAGGACCGTACCTGCCTAATGAAAGGATGCGTAACCTGCTGTTCCCGAAAGCGGGTAGTGGTGCTATCGTACCCCAAGCACGACCCAGACCTCCCTGTGTCCAGATTGCCATCGAGACGGATGTCAGTGAGGCGTTGCAAGGCAAGGACATCCACCAGGAGGAAAGGATGTCTGAAGTCTACTCGGACACTGAAAAGGATCTATTGAAAGATGATCCAGAGGAGGAGTCTACTCTACCTCCGGAAAATGAAGTCGAGTCGGAGTTCCTTCTGTCTGTGCCGACACCAGAGCCGTTACCCTCAACATCGTCCACTTCTACCCCTCCATCAGGTGATATGAGCCAGGCACTGGCCCATCTTACGGCCCTGATGGAGAGTATTCGCAAGCAAGGCGAAGCTAGGGAAGCGAAACTCGAGAGAGAGCTCCTTGAAGCTCGACTCACCGCCTCCCGAGGGTTATACAAGAAACCCAGAGTCCAAGACCACCCACCCTGCTCCGAAATCATTCGCTGGAGGTATACGGATGTTATGCCAATTACTAATGGCAAACTCTACATATCGGAGAAGATGGGAGCCGTCCCCTTAGACGACATCCAGTTCTGGCCAAGCTATAATGCTTACCCAGACTGCTTCATCCGATTGAAGCAGGAGCCAGCGTCAAGAGAGGAGACAGAACCCAAGGAGGTCATGGTATTCGACCACGACAAGGCACAGGCTCTCTTGTCGAGCAACCTGAAGAAGGCGGGCTACACGAACTCGAAAGTGTCCGCCTTGAGCAAGAAGCATCCTACCTTTCTTGCTCCTGCTTCATTAGCCTTCCCCTCTATATCGAAGGCTTTTAAAGCTGTTGCCAAGGCAGTGGAGGCAGGCAAATCTTGCCCTACACTAGAGGAGTGTAGACTTCTGTCGTTAGCCCTGCCTATGGAGGATAAGGAATGGAAAGAAGTCCACCTAACCTTCTCAGTAGGGAAGTTGGATGCAGATATCGCGGGACGACAGTTCAGCGAAAATCTACCGAAACTGTCAGACTTTCTCTTGCGTAGGGAGCAATAGACAAAGGAGAGACTTGCGGCATCCCTATCCCTACAGAACTGCATGGAGATGTGTGCAGGCCAAAAAAGCACCCCAGACATGAACATGGTCATGGCCAAAATGCATATGGCCACCTTAGTCAGGGACCTGTATGGCTTTATGAAGGCTAGGAAAGTATATAGAGAGTTCGTGTTTGCTGCTGCAACAGTGAAACACGAACCCAGAAAGCTGATATCTTCCAATATCTGGGGTAAAGACCTCTTCCCAAATGAAATGGTCAAGGAGGTAGTTGATAGAGCCGCCACGGAGAATAGGAACCTCCAGAAGTGGGGCATCTCATCAAAAAGGAAGTCTTCCCCGGATGTGGGTCTCCAACCTAAAAGGAAGACTAAGAAGCCCAGACTACCCTCTCGGCCTGGCCAACAACATCCCACAGTCACCATGACCGCGGTGCCCCAAGTGGTTGCACAACCACAAACCACATTCCAAGTGGTGCCTCAGCAGCTGGTTGCCCAGTCACCAGCATTCAATCCTGCGTTTGAGAGGCAAGCCACTACCTTTCGTCCCAAAGGTAGAGGCTCCAGACGGGGCTCCTCAAGACACCCCTCACGAGGTAAGGGAGGACGCGGTCAGGGAGGTAAATCCTCTGGACAATCGAAGCAATGAGATGCTTCAGGTAGGAGGGAGACTCCAACACTTCCAGGATCGCTGTACCTGCAATCCTTGGACCCACAGCCTAATCAAGAACTTGGATGGAGCTGGAGCAAGCCTCCACCATCATTTCCTCAGTTCTTCCAACACTCCACCCCCTCATTGAAAGAATATACCCTAGAATTCTTGAGCAAACCGGTAATAAGGAGAGCAAAGTCCATCAAATTCCAGGGAAGGCTGTTTTGTGTTCCCAAGAAGGACTCGGACAAACTCAGTCATTCTGGACTTGTCGCCACTCAACAAGTTCATCGAGAACAACAAGTTCAGGATGTTAACCCTTCAGCACATAAGGACCCTGTTACCAAAAGGGGCGTACACAGTCTCAATAGACCTGGCAGAGGCTTATTGGCATCTCCTAGTCAGCCGCCCCCTCTCCTCCTACCTAGGATTCAAGCTACAGAAGAAAAAGTATGTCTTCAGAGCCATGCCCTTCGGACTAAACATAGCCCCAAGGATCTTCACGAAACTTGCAGAGGCAGTCATTCAACAACTACGCCTAGAAGGTGTTCAGGTAGCAGCGTACCTGGACGACTGGCTGGTTTGGGCAGCATCCAGGACAGCTTGTCTGCAAGCATCCAAGAAAGTGATCCAGTTCCTGGAACATCTGGGATTCAAGATCAACTTCAAGAAGTCTCGACTCTCCAGCTCAGGAGTTTCAATGGCTGGGAATCCATTGGAACTTGAAGTCACACCGTCTCTCCATTCCCCCAGGGAAGAGGAGAGAGATTGCGAGGTCTGTCAAGAGACTACTGAAATCAGACAGGATCTCAAGACGCCAACAGGAAAGATTACTAGGCTCTCTCCAGTTCGCAGCAGTAAGAGACCCAGTGCTAAGAGCGCAGCTGAAAGATGCATCAGGAGGCTGGAGAAGATATGCATCAAACGCTCGAAGAGATCTAAAAAGACCGATACCGACCTTACTACGATCACTTCTCAAGCCGTGGTCGAAGGCCAAGAACATAAAGAGGACTGTACCCTTGCAAAACCACCTCCACCATC
Organism: Palaemon carinicauda; assembly: GCF_036898095.1. Classification (NCBI taxonomy): domain Eukaryota; kingdom Metazoa; phylum Arthropoda; class Malacostraca; order Decapoda; family Palaemonidae; genus Palaemon; species Palaemon carinicauda. The sequence continues at coordinate 129,977,600 of NC_090726.1, read as the reverse complement.
GGTGACCATCCACACGGATGCCTCGACGTAAGGATGGGGAGGTCATTCCCATCAAAGGAAAGTCCAAGGGACTTGGTCTTCTCTGTTCAAGACCTTTCACATCAATATTCTGGAGGCCATAACAGTCTTATTGACGTTGAAAAAACTCTCCCCTCGCAGATCAGCCCACATAAGGCTGATCTTGGACAGCGAAGTGATAATGAGATGTCTAAACCGACAAGGCTCGAGATCGCCCCGTATCAACCATGTGATATTAGCCATCTTCCGTCTAGCGGAAAAGAAGAGATGGCACTTATCAGCAGTTCACCTTCAAGGGTTCCGTAATGTGACAGCGGACGCTCTATCCAGGCTTAAGCCAATAGAGTCAGAATGGTCCCTAGACGCAGACTCATTCTTCTTCATCTTGCAGCAAGTCCCGGAACTGCAGATCGACCTCTTCGCCACGAGCAACAACAAGAAACTACCTCGATATGTAGCCCCATACGAGGAACCTCTAGCGGAGGCAACGGACGCCATGTCCCTCAGTTGGAACATGGACTCGGATTTACCTGTTCCCTCCGACCAATCTCCTGCTGAAGGTCCTCAACAAGCTGAAATCCTTCCGAGGAACGGCAGCTCTAGTGGCTCCCAAGTGGCCCAAGAGCAACTGGTTCCCTCTGATAATCGAATTGAAGCTGAGGCTGGTCCCTGTACCGAACCCAGCACTATCTCAACGGGTTCATAAGTCGACTGTCTTTGCTTCATCACAGAGAACCCAAAACCTTCATCACATGATTTTCTCGCTTTAGCGGTTAAGAAAATATTTGGGATCTCAAAAGGCAGTATAGACTTCTTAGAAGAATACAAGTCCAAGTCAACTAGAAGACAATATCAATCGTCTTGGAAAAAGTGGGTTGCTTTTGTTAAAGCAAAAGGACCGAAAGAAATCTCAATAGACTTTTGTCTGTCCTTTATCCACCTTCATGAACAAGGTCTGGCAGCCAACACGATAACTACGTGTAAGTCGGCCCTGACTAGACCTCTTCGATACGCCTTCCAAGTGGACCTGACGAACGAAATCTTTAACAAGATCCCGAAGGCATGTGCTAGACTTAGGCCTACAGCCCCTCCGAAGCCCATTTCATAGTCCTTGGACAAGGTCCTACATTATGCTTCAACTGTGAACGATGAAGATTGTTTTCCTAAGGATCTAACCCAAATAGTTATTTTTCTGTTCGCTATAGCCTCAGGGGCTAGAATTAGTGAAATAGTGGCCCTATCCAGAAATGAGGGCCATATTCAGTTCACAGAAGTGGGAGAACTGAATTTTTTCCTGATCCAACTTTTCTCGCCAAAAATGAGCTACCCACTAAGAGATGGGGGTTCCTGGGGAATCTGCCCTCTGAAGGAAGATGTCTCTCTGTGTCCAGTAGAATGTCTAAAAGTCTATCTTCGAAGAACTTCACACTTCAGGGGAGGACAGCTCTTTAAAGGAGAAACTTCAGAATCAAACTTATCCCTAACACAACTAAGGGCGAAGCTCACCTACTTCATTCACAGAGCGGATCCTGACAGTACATCCGCAGGTCCTGATCCAAGGAAAGTTGCTTCATCACTGAACTTTTTTCAGGATATGGACTTTGAGCATCTTCGCTCATATACTGGATGGAAGTCATCCAGAGTGTTCTATAAACATTATGCGAAGCAAGTGCACGAACTGAAGCATTATGTGGTGGTGGCAGGTTGTCTAGTGCTGCGATGAATAGTGAATTGACTGGGACTGTCAATTAGGGTGAAAAGGTGTTGACTCCTTCCAGTGCAATACTTATAAGTGAGTGTTCAAAATCTCAGGTGTAGAATTATACAGATAACACTTGTGCCGTGTGTACTTGTACACAGTGTTGATAATATAAAACATTTACAGAAAATTTTATCAAAATTTTCAATATTCATAGTGGCACTAATCATATCTTCCCTTTCAAGTAGAAAACTTTTCTGTATAAAGTTGGATGTATAATTCTCTTAATGTTACACTTATTTTAATTTTATTCATTTATCGCAAATAAATGTCTAGTACTGTAAAGTGTAATTGCGTCTTATTTCGCCCCACAATTAGAACAATATAAAGTAGCCAGAGTTCTTTTACTTATTTACCTAAGTGAACCTCATATTATTGTATGCTTACAAACAATGAATTGAGTTGGTAGCTATTGTTCCGACAATATATACAAACCGTGAGACACTTGTGTATCTAGTTGATACTTATGTTTGTTCCTACAATATGTGCAAACCTTGAGACCCCTTTTCTACTGTCTATTATGACTCTTCCCTACAGGGAGCAGGAAGCCCTAACATGGTACATGATTAGGAGTAATGACGTATAACGGTAACGTCATATGTCTCAATGGTCTGGATGACCATAGAAAAAATTGTCCCAAGGTTAAGGCACCTATGAAAATCCACAGATACAGTACTTTCTAGTAATTCTCTGGTAAACTTCCATCAGGACGACGTGGCTTGAGCCCAAAAAACGGATTTTGAAGCAAAGCGAAAAATCTATTTTTGGGTGAGATGGCCATGTCGTTTTGATGGACCCGCCCTCATTTTCCATGAAAAAGGCTTGGGCAAGATCCCTCCCAAAACCACTGTATCTGTAGCACCATGCTCAGTGCTACAAGGAATGAAGGCCATCTTGGATACTCGTAGTAGTACGGGAGGAAGGGTAACCTTGATAACGGCTCCCCTTCTGTTTTTGCCACTTCCCCCTCGAAGCGAAAACGCTATTTGGGGAGAAGATTGCTATGTGTCGTATCAAGATATACGTCCCCTGATATTATGCGATATCCTTAAGAGAAATTTTAAGGATATTCACGCCAGGAGTTAGAATTCTGGAGACCTAAAGGTCAATTCTCTGGGAATATCACTGTAGCCAAATATCCCTTAGAAAGCTACCATTAGGAACCTTCCATCAGGATGACATTGCCATCTCACCAAAAAATAGATTTTTCGCTTCGCTTCAAAATCCGTTTTCTGAGGGCAAATGAGTTCAATATTTTTCATACCTGTGTTTTAACTCTGCTAACAAAGGTGGCAGGCGGTTATATTTATTCCCTTGTTTTGTCTATTTGTTTGTTTGTGAACAACTTCTTGGCCATAATTTTACTCATAGAGTAGTGAAACTTTGAGGGATTAATTGATATGTTGAGATGTGGAAGTGATTCAATTTTGAAAGTCCTATGTTAAAGGTCAAGGTCGAGAAAAAGGTTGACTTAATTAACCCTAACCCTAACTCCAAGTTCGCTGATAGTTGTCACACAGACTTCAAATATACCAACGGTCTAAATTGATTGTGGGAAAGGCGAACTGGTTTCAAGAAATAAGTTGATGTGGCAGAGGTCTGAACTCTCACAGTGCTTTTATAGTTTTAAGTTACTTCGTCGGATAAACTCGGACTTCTTGGCTTCCTTTCTGGTCAAGTTCTTTGAGGATAGAAAGCTGTAGCCATCAACTATATTGTCATATAAATTGATCTTAAGAGAACCTCTCAATCATGGATTTGACGTGTACAATATTCAGACTCGGACATGTTTCATAAGATTACCCAGTATTTTGCCTTGCATAGACTATCTCTAACAATTCTTGTTGTACAGCATATGGGTCTCTGGATAGGGTGTTTGAGTTTTTGGCTAAGTTACATAATTCTTCCATCTCCCTTAAAGAACTTTGGCAACAAGTCATATTTTTAATAGATTTAACCTCAGAAGCAAGAGTTAATGAGCTGAGACCAGGAGTTCATTACAATAATCCTGGATCATCTTCTAATCCTTACCTTGGGTCTCTTTTTTTTCTTTTTTTTTTTTTTTAGATAAAAATAGAAAGCCTCCTCAGAGATGAAATTAACTTCACATTTTGGCTCCAAGAGTTGGGAGAAAGTAACCTCTCCTGTATCAACTGTACAACTATACAGTATTTACAGAGATCCATGTCTTTAGAAAGTTTTGTTTCAAAATACTCAAGCCAAGTCCCTTTCAACAGGGATGGCCCATATTTTGATGACATCCCCAGTTAAAAAAGCTGATCCTGTCTCCATACCTAAAATCAATGATGTGAGAAAAATTGTCTCTTCACTAGCATTCTTTGCTAATATACAATTTTATGACATCCAAATTTTTACGGGTTGATGTGGGCATAAGGTGTTTATTAAATACAACCTGAAAAAAATCCAAGCATTATGCCATGCATGTGTGGTACTTGGCACATTCATGATCCCTACAGGGGTGGTCTGGAGAGAAGGACCAAATTAACCAGTTATTATTCAGCCAGCCCTTATGAGGTAAGTGTCAGACTTGTTAGTTGTTCCTACGTGACATGTAAACCCTTGTCCTTTTAATAGTGGAATGGAAACAGGAAATTCGTGATTGATGGAGGAAGGGTGGGCTTTGCAACCCGCACTACCTTTGTGTTTCATATCGGGGTCATGTCTGTACGCAGGCATCTCCTTGTGCCAAGTGTTGACCTCCGGTACAGTGACAGACGTTTGCTCTGAAGACGAAGAAACGCGCCTGGCATTCGTCAGAGTCTGACTGGGGAACGGCCAAGAAGATACTGGTGAAATCTTCCGCCGCTGTTCTCTCGTCAGGGGTTAGGTCAGCTGCTGACACCTCTGAGCTGACGCCCTGGATCAGTCCCCTGAGAGTACGCCATAGGGGTTAAGAGAGCGAGGATTGCATGTCGGCAACTTTTTCAGGTTTTGCTGGTGTCCATGAAACTCCAAGTGTTCGCCATTTCCCTGCGGAGGCTGAAGAGATATCAAGTGTGACCGTGCAGGCTCCTGATGACGAGTTTGACTTAGAAAGGCTTGGGCTTCCTTAGGTCTTTCAGGGAGGCCCTACTTGACTGTTGTGAGGAAGGTGGTAGCCAAGGTCACCCCTTCCCCAGTTCTTCCTGTGCAAGTTTATGATCTTATGGCACCAGGTGTGAAGGAGATGGTATTGTCCCTGGTGTCTGGGAACCTAGGGTTTGGTATGTATGGTTCAGTTGCCTCTCACCCAGTGGTCATAGTGTCGAGGTTGGAGGTGGTAACAAAGAAAAGTAAAGATATGGGTAGGTCTTCTAAACCTAAGATTAAGAGTGTGACCCTAATCCCTGACTCGGTGCCAGAGCTTCCCACTTTTGTGCTAGGGGGACCGAGATCTGTGCTTCCTTCCTCTGTGTCAGTGATTGTGCTTCCAGTCCCTAGTTTTGAGGGGTTACGGGGCCTCGTAAGTGTGCCTTCCCCTTTACCCGTGACAGTGTGCCCCAGTGTTGTGGCTCCTGGTGGAACAACCCGTGTGGTTTCTCCCAGTGGGAGAACGTCGTCGTTGATGATTACTCCGACCTCGACCGCTCTGCTTAAGTTAAAGAATCAGGAGTGATAGCTAGGAAGAAGAAGAAGCATGCACACTATTCCACCTCCTCCTCATTCCCCAACTCTTGATTCCAATGCTTCCTCTTACCAGAGGAGGAAGAGGAAGGGGTCAAAGAAGTCCAGGAAGGCCAGCAGTAGTCACAGGGAGAGGGCTCTCCATGACACTACCGTTCCATTGGGAGAGATGGATAGTATTTGTGTAAGAGCCCAGGGTCACAACCTCTCCAGTGCAGGACAGGACCTTGTGTTCCGGCCCTGTTCCTGGCCACCCCCGTCATCGTGGTTACCTCGGTAGCCGTGGTTGGCCAACCTGACTACCCCGCTAGTTATGCCTAGCCAGGTAGCCTGAGACAGTGATTTGACTCTCAAGACTTTTCTTTTTAGCCCTAACATTGGCGAAGTGAGTAAGTGAGTTGTGCAGTACCTCTCATGTAGTCACCCATGCTCATGGATGGAAGGTGGTCTCCTTTAGTTTTGTGCTGGAGTTTGTGGCCAAAACTCAGAATCAGGTGGTGCATGACCCCAAGTTTGAGTCCTTCATCCCCTCCCTCTTACAGGTGTCGAGTGGTGATGAAGATGAGATTCTCTTGTGTCCTGTAAGGTCTCTGGGGTACTATCTGAATAGGACCCAACACCCTAGGGTTGAGTGTACAAGACTTTTTAGCACTGTCAGGTCCAAGAAAGATGTGTCAAAAACACGATCTCTTTCTAGCTTTGTGAGACAATCCAGAGACCTTACGCCTCAGCTGACAAGAGAGTCAAGACGGGAGCTGGGATCAGGGCTAACGAAGTTAGGGGCTAATGCCCAATCTCTCTCATTCCAAAGGAACTTGTCAGTGGGCCAAGTTTTAAAGCCGGGTGTCTGGAAGAGGAAGACCACCTTTACTGCCTTTTATCTGAGAAATTTTACCCACAAGTCCCTTGACACTTTCATGCTTGGACCTGTGGTAACTGCTCAATCTGTTGTGTAGCAAGCCTAACTCCTTACGAGGACAGATTACATCTTATCTATGGTAGTGTTATTGACATAAGTCGGAAATTAATGTAGTATAAATGGCTCTTCTCCATTCTTTTGCCCCTCTCTTATGGTCAGCAGTTGAAACGTTACAAGCTGATAAGTTACACTTCAGAGCTCCATTCTTTGAAACCAAATAAGTATATCTCCCCATCCTCCATACGAGCTGGTGGAAGGTGAATCTAATATTAACCCATTACTGTACTTATATGCCTAGTATTCGGTTCGGCCGAAATTTTTCTCCACGAAAGAAGGGTTTCTTTGAATTTGGTTTGGTACATCATGTATACCTCAGGTCCTATCAGTTTTATCATTCCTATGATAAGCAGATAGGAGATGTTAGTGTTTTTGCTTCATTCTCCTTAGATTAAGCATTGAATACAATGAGAGAAGTTAAAAGAATCTCCCAGTTTGATTCTAGGGGGACTTCCAATTCTCCAGGCAGCAAGGCTCTCTAATTAAAGGATGAGAGTTTGTATGTTGCATTTTAGCAAATATAGAATTTTAAAAGTAATTCGTATTTTTCATAGCCATACAAACCCGAGTCCTTTCATATGACTTCTCTCTTTAAATCACCGCTTTAATTTCTGGTTCAAAGTAGCTGAAGTGAATAGAGAACTGACTGTGAGGGAAGTGGGGCTCACTAGTTGGATTGCCTACTCATTATCTATTTTAATGACCGATTCCAGGTCGCTCCGAAGTAATCTCCCTAATTAAAGGACTCAGGTTTGTATGGGTAGGGAAAATACGAATTACTTTTAAAATTTGATAATTTCCTTACTTACGGAAACACGTGCACGTATTGTATGCCCAGCATGGTTGTGGACAGTTGGCCTGGAAGGTGCATAAGTCTACTTATAAATACTCTGGTAGTAAATCCTTGGAAACCACACAGCACTTCAACTCCAATAAAGATTTGTTTGGTAACTGGATGGTGTATTACTTTCGGCGAAGCTGGAAGGATGAGCCATTAAAATCTTGCGAGGGTTAACTACCCATTCCGCTAGTTAGCAGGGGTAGGGGGAGTAGCTTGCTATTGCTCCCGCTCACACACCTGTGATTTGGCTTACCGTGCTTTTGGCTCATTGCCGCTCTTCATCCTCACCAAGTTATATTTTGGACTGCCGTTTAATGCTTTTTGTTTTTGCTTTTTCTCTTTAGTGTGTTTGTGTTGACTTCTTCCGAACATGCGTACCTGCCCTGGACTTGAAGGGCGGCCCTGCGATACCTTCATGTCTGCTTTATACACCGATCCCCTCACCCTTTGTCCTGCCTGCAGAGATCAACGGTGTGATAATGGTAATTAGTGTAGTGAGTGTCGGGAGTGGTCTGCCTCCCAGTGGGAAAGGTTTGGGCGCCGGCGGAAGAAGTCAAAGCGAGATATTTCTCCTTCAAAAGTTTCTTCGAAAAGGAAAAACCCAAGGCTTATTCTTCCGTTTCCCGATCTTCCTCTGAAGCTCCTGCTCATTCGGCCTCTTCCAAGGGACCGTCGATTAAGAGTGTAGGCCCTTTAACTGATGGTCAACCCTGGTCCTCGAGAGATGGTGTTGCTTCCCCTAGCACAGTGGCCCCACCTCTCCCCTTGGGTGAGGCCTTGTCTCTTTCTCCCTTTGTACAGGTGTGGTCATCCTTGGGGATAACGGGTCCGCCCTCCAAGGATACCTTGCTGCAACTTTTCATCCGTGGTACTAGTTTGCAGCCCTCGTCAACTTCAGAGGTGGATCCTCTGTCCTGAGTCGATGTAGTGGTGTCAGAGGTCACCAGTTGTGAGGGTGCAAAGAGACAGTTTCCGACACTGATGATTTATTGACGAGTGAGCCGGACTACATCGAGACGTGCAGACGTACAAGTAGCACAGAAAATGCCTGAGGCCGATTCGCCAGGCTTAGGTTTAAATTTGTTTCTTTTGGTACAAAAATCATTGAATAATAATCTTAATATAAGATGTACATATTTGATTATCACATCAGAAGAAAGAGCGGAGAATTCCGCGTTGACTGATACAGAACAAAATATCTCTAATTTAAATACAAGTGCGTGTAATACATACAAAGGGTTTATAGACATAGAAACACACTTGTCAGAAGGTGTCCGTACAATCCATGGGTTGGAATTTTGAAGTGGTGTGGAGCAGCAGGAGCTTGACCCTATTGAATATGAAATCTCCTGTTAGTTGGTCTTTAATGGCTGGAGGGTATGCAGGAGCAGTGGACTTGAATAACAAGGCTTGGAATAGGCTCTTCTCCATAAGGTACGTTTTGACCTCAGGACTAAGATATCATTGACCTATTCCACAAACAAAATTCAAGTAACCAAAATTGTGTGACCACCTCATAATTCAGTTGTTTCTTCAGCACCTTATACTTTTTACAGTTCTTACAGGCTCGTGAATTATCCGAGTGATACACCAGTAGAGGTTTGATTTTGCTATCCCTGCTGGCAAGAGGAAAAAACAGCAGGGTTAGACGGTCTTTAATGGGGTTGTAACCGGCAATTGTCTTTTCTTCTGCAGTAAAGAAGGTCCTCATGGCTAATTTCTTCCAGAATCACAGGTCTAGGTGCAATTGAACACTTGATTCATCCTGTAAGACCTGGAAACCTCGGAAATTAATGCCTCTGCTGCCATGCTTTGGAGCTCGCAGCCTCATTGTGTCACGCAACACTATGGATGGTTGTTCTTTTCTTGAAATTTTCAAACAAACCAGCCTCAGCTTGTATTGAATGTTTCTTTTTTCACTGACATACGTGGTTCATTTTTTAAAAGGTCAGCATAAAATACCATTGTTTTGTCACAAATAATGTTTTAAATAATCGTATCCCCTGCTAACTGCTTTTCATTGATCCAGGTAAGCAGCAACTTTTCAAGGTTACCAAGTGCAAGCGGTCGTTGTTTCATCAATGTCAATACCCATTTGATTTGATTGCTTGTTGTTTGCCAAGAATTGTACATATTAATGTTTTACAGTTGTAAATATTTGCCTGCTCAGCCACATGCATACTGTACATTGCTTTTGCTTCTTGATAATTTTGTTTTTCGCCTCTTTGGTAATCATATCCTTCATCTTACCATCTTTCTTAATTATTGTTGTGGCCATTGTCATGATACTGTACAGTCCTGTTAACTTGACGATGAACAATAGCAATCACAATAGTATAAAGATCATGTGGTCACAGCCTTACAAAGAACAGTTCCAAATTTGCTTGCATAATACAATATATGATGCTGCTGCAAGTGCGGCTCGGAGAACAGAAGAGTCAAGGTCTGAGGATGCGGGGGGAGATGCAAGCTAATGGGAAATAAAATGACGTAAAAATCACGTGAATATGCCATGAATACTGAGTGGGTTGCGTATGGGCACCTTGTGACTGCTCTCTGTGCATTGTGTGCTAATTTTGTTAGTGTTCTCTCCCACCGTTATCCCTAAATTGAATGGTCGTTTGCATATCAAGCTTAGTTTATGATTTGGCAGAGGGTTTTTACAATTTCATGGCCCTGCAGTCATCAACCGCAGTTGAGGGTGGTGAGCCTATCCTTTGACTTTATAGTCCAACTGCAAAGCAGTAGTTTCCACAGTTATTGGCAGTATGCATAGCCTTTTGCTAAAATGCAAGACCATAAGGTAGTCGCCGTCCTTTGAGTCACCTTCTACGACACGCAGGATGTATGGTTGTAGTATTCTTATATCTTTACCACAGGGCAAAAGTTTTGCATCGTTAGTACTTGTCCAAAATAAATGCCCATATAGAGAAAAATTATTAACTAAGTTGGTGGAAAGTTTTATTTAAGAGAACCACTTAAAGCACATACAAAGGATTACTGAAGAAGCAAATCTAAGATTTTAAAAAGGATTACAGAAGATGCAAACCTTTTGACACTTATGTAGGATTATTTCTAGCTTTGTCTCATTGAAAGCATCCTATTCTTCTTTTCTTGAATATCGGCAACATTCGTGGGACCAATGGCTATAGAATTACGGGATAAATAAAGCAACACGAATACTATAAATACAGTATTGGTAATTTAGTTATTTTTTTTTTCAATTTTTAACCCAATTCTACTAAGACATGAGAAGTTTATATACAGTACTGTACTGTAGTTCTAATAGGTTGGCAATCCATAGTTTCTAATTACCACAGAGGAATAATTGATATGTTTTTATTGATGAGTTTGTTTGAAGAAGTGTCTTGTTTGTAAGATTATTGAAGTTTTGTGGTTATTAATAAAGTATTAATAACCTTATAACTTATATATATCTGTTTATATGGTGACAAAATCTTCACTTAACATTTCATGTTACTTTATGCTGTTTCATCCTATTCCAAACAAGACTTACATTTTAATCACTTTCAAGGTAGTTCAGATGTCAGTATGTTCTTTTGAATAAATCAGTCATATCTAGGCTATGTTTTTTGGCCAATAATTTTCCAATGTTTGAAGGATGCTTAACCATAGAGGATTTTCATTCTTAATTAAAGAAGTACAGTAGAAAAGAGCTTGTGAGCTTGTTTAATAGGCATTTTATCAAAGGAAAGCTTTATCATGTATTTTAGCTTTATCTCTATAGCTGTTTGCTAAGCATTGATAAAATAAGACCTTACAATTATATTCATTTTTACTTCAACAGTTAATCATCGGTAATTTTGGTCTTAGTTATGAGCAATCAAAGTCTCAGATGGCCATGTGGGCCATATTTGCTGCTCCTTTACTAATGTCTGTGGATCTGCGGACACTTCGCCCAGAATATAAAGCTATTCTTCAAAATCGTGCCGTTATTGCGGTTGATCAAGATCCCCTTGGTATTCAAGGAAAGAGAATTTACAAGGTAAGACAAGTTTGTATTAGTTTGATTAAATTTATATTATACGCTACTTACAGAAATTTTTTATTTCAATGAAACTACCTGGGGTTTATGTGCTATTCCTTAAAAAAAAAAAAAGAGCAGTTCAATGATTATAAAAAACCCAAAACATATGAGAGAGTCCCCTTATTCCTGTGAGTAAGAGGCACAGGCATAAAGAAAGGGAGAATATATTGCATCCTTTCACTCCTACCACCATTTTAACCGCTAATTTTTTGTGCTTGTGTGATTCTGTCTTTTTGGTGGTATGTGTTCACATCTTTAGGTTAGGAATGCAAAGTGAATAAGCTTTTATCAGCAAATGTGGATCCTCGTTTGAATTGCATCTCTTTTAGAAGACTAACATGCTCCTTACTTGATCATTGTTCTGAATGTTGTCACTTATCAGAACAACCTATGTCGATTGTGTTTAATATAGAAATTCAATTTTGATGGCATTTTGTGGACTATGAAAAAGCCTCTGATAGTGTGCACCAACCAATTTTGTGGAGTATCCCGAGTTGTTATGGAATTCCTCTCAAATACCTAAATTTGATTGTCTGTTCATAAGCATAGCAAGTGCAAAGTTAATGTTCGTGGAGTTGTATCAAACAATTTTCCAGTGAAAAGCTGAGTAATCCAAGGAAATGTTTTGTCACCTATGCTGTTTATCCTCGTCAAGGATTTTGTAACGTGTCAAACAGTTTGAGATGGTGGAGAAGGACTGGACTGGATTGGTAACAGGAAATTAGCTGACCTACAGAATGCTAATGATCCTCTCCTTATTAGCAGAACACTAATAGGATTTGCGATGCTTGCTTACCAGAATGCATGAAATATCACAGGAGGTTGGGCTCAAGATAAATAGAAGAAAAAGAGAGATGATGGGAACGGAATATGCAATGGAAGATGAAATATGATTTGAAGGAGAAAGGATTGATAAGGTAGAGTCCTTTAAGTATTTAGGAACTATGATCAATACAGGGTCATTTGAATTGGAGTTTAGTGAAAGATTGAAAAAAGACTATCAGACAATAGCTAGGTTAAGTAAAATTTGGAAATCAAATCAACTAGAATTATATATGAAAATCAGGCTATATATCAACTTAGTGATATCTGTATTACTGTATGGACAGGGACTGGAGGGTGGCCGTTGGGCTTGGGTGGGAGATGGCAACCCTGCCTGGCCGCTTGGGTGGGTGGGCGGGGGGTGTGCCCTGCCACCTCAATGTGTGCTCTCGCAGCTGTGAGGTATGTCACTTTTTCTTTTGGCTCAGTAGAGATCGAACATGTCCTCTCTCTCCTTATAATGCCATTCGACTTTTTGATCTTTTTCTTTTCAGGTGTGTGTGTTCCCTTATGATAGCCTTCATGCAAATCTGTCCAGGGCGCGAGGGTGCCGCGTGCGGTACCTTCATGTCATCGTTCTAGACCAACCCGCACTCTCTGTGTCCTTTGTGCAAAGGGCATCGCTGCGAGCAGGGTTTGCCTTGCGCAGAGTTTAGGGAGTTTGCTGCCTCCCAACGGGAGAGATTTCGACGACGTAGGAAGGAGGAGGACAAGTGCGATATTTCTCCCTCAGGGGCGAGGAAAGTGCGTGCCTCTTTTTCTCGCACCCCAAATCACTTTCAAATGCTTCTTCTCGCTCACGCTCTTCCGAGGGACGATTGAGTATGAGCACAGACCAACTAAGTCTTTGGCAACCCCGGGGTACTTAGGGGGTTGTTACTTCCCCTAGAGGAGCAACTTTACCTCCAGCTGCCGGGGAGCCATTTTCCCTTTTAAGATGGACTGTAGGTGTGGCCAGCCTTTGGTATTTCGGAACCCTCTTTGAAGGAAGAAATTCTGCGTCTTCTTCAGCGTGGTGCTAGGAAGGACCCGTCCAAGGAAGGACCCGTCTCCAGAGCCTTTAACATCTAACGCTCTGAAGTTGTGCGAAGTCCATCTTTCGTCTTCTCCTTGATTTTCCATGCGTGGACGAGGCAATTGCTCACGTTCGACCCTCCAACGGCCTCCTGCTGACGATGACCCTACTCGCCATTCTGGGACCTCGTCTTCCTGTAACCTCCAACCTTCTGTTTCTCCCCACAGGAACCCATCGGTTAAAGGTGGTGATCTTCCGGGGACCAGCGCTTCTACCACCAGCAGCACGAAAGTACGAGCCTCGCCATCGCCTCGCCCTTCTGGACACACTTCCCCTGATTGCCTTTCATAATGATCGGAAGATCAAATGGATCGATCAACTCTGTCCTCGGAGATGTTCCTCTTCACAAGGAGAAGTCTCGCGTTCGCGCTCTGTACGATGACAAGCATCCCAGTCTAGGTTGTGGGTTGGCCAGGGCACCAGCCACCCGTTGAAATGCTACTGCTAGAGAGTTACGGGGTCCATTGACTGGCCATACAGTAATGTATTGGATCCTTCTCTCTGGTTATGGTTCACTTTCCCTTTGCCTACACATACATCGAATAGTCTGGCCTATTCTTTACAGATTCTCTTCTGTCCTCATACACCTGATAATAGTGAGATTACCAAACAATTATTCCTCACCCAAGGGGGTTAACTACTGCACTGTAATTGTTCAGTGGCCACTTTCTCTTGGTAAGAGTAGAGGAGACTCTTTAGCTATGGTAAGCAGCTCTTCTAGGAGGACACTTCAAAATCAAACCATTGTTCACTAGTCTTGGGTATTGCCATAACCTCTGTACCATGGTCTTCATTGTCTTGGGTTAGAGCTCTCTTACTTGAGGGTACACTTGGACACACTATTCTATCTTATTCTCTTTATCTTGTTTTGTTAAAGTTTTTATAGTTTATATAGGAGATATTTATTTTAGTTTTGTTACTTTTCTTGAAATATTTTATTTTTCATTGTTTCCTTTCCTCACTGGGCTATTTTCTCTGTTGGAGCGCCTGGGCTTATAGCATCCTGCTTCTCCAACTAGGGTTGTAGCTTAGCAAATAATAATAATATATTATTATTATTATTATTATTATTATTATTATTACTACTTGCTAAACTACAACCCTATTTTGAAAAGCTGAATGCTATAAACCCAGGAGCTCCAACAGGAAAAAATAGCCCTGTGAGGAACTTGCTAAGCTATGTTTGACGTTTGACGGCTGCTTTTCCGGTCCCAAACAGCAGGGGAACCCCACTCTCTACAGGATCTCCTCTGTCGTTTTACCTTGTTCATTCAAAGTATTCAACGTTTCATATCGCGTATTGTTCATTTACTGTTAAATCGTCACTGTTGTATGACGGATGAAATAAGAAAGTCTTCAGTTTCCTCTTGAAAACCTTAATGTCTCCATTCATTCAGATGTCTCGTGGGTGCATATTACTTAGTCTCGGGGCCGCATATTTAAAGGCTCTAGAGCCTACAGTAGACATATATCTAGGTTCCAATAGTTTCAAGTCATCTGTAACTATTCTCTTGAGTATTTTGGACGACCGGTTCTGATAACTTGGTGGGTTATTGTACATATTTTAAATTCAATTCTCACTTTTATTGGCAGCCAGTGTAAATCAATCAGTATAGGTGTGATTCTTTCCCTAGGTGGGACACTTTTTATGTCTTGCTCCTCTGTTTATTGTGTTTAGTAATTTCTTAAGTTGCACTTTTGGTAAATTGTACCAGATAGAGTTGCAGTCGTCAATCCTGGTAATAACACAGTTTATCACAAGTTTCTTTACAGTATTTTCGTCCAGGTACTTTTTTATTATCACAATATTTCTTAGATGATAACCAGCAGTTTTTATTACTTTATTAAGTTGGGCATTGAGGGAGGTTACAGTTAAGAAATACACCTAGATCTCGGACTTTACCAGATATCGGCACCGAGTTATTATTATTATTTATGTTCATTTGAATAACATCCAAGTTTTTCACGCTGTTTCACTTAACCACCACCATGAATTCAGTTTTGTTCTCATTGGATAATTTTAGTTGTTTAAATGACATCCATTTTTTAACACTATCAAGGATTCGGTTTAGAGTTTCAGTAGTGGCATCTGTATCATTTATGGAGAAGTAAAATTGTGTGTCACCCGCAAATAGTTTGAACTTCACACCATGCCTTTGTAGTATTTTTGATAGACCAATTGTATAGAGGCATAATAAGATTGGGCCAAGTCCACTCCCCTGTAGTACCCCTCTGTTTAAGGGTTCATATGATGAATAAGAGTTTCCAATTTGTACACAGTAATTTCTACCAACTAAGTAGTCTTTTAGGTATTCGAAAGCTTAATCTTCAACGCCGGTGGACCGTAGATCATTTAGTAGCAGTTCATGCACAACTATATCAAAAGCAGCACTGAGATAGAGCAATATTGATATACCACATTTATTTTCATCCATCATTTCCAGCATATCATTTACAACAGAGCAGTTTTCTGTAAGCAGATTGGTTGTCAGGCAAAGTTTCTATTACTTCTAAGTGACTGACTATTGTTCAATAATTGCGTATTCAAGCACTTTTGAAACAAAGGATAGATTTGAAATAGGTCTATATGAGCTTAATTCCTGGTAGTCCAGTGCATTTTTCAGGACTGGTGTGACTATAGCCATTTTCTCAGATTTGGGAAACCTACATTCATCAATGCTTGCATTTGCTATTCTCATTATTATTTCGGATAGACTAGAAAAGTTTCTCTCTCCAGTTACTTCAGATTTTCCTAGCTATACAAACAGAGTCATTTATACAAATGTCCTGCCTCGTCCGCCCCTCAAATCTTGACCGTATGGAAAATGTCCCAGCCTCACAGAGGCTGATGTGTACTAACCCAGCATGGAAATATAGTTGGTAACCATACACAGTTGCCAATTTGGTCCTTTTTTTTTCTTTTCTGGTCATAGCAAAAGGACTGAGAGCGAACCCATATAAATGATTCGGGTTTGTATAGGTAGAAAAAATACAAATTGCTTAAAAAATTTGTAATGTTGTTATGGTCTTGTCTAACTTATTATTGGATTCTTATACCCTTTTGCTATTCATGAGAGAGAGAGAGAGAGAGAGAGAGAGAGAGAGAGAGATTTTAACTTCTATATGGTTTATGTTTGTAAAGGGCATTTTATGTACATCCCTCAGCCATGTACCTGACATGTTTTGACATGAAATGTATGTCATGGTATTTAAAAGGTTAAGTAGAAAAAGTTAAGTTCATGCAAACGAAATGTATCTACATCTATCAGTATGTCCCAAAATGTGGAAGCGGTGAGGTTGACGAAATGTTGATATGTTTCCTTCATCAGTGTACAGAAAAATACATGTGTTTTGTTCATTGGACCTTTGCACATTTTCACCTTTCATCATAATTTGTCAGGTAATAAATAAGTTCAAAATTTCTACAAACAGCAGGATGATGCTGGTGGATTTGTTTTTGGCCACAAAGGGAATAGTTGAGTTCTCTGATCTGTGGCCTCTGTTGTCTGTGTGGAAAGAACTAATCTTGTCAAACGACCAATTTCCTTTTTTTTTATTTTTTTTTTTTTTGAAAAAGGTTTGAGTTTTGAACCTTTACAAGATCTTTCAATTAAAGATCTCACTGATAAAACATTTATTCTTTTGATGTAGGCGTCAGCTAAACGCTTGTGATCTGCAGGTGCTGTCGTAAAAGGGAGGGTTTGGAAAAGAGATGATTTGATCTCTTTTGCCTACTTTTCAGAGTTCAAATGATTTTAAGACTGAAGGGTTGCCACAATTCTTTCAAATTCTCTCTTTGATTAAGGTGGTGCATTACATCAGAAAATATATTTCTTTGTCTGTTTTAGCTTTTACAGAATTATTTTGCTCAAGACTACAGCCATTAGTACTCTCATTTTGTTTTGTGGGATTAGAGTTCCAAGTTATTCCTTGTCTCTTTTCATTTGTTGTTGCAGAAGTTTTTCCTTTGGAAAGGGTTTAAGCAGTAGCTCAATGGCCTATCAAGTTGGTATCCGCTAAATTTTCTCTTAAAATCCGTGTTTGCTTATCAAGATTGCTCAGCTTTAGATCCTTTAGTGGCTGCAGGTGAAATAATCTAATCAAATAATTTGGTTTGTTTTTAATAATTTTCTTTTAAATTCTAGTTTTAGTTACATGGTGTTGGCATTTATATAAATGGGAATTTGGAAATATGGGTAATATTTAGGGAAACAATCGCGAGTTCTGTTTCAAAATACTATTTGAGAATTTTATTTTTATAGAAAACTTAGGCTATAAATTAATCTAGAATAGTAATTAATTTATTACTGTATTTGAAAGCTATAAATGAACTGTTGCTTTCCTTCACAGACAACCCACCTGCATCAAAGTGTGGGAGTCAGTATTATGAATATAAAGTAAGGTTCATAGAAATATATGAAATTTTAATGAAAAAATATGTTACTTTTGTACTCACCTGATGTTCAAGTGTCCACTCTCCTCTCCACTCTCTTGTGGTGTCAAGATAGTTTTGACTTCAATACTGAAGACAAAGGCAATATGTCTTGCCCTATCGATTGGTTTATTGCCATTAACTGCTAGATCATATAATTAAAGTATTTTACTAGAGGTCTGAGACTATTGAAAAGGAAAGAAAATAGACATCTTTTAGTTTAGGGGTAAATGTTGATAAAACCAAGCTTCATGAAAGAATTAATATAAACATCAGGTGAATGTAAAAATAAAAAAAGTTTTTAAATATTTAACTTAGCCGGTGAATATATAGCTGCAACTCTGTTGCTCGACAGACAAAAAACTGTACAAAAAAACTCGCCAGCGATCGCTATACAGGTTGCGGGTGTGCCCATCAGCGCCAACTGTCGGCCAGATACCAAACTCCATGTAAACAAAGACTCAATTTTCTCTCTGTCGACGTGTCGACAAGACGTACTTTACTCGCTGTTGCTACCTGGAGTTTTTCCCATCATCTTTGGTGAAGTACTATATTCTGGTTTTGAGCTTTCGCTGTGCAGGGTTTTTCTTCAAATAAATCCTTGAACTCTTTTTTGTATCGGATTCATTGTTGATGACTTAGATCGTTTTTTGGAATTTTCCCTTGACCAATTCAAAATGGCTGACCTTTCACAAGTTCCCAAGTTTAGAAAATGCAATGCTAGGGACTGTTCTAGGCGTCTTCCGAAGGCTTCTCTCGACCCTCACACTGTTTGTTCCAATTGTCGGGGTAAAACCTGTCAATTGGAAGATCGGTGTGAGGAATGCGTGGGCCTTTCGGAATTCGATTTTATCGAATTTGAAAAGTACACACGCAGGCTAGAGAGAGATAGAATTAGGAGAAGTTCTTCTAGGTCGATTGATGTTTCCTCTCCTCATGCCCCACAACCTATTCCTTCCCCTGTAGTGGTTGTTCCTAACCCCCCTCCTAGCACTCAGGAACCATCGATGGCTGACATGATGCGTGCTATCCATGCCCTGGGGGAGAGAGTTGAGTCCCTTGCAAGTGACCGCAATCAACTCATGGCGGATGTTAAGGAGCTAAAGTGCCAAAGTGCCGCGGGAAGTGATAAAGTGCCAAGTGAAAGTGTTGTGAACAGTGTTGCTCTTGAGGGTTCGTCTGTTCGTGCCTGTCGTTCTCCTAGTCCGGGACCTCTTGCAAGCTCCCAAGTCCAGGGGAGAAGCAATGTCGCACGACGCATGGGTTCGAGAGGCTTTGATCAGCGAACAGACGTTCCCTCCATGGTATCAGGCGTATCTCCCCAAGATCGCCCCTACCTACGTAAGACGAGAGAGCCCGTTTTTACCTCGTCGTCTGAAGGTGTTTCTCGTAAGAAACTTTGGACCAAGGTCTCACGACCTTTAAAGCGTAAATCGGTCCCTTCAGGACAAGTCCAACGTCCCGGTTGTAGCCACTGGGTCAGTTCGGACTCGTTGCCGTCATCTGATGACTACTCTCCGCCTAAGAGAGGCAAAGCAGTACCGCTTCAGTCGCTAACCCCGTCTGTCGCCGCACCTGCTCCCGTAGACCCTAAATGAGCTTTGCTGCAAGACATGCAGTCCAAGCTTACGTCTTTGATGCAGGACTTTCATGCGGAGAAGGTTGCTACCGTACCTTCTGGCAAAACAACCTTCCAAGCGATCGGTTGTGCGTCCTGTTGACGCTGAGGTAACCTTCTCGCGTCTACCAGTTGAGGTGGTTCCTCCACCGATGCGATCCAGTGTGGGTTGCCAGCCGCACGTTGATGTTAAGCGACGCTCGGAGGTGGTTGTTGACGTTCAGGACGTTCAACAACCATCAGAGGTGACTTGTTTAGACGCGGTGCGTCAACCTCCGCAACCCAGTGTGGTTTCCACTGCTCAACCCAGACGGTCTAGACAGTCTCGGGTGGATGCTGTGCGTCCTCGCGCTCCCATGGTTGTTGACAGTTCACAGACTGTGCAGCAGTTCCATGACGTTGCGTCCGGCTCCGTCACGCATGCACCAGTGCGACCGGACTCAGCGAACCAGACGTTGCCCACTCCGTTGCCGTTTCCTCATCAGTTTTCGGATGAGGAACTTTCTGATGAGGATGTTGCTGAACAACAAGACGATCAACAGTCAGAACTGGACGAGCCCAAGTCAACTCAACCATCTTTGGACTTTAGAAAAGTCTTGGCTGTATTCAAAGAGTTGTTTCCTGACCAGTTTATTTCTGTGGCTCCTCGTTCTCCGCCGTCAGAGTTTGTATTAGGCATGCCTTCTACCGCACCTGCCTTTACTAGACTCGTCCTCTCACACTCATCCAAGAGAGCTTTGCGGCTGATAGGAGACTGGTTAGAGTCCAAGAAGAGTTTAGGGAAGACAGCATTTGCCTTTCCCCCATTTAAACTCTCTTCTAGATCGAGCGTCTGGTATGCCACGGGAGAAGTTCTCGGCTTGGGAGTTCCTGCCTCTGCCCAGGGCGACTTCTCAAGTCTTGTAGACTCTCCCCGCCGCCTTGCCATGAGACGCTCGAAGATTTGTTGGTCACCATCGGACCTAGACCACCTTATGAAAGGGATCTTTAGGGCTTTTGAAGTCTTTAACTTTTTAGACTGGTGCTTAGGAGCCCTGAGCAGGAAAATCTCTTCGACAGATAAAGATATTTCTTTGCTCATTATGTCCTGCATGGACAAGGCCGTCCGTGATGGGTCCAATGAGCTAGCTGCCTCATTCACGTCCGGAGTCCTGAAAAAGCGAGAGTCTCTCTGCTCGTTCCTGTCTGCTGGAGTTACACCAGGCCAGAGATCTGAACTTCTCTTTGCTCCCCTTTCCAAGTGCCTGTTTCCAGAAGTCTTGGTAAAGGAAATTGCTGCTTCGTTAGTTCAGAAGGACACTCACGATCTGGTTGCGTCCTCGGCTCGCAAAGCTCCCCCTTTGCCTTCATCTTCCGCTAGACCGAGGATAGACACTCCAGCGTCTCGCTTTATTCCGCCCTTTCGTGGCAGAGCCTCCAGCAGAGGAGGTGCTCGTGCCGAAGGGAAGCGAGGGAAGAGGAAAGGATCCAAGTCCTCTAAGGGCAGAGTCTGACTGCCCGCAACTTCAGACAGCAGTGGGAGCCAGACTCAAGAACTTCTGGCAAGCCTGGGAGAGGAGAGGCGCAGATTCACAATCTGTGAAGTTACTCAGAGAGGGGTACAAAATCCCTTTTGTACGCAAACCCCCTCTAACAACGTCTCCCATCGATCTCTCTCCCAGGTACAGAGAGGAAGAAAAGAGACAAGCCCTGAAACTGGAAGTGTCTCTTTTGCTAGAGAAGGGAGCGGTGGTCAAAGTCTCGGACCTTCAATCACCGGGATTTTACAACCGTCTCTTCCTAGTTTCAAAGAAGACAGGAGGGTGGAGACCGGTGCTAGACGTCAGTGCTCTGAATGTCTTTGTCACAAAGACGAAGTTCTCCATGGAGACCACAAAGTCAGTCTTAGCAGCGGTCAGAAGGGAAGACTGGATGGTCTCGCTAGACCTAAGGGACGCCTACTTCCACGTCCCCATTCACTCAGACTCCCAACCTTTTCTGAGATTCGTTTTCGAAAATGTGGTCTACCAGTTTCGGGCCCTGTGCTTTGGCCTAAGCACAGCTCCTCTCGTGTTTACGAGGCTGATGAGGAATGTGGCCAAATTCCTCCACTTATCGGACATCCGAGCCTCCCTTTATTTGGACTACTGGCTTCTCAGAGCCTCTTCCAGTCGTCGCTGTCTGAAGGATCTCAAGTGGACTCTAGATCTGACCAAGGAATTGGGACTCCTAGTCAATTTGGAAAAGTCGCAGCTGGTCCCATCCCAAACTATTGTGTATTTAGGGATGGAGATTCACAGTCTAGCTTTTCGGGCTTTTCCGTCGGCCCCCAGAATAGATCAAGCCCTGTTATTCATCCAGAACATGCTGAAGAAGGAACGCTGCTCAGTCAGGCTGTGGATGAGTCTGGTAGGGACGCTGTCATCCCTGGAACAATTTGTGTCACTAGGAAGACTACACCTCCGTCCTCTTCAATACCATCTAGCTTTTCACTGGAAAAAGGACAAGACGCTAGAAGCGGTCTCGATCCCGATTTCTGAAAAGATAAAGTCTTGTCTGACTTGGTGGAAGGACAATATCAACCTAAGAGAGGGTCTTCCCCTGGCTGTTCAGACTCCCAACCACGTTCTCTTCTCGGACGCATCGGACTTGGGCTGGGGCGCGACACTAGACGGTCGGGAATGCTCAGGACTGTGGAACTCGAGTCAGAGGAGCATGCATATCAACTGCAAGGAGCTGATGGCAGTACATCTGGCCTTGAAAAGCTTCAAGTCTCTCCTTCGAGGCAAAGTGGTGGAAGTAAACTCAGACAACACCACGGCCTTGGCGTACATCTCCAAACAAGGAGGTACCCACTCACTGACGTTGTACGAGATCGCAAGGGACCTGCTCATCTGGTCAAAAGGTCAAGACATCTCCCTAGTAACGAGGTTCATCCAAGGCAACTTGAATGTCATAGCAGATTGTCTCAGTCGGAAAGGGCAAGTAATTCCAACAGAATGGACCCTCCACAAGGATGTGTGCAAGAGACTTTGGGCCACTTGGGGCCAACCAACCATAGATCTCTTTGCAACCTCGCTGACCAAGAGGCTTCCAATCTATTGCTCCCCAGTCCCGGACCCAGCAGCAATACATATAGATGCCTTCCTCCTAGATTGGTCACATCTGGATCTCTACGCATTCCCACCGTTCAAGATTGTCAACAAGGTACTGCAGAAGTTCGCCTCTCACGAAGGGACAAGGTTGACGTTAGTTGCTCCCCTTTGGCCCGCGAGAGAATGGTTCACCGAGGTACTTCGATGGCTAGTAGACGTTCCCAGAAGTCTTCCTCTAAGGGTAGACCTTCTACATCAGCCACACGTAAAGAAGGTACACCAAAGCCTCCACGCTCTTCGTCTGACTGCCTTCAGACTATCGAAAGACTCGAGAGCTAGAGGCTTTTCGAAGGAGGCAGCCAGTGCGATTGCTAGAGCAAGGAGAGCGTCCACCATTAGAGTCTACCAGTCGAAGTGGGAAGTCTTCCGAGACTGGTGCAAGTCAGTTTCTGTATCCTCGACCAGTACCTCTGTAGCTCAAATAGCTGATTTTCTCTTATACCTGAGAAAAGGACGATCCCTTTCAGCTCCCACTATCAAGGGCTACAGAAGCATGTTGGCATCGGTCTTCCGGCATAGAGGCTTAGATCTTTCCAACAATAAAGATCTGCAAGACCTCCTTAAGTCTTTTGAGACCACCAAGGAGCGTCGTTTGGCTACCCCTGGATGGAATTTAGACGTGGTGCTAAGATTCCTCATGTCAGACAGGTTTGAGCCGTTACAATCAGCCTCCCTGAAAGATCTCACTCTAAAGACACTTTTCCTGGTATGCTTAGCCTCGGCTAAAAGAGTCAGTGAGATTCATGCCTTCAGCAAGAACATCGGATTTTCGTCAGAAAAAGCCACCTGTTCGCTGCAACTTGGTTTTCTAGCCAAAAATGAGCTGCCTTCTCGGCCTTGGCCTAAATCTTTC
This sequence comes from Palaemon carinicauda, assembly GCF_036898095.1. Classification (NCBI taxonomy): domain Eukaryota; kingdom Metazoa; phylum Arthropoda; class Malacostraca; order Decapoda; family Palaemonidae; genus Palaemon; species Palaemon carinicauda. The sequence goes on along the minus strand of NC_090726.1, from coordinate 129,954,400 downwards.
GATATTCCCAGCTTATCGGAGATCGTAGGCAATGAACTAGAAAGAGTCTTATGCCCTGTTAGAGCTCTTAAGTTCTATTTAAAGCGTACCAAACCTTTACGAGGCCAATCTGAAGCGTTATGGTGTTCAGTTAAGAAACCATCTTTGCCTATGTCAAAAAATGCTTTATCATACTTTATCAGATTGTTAATACGAGAAGCTCATTCACATCTGAGTGAGGAAGACCGAGCTTTGCTTAAGGTGAAGACGCACGAAGTTAGAGCTGTAGCAACTTCCGTGGCCTTTAAGCAAAATAGATCTCTGCGAAGTATAATGGACGCAACCTATTTTAGAAGCAAGTCAGTGTTCGCGTTTTTTTATTTGAAATATGTCCAGTCTCTTTACGAGAACTGCTACACACTGGGACCATTCGTAGCAGCGAGTGCAGTAGTGGGTGAGGGCTCAACCACTACAATTCCCTAATTCCATATCCTTTTAATCTGTCTCTTGAAATGTTTTTAATGTTGTTTTTTATGGGTTGTCCGGAAGGCTAAGAAGCCTTTCGCATCCTGGTTGATTTGGCGGGTGGTCAAAGTCATTTCTTGAGAGCGCCCAGATTAGGGGTTTGATGAGGTCCGGTTGTATGGGTTGCAGCCCTTGATACTTCAGCTCCTAGGGGTCTATCAGCATCCTAAGAGGATCGCGAGGCTCCGTAAGGAAGACGTACTTATAAGGCAGAGTAATCGTTTAAGTCGACTTCCTTACCAGGTACCTATTTATTTTGTTTTTGTTATTTTGATAACTTCTAAAATGAAATAAAAACTCTTAGCTCATAAAATGTAAACATATTTTACTGGTCTCTACCCTCCACCCTGGGTGTGAATCAGCTATATATTCACCGGCTAAGTTAAATATTTAAAAATGATATTTTAATTATAAAATAAATTTTTGAATATACTTACCCGGTGAATATATAAATTAAATGACCCTCCCTTCCTCCCCAATAGAGACGCAGTGGGACGAGGAGAAAATTGAGTCTTTGTTTACATGGAGTTTGGTATCTGGCCGACAGTTGGCGCTGATGGGCACACCCGCAACCTGTATAGCGATCGCTGGCGAGTTTTTTTGTACAGTTTTTTGTCTGTCGAGCAACAGAGTTGCAGCTATATATTCACCGGGTAAGTATATTCAAAAATTTATTTTATAATTAAAATATCATATTATTAAGTTTCTGGTATTACAAAAATAAAGTACAGTACTGTATATGTATACTTATTTTTTTACAGGACAAAGGTATTGAGATTTGGGCTCGTCCAATTTCTCCTCTTCATCAGAACTTTTATTCGTATGCCATAGCTTTTCTTAATAGACGTACTGATGGAACACCATCTGAGGTAAGTCTCGCTAATGGTGATGCTATTTACACTAGTAGAGTCCTATGTTCTGTCAACTCTGAAACTTTGATTCTTCAGTTTTGTAATAAATGATTAAATGATGCAGTACATTAATATGCTTTTTATTTAGTGGAAATCTTTATACTGTATTGGAAATTAATGAACTTACATTAGTCTGTAAATATAAATAAAACTAAAAATAAAGCATTAGAAATACTTTTATTAGTACAGAGTTTAGTTTTAATTACTAAGAGAAAAAAGAACGAAAAGTAATAACTATAATTATGAAATTCTATACACCAGTGATATGAAAAATTTAAGCATCTTGGGAAGTAGAAAGAACAAAGGTAAAAATTTCAGAATGATGGGTTAAGAGCAGATTATTTAATTTCTATATTTTCCAGGTATCTGTAACACTTCGTGAACTTGGTCTGGCTTATCCTGGAGGATATGCAATTACTGATCTCTTTGATAATGTTCACTATGGTACTGTATCACCAGACAAGAGATTTAAGGTAGATGTAAACCCCTCAGGTGTTGTTCTGGTAAGGTGTGATGTTATAAAGACAACAGGTTTTGGTGTAGGTGGCAGCAGATCCCAATTTAGGGAAATTCCCCCCCAGAGTACCCTCAGAAACCCTTTTAACAATCAAATAGTTAATCAGTTTGGGCATCTTGACAGATTTTTCTAGCACCAAAGCATTTATATTGAAAATGCTGTACAAAGAATATTTTCTTTTAAGGTATAGGTTGTGTACAAAGTTATTAAAATAGTTGAGTAAGCCATTTCTCATTAAACTTTATTTATTGGCAAGGATTTTTTTCAATATTACTATTTTGTGAAACTATCATAATATATAATAAACCTATTTTGGTCACTTTCCTTACATATGGCTGCCATACTTTGAATTTAACATGCAGTTAGTTAACATTGCATCATATCCTATTTTATGGTTATTTTGCAGTTAACAATGCATCTCATTCTGTGCAATGTTCAGTTCATATTTACTTCACTATGAATCAATACAAATATGCATAGAGATTTGATAGTTTGTTATTTAGTGTAAAGAATTTTGGGGTTTAGGCATGCATAATAATCTGGATGATGACAAAAGTAAACTATGCTAAGTACGGTAAGGCTAGAATTATTATCTCTACCTGATTAGCATTTAGTTACAAAGGTATTTGTAAAATGATGCACTAGCTTTCATGGATTACCATCATCAAGTGATATAAACTAAGCTAATATTCATACTGACGATATGGCTGGCCATAAGTTTCCATTGAAAAGTATGATTAACAGAAATATGATTTTTTTCATGTCCATCAGCTTCTTTGATAAGTAGTCTTTGATGCTACAATGAAAAGTAGTAGTTCAAAATTGTGCGGGGGGAAAAATTGCTCTGGCAAGCTGCATTAGTTGTACAGTATTGTACATTTTTCATTACATCTTTTATGCTTATTTGCATTAACAAATATATAGAGATTTACATGGATGCCCCATTAGTAGAAATGTTAGGTGAAAATTATTTTTATATATGTGAATTAGGATTTTTTAATTACCTGTACTGTACTTTATGCAATTATCTAAAAAAACATAATATTGGTGCATACATATTTGAAATGGTTGATGATTTTCTATTTAATGAATGTAAAGTTCTATAGTACAGTGTCTACTTGTGCATATTTTTATCATCATTCAATGGAGGCAATAAAGCTGAAAAGAAAAATGCTGAGCCATAATGCCCTATGTTGACAAGATATTTCTTTTTTAAATTTGGTCAGTAGCATTGTTTAATATATTAAAAAAGATTTCATGTTATCAGCTATAATTTTATTTGCTTATACAGTACTAGACTATGAAAACTGTTTTTGTTCAGTAATTAGTATCTTATGTAAAATTTTATTTTCTAATAATTCAAAATATTAATTCCACAATATAATTTAAAATGTGTTTCATTATAAACTGTACTGAGGTATGTTGTAAAATACTAACATAGTAACAAGTTTCGACAAACACTTTGTTGAAATGCCTTTATTTCATAAATTCCAAGAAAAATATTCAATAATAGATACTGTATTCTCAGTAATTTTGTAATAAATATATTTTTATATATAATAGACTCCATTGAGCATAGATTTTCTCAATGCTCATAGATAAGAGTGAAATTTAGTGTTAGAAATCAAATTTCAATTTCAGTGCTTTAGCAATAGTTCACATAGCCATGAAATGGAATTGTATCATTGATATGGTTTCTATTACCTAATTTTGTCACTGCTGTGATACCTAAGTAATAACTACCTATATAAGTGTTACTTTTATTGCATGATGGGGATGATCAGCAATAACTAAAAGAAGGAATCATCACCTCATGACTTCAAATTATGGATTAATCATATGCATTTCCAGCATCTCATATTTCATCTGTTGTTGATTAGTTAGTTTAGTATTAACATAAAATCCATTGATGTTAAGAAATGCATAATAGTTGTTGTTAAGCAACGTTTATGTAAATTTTACATTCCATGTTGTATGATCAAATGAAGATGAATGACAGCCGTACTTTTATTAACCTATATTGATAATGCACTGATTTACATCCTCAAAAGTCTCAATGATTAGATCTCTGTTTGACGCCTGCTTCAAGGACTTCTGTGGGGTACACATAAGAGACCTGAAGGCTCTAGTGACATCCCACTTCAGGAGGGATCATCTCCATGGGAGGCTAATACTGCTTGAAGCAATTACCGTATTTCCTGTGTCATAAGACGCTACAGCCAAGTAATTTTTGGAAAAAAAAGAAATTGACTATTTTACAACATATCGTAGCAGCAATTGCTAGTCAGTGAATTCTAGTATAATTTTTCATCTGGCACAGTGAATTTCATATTGGGTGTAATATGAAATGTATGAGGTGAAAATTAACGGAATCTATTTTTGGGTGAGATAGCCATGTTGTCCTGATGGAAGGTTCCTTCAGTAGCTTCCTAGGGTATATTTGACTACAGTGGATATTCCCAGAGAATTAAACTAAAGGTCTCCAGAATTCTAACTTCTGGCGCGAATATCCCCAAAGTTGCCTTTTAGGATATCGCATAATAACAGGGGACGTATTCTTGACACGCCACATAGCTATCTGCACCCCCACATAGCGTTTACACTTCGAGGGGGAAGAAGTGGCAAGATTAGGGAGGAGCCATTACAAAGTTCTCCTCGGTTACTGTTATGGGCACTCGGATGACATCATGCCCTTTGCCATCTTGGATGACGTAGCATCCGCCCGCCATCTTCATTCCTTTTAGCGTTCGGCCAGTACCTCCAGATACAGTAAGATAGGGAGGGAGCCTGCCAAGGCCTTTCATATAAAGGAGGGCGGGTCCATCAGGACGACATGGCTATCTCAACCAAAAATAGATTTTTCGCTTCGCTCAAAATGGGTTTTTTGGGCTCAGGCCATGTCGTCCTGATGGAAGTTTACCAGAGCATTAATGTATTGTGGATTTCCCAATTGTGCCTTCGACTTCCAGACAATATTTCCTTGGTCATTAGGTCCTAAGAGACCTATGATAACACCGTTATAGTCATATCCGCTTAACATGTAGAATGTTAGTGCTTCCTGCCCCCTACAGGGAAAAGTCAAACCAGACTCGGGAAAAGTCTTGAAGTTGCATGTTATACTGAACCAACCCAGCAGTCAAAGGGGACATGCAGGTCTCGTTGCATGTCGGTAGCCCGAGTTTGTATCAAGTGTAGGAACAAGTTGCATTTCGCTGGAAAGGTTTACATAAGCATAGGAACAAAGGTAGCATTATTGTTTTAACACATCATGCAGAAGAAGGGTAGAAAAATACTCTCACACAGATTTATTATAATGTTTTAGGGCGAAATAAGACGCATAAAAACCATTATACATTTATCTAAAATAAATGAGGATGAACGTACATGTAATACTGTAATGTGAAATTTTAACATGCATGTAAAGAAAATATGTAATTTTGTAATTGAAAATCAATTAGATAACATAGGCACATTGACATAAACAGAAATATTTGTAGTACCGGAAAAGGAAAACTTGCCACATACTTCAATTTCCATATGGAATTGTAATGTCTTTCTGAGAATGTCTCAATATACACTCGTGTAAAAAACACGCGGCACTAGTGTTCAGTCTATGTTATATCACCTTAGTATATTAGAACAGTCCGTATCGTCATCACGATAACAATCACTTCTATGTTGTGCCCTAGGGCCAACATATACACCCTTAGAATTTTAAGTCCCATAAAATTCACTGTTCCTCGCAGCATTAAGCGGCAGGTTTTAGAACACTACCTGCTGCCACCACGTATCGCTCAACTTGTTGCACTTGCTTCGCGTAGTGCTTAAAGAACACCCTGGATGACTTCCATCCAGTAAAAGAGCGAAGACTCTCGAAGTCCATTAACTGGAAAAAGTTCAGGGAATAGGCGACCTTCCTAGGATCGTGACCTGCGGGTGTACTGTTTAAGTGACAGGTTTGACCCCGATGTTTCTCCTTTAAAGAGTTGTCCTCCCCCGAAGTCTGAAGTTCTGCAAAGATAGACCTTTAGACTCTCCACAGGGCACAGAGAGACATCTTCCTTCAGAGGGCAGATTCTCCAGGGACCCCATCTTTTTGTGGGTAACTCGTTCTTGGCGAGAAACGTTGGGTCAGGAAAGAGGGTGAGCTCGCCCGTGTCGGCGAAGCGGATGTGGCCCTCTTCCCTAGATAATGCCACAATTTCATTAACTCTAGCCCCCGAGGCTAAAGCAAACAAGAAAATAACTTTCTGGGTCTCATTGTCCAAGCCTGAGGCGAAGTGTAGCACTTTGTCGAGAGACTGTGAAATGGGTCTCGAGGGGCCACTAGTCGAGAGACCATGAAATGGGTCTCGAGGGGCCACTGGTCTGAGTCTAGCACAGGCCTTTGGTACCTTGTTGAAGATTTTGTTAGACAGATCTATCTGGAAGGCATATAGCAAGGGTCTTGTCAGGGCAGATTTACACGTAGAGATCGTGTTGGCTGCTAAACCTTGTTCATGAAGGTGGATAAAGAAAGACGGAGAAATCCATCGAGATTTCTTTCAGATTCTTTGCCTTGACAAAGGTTACCCATTTCTTCCAAGATGACTCGTATTGCCTTCTGGTAGATTTTGACTTATATTCCTCCAAGAAGTCTAGGCTTTTCTTCGAGATTCCAAACCTTTTCTTTACGGCAAGGGAGAGAAAATCATGAGATAAAGGGCTCTGGTTTTCTGTGATGAAGCGAAGACAGTCGACTTCTGAACTTGTTGAGAAAGAACTGGTTCCGGCAGTGAAATCAGCTTCGGTTGTAATTCCAGAATCGGGGAACCAGTTGCTCCGGGTCCACTGGGGAGCCACTAAGTCTGCCGATCCTTGAAAGGATCTCATCTTGGTGACTACCTTGAGCAGTAGGTTGGGCGGAGGGAACAGGTAAATCCTGGTCCATCTGTTCCAGTCCGGGGACATGGCGTCCATTGCTTCCGCGCGAGGGTCCTCCTACAGGGCCACGTATCAAGGAAGTTTCTTGTTGTCTCTCGTTGCGAAGAGGTTGATCTGCAGTTCCGGGACTTGTCATAAGATGAAGGAGAATGATTCTGCGTCTAGGGACCGTTCTGACTATCGGAACTATCCTGGATAGAGCGTCCGCTGTCACATTGCGGAACCCTTGAAGGTGAACTGCTGATAAGTGCCATCTCTTCTTCTCCGCTAGGCAGAGGATGGCTAATATCAATTGGTTGAGTTGAGGCGATCGTGAGCCATGAGGATTCAGACATCTGACCACTACATTGCTGTCTAAAGTCAGTTGCACGTGGGCTGAGAGACGAGGAGACAATCTCTTCAGAGCGAGAGACTTCCATGGCCTCCAAGATGTTGATGTGGAACGTCTTGAACAGGGAGGACCAAGTTCCTTGAGTCTTGTGTTGATGGGAGTGACCCCCCCATCCTTACAGCGATGCGTCCGTGTGGATGGTAACTGAGGGTGGAGGCAGTTGTAGAGGCAATGACCTCTTGAACTTGCTGGCCTCCGACCATGGCTTGAGGAGTGATCGAAGCCGAGACGGGAGTGGTCTGAGATCTCTTCGAGCGTTTGATGCGTATCTTCTCCAGACTCCTGATGCATCTTTTAGCTATGCTTTCAGCATTGGGTCTTTTACCAAAGCGAACTGGAGAGAGCCGAGCACACGCTCTTGTTGACGTCTTGAAATTCATTTGGATTTGAGGAGTCTCTTGACAGACCTCGCTATCTCCCTCCTCTTTTTTAACGGAATGGAGAGACGGTGTGACTGTAAATCCCAATGTATGCCTAGCCATTGGAACTTCTGTGCCAGAGATAATCGAGACTTTTTGGTGTTGATCTTGAATCCTAGATGTTCCAGGAATCGGATCACTTTCTTGGATGCTTGCAGGCATTCCGTTACCGATGCTGCCCACACCAGCCAATCGTCCAGGTAGGCCATTACCTGGACGCCCTGTAGGCGTAGTTGTTGAACGATAGTCTCTGCAAGCTCCGTGAAGACCCTTGGGGCTATGTTGAGCCCGAAGGGCATGGCTCTGAAAGTGTACTTTCTTTTTTGAAGCCTGAATCCTAGGAAGGAGGAGATCTGGCGATTCATCGGGGTGTGCCAGTAGGCATCCGCCATGTCTATGGAGACTGTGTATGCCTTTCTGGGCAATAGGGCCCTTATGTGCAGGAGTGTTAGCATCTTGAACTTATTCTCGATGAACTTGTTGAGAGGGGACAAGTCCAGGATGACTCTGAGTTTGTCGGAGTCTTTCTTGGGAACACAGAACAGGCTTCCCTGAAATTTGATGGACTTTGCTCTCTTGATCACCCTTTTGTTCAAGAGTTCTCGGACATATTCTTCCAGAATGGGGGTGGAGTGTTGGAAGAATTGTGGAAATGCTGATGGTGATGTCGTCCAGCTCCAGCCTAGTCCATTCTTGACGATGCTGTGGGCCCAGGGATCGAAGGTCCAATGATCCTGGAAGAGACGGAGTCTTCCTCCTACCGGAAGCAACTCATTGCTTCTTGTTTCTGGAGGACTTGCCTCCTCGACCGCTTGCCCCCATACCTCCTCTTCCTCTGGAGGGACATCTAGAGGAGTCTCTTCCTGAGCCTCTACCCCCCACACGAAAGGTAATAGACTGCCTTTCGTAAGCTGGAGTAAAGGTTGGTGACTGAGTCACCACTTGCTGGGGCACCAGTTGGAAGGTGAGTTGGGCCTGCGCCACTAGCTGTGGCGTTGCGGTCACGGGAAGTTGACGCTTTACTGGGTGAGGTGGCAGCCTTGGTCTGTTTGAAGTCTTCTTAGGCTGGGGACCCTCATCCGGAGAAGACTTTCTCTTTGCCGACTTGCCCCACTTCTGGAGAAGGTTCCTATTCTCCGTGGCGGCCTTGTCGACAATCTCCTTGACCAAATCAGAGGGGAAGAGATCCTTTCCCCATATATTGGAAGAAATCAACTTCCTAGGTTCGTGCTTGACCATCGCAGACGCGAACACGAACTCCCTGCACACCGGTCGTGCCCTGACAAAACTGTAGAAGTCCTTCGTCAGAGTCGCCAAGTGAGTCTTGGCGAGGACCATAAACATGTTCCCTGGCTATTGTCTTCATGGACACCTAGAGAGAGAGCGAAGCAGCCAGTCTCTCCTTTGTATCCTGTTCCCTATGGAGTAGGAAATCAGATAGCTTGGGGAGGTTCTCGCTGAACTGGCGTCCAGCGATGTCAGCCTCCAACTTCCCGACTGAGAAGGTCAACTGGATGTCCTTCCAGTCTTTATTGTCAGGTGGCAGAGCCAGGGAGAGGGGCCTACACTCCTCAAGGGTAGGGCAAGGCTTCCCCGCTTCCACTGCCTTCAGTACTACCCTGAAGGATTTTTCCGTGAAGGGAAAAACCATAGTATTGGGAGCAAGAAAGGATGGGTGTTTCTTGCCTAGGGCCGGCACCTTGGAGTTGGTGTAGCCCCTTTCCTTCAGGCAGCCGGCGAACAGCGCCTGAACCTTAGAGTGGTCAAAGACAATGACCTCGTTAGGCTCCGTTTCTTCCCTGGAAGCCGGTTCTGTCTTGAGACGAACAAAACAGTCTGGGTATGAGTCAAAGTTCGGCCAGAATTCCACATCTTCAATGGGAATGGCGCCCAGCTTGTCCGAGATGACTATCTTCCCGTTTGTGATAGGCATGTACTCGGCATGCTTCCATGGGTTGACCTCTGAGCAGGAGGGAAGGTCCTTGACGTTGAGTCTCTTCTGAGACCCTCGTTGAATCGACAGGCGGAGAAGCTCCTTCTTAAATTCCACGTCTCTCTGCTTGATCTTCTCGTCGAGGATCGCCATCATGGCCTGAATAGCAGCCATGGTATCGTCCGACTTCGTAGGAAGGGGAGTGGACGAGGTAGAAGGTACCGGTTCCGGGGCAGGAGTCGACGGCACTGAGAGGGATGCCACATCCTCCTCTTCCGACTCTGGAGCCACAATAGACTCCTCTTCTCGGCCATCGGCCAAAAGGTCCTTCTCGGTGTCCTCTGACACCTCCGACTTCCTGTCATCTTCAGTGTGGATGTCTTTCATTGCATCCGAGACATCCGAGTCGATCGTCAGCTGGATGCATGGGATCTCGGGGTGAGGTTAAGGGATTACGGCATCCGCAGATGCCCTAGGGAAAAGCATGGCCCTCATGCGCTCGCTGGGAAGATAAGGCCCTGTGGCGTTCTTCTGAAAACCACACACCCACTTGCGTAGTTTCTCCTGAGCGTTATCCCTTGACTCCGCAGACTGGGAAGACTCAAATCCCTCACATAACAGGTCCTTGCACACTGTGCACGCCTGTGGGTCCCAGTACTTGAGAGACCCCTTGGTAATGGAACAACGGGAGTGATTCCGGCACCCCAGATGACCATAGAAGTCCCTGCGACGTACGCTACAAAACGCACTCTCACACTGGACGTACTCCTCCTGTAAAGAGAGGAAAAGAATATGAGTATATTGAAGTCTATCACAGTAGACTTAAGATCATATTAATTATTGTAATATTAAATCCTTTCTTAGTGTAAGCTTAGGATAGGTAAGCTGGAAAAGAATTACGAAAGACACATACCTGTGAATCCCGCCCAGCCAATTGCTGTGACCTTTCTCATTATTAATCCTAGGACGTCTTTGTAGGAGGTCCGATGGAAGATTTTAACCCCTATGGGGGAGATTAGTTTAAACAACACGTACTTCCAGGAAGTTGATAATGGGAATTGAAGGGGCTGATGAACAATCAGCATAGAGAATAGGGGGAAAAAAATTCCCCCAATTCAGGTAGGTCTCAACAAGGGACTGCGCATGGACGCACAGAGTATGTTGGAAAAAGTATCTATTGTATAAATATATACTATAGTTTTCTGTCTGAGGTATATAGCAATACTACAGATGTACTGGCTATTGTACATTCGCATACAATAGACGTTGCCGGCATGCTGCCGGAAAAGCTAGTACAGTGAACCCTCGCTACTTCGCGGTTCGACCATCGCGGATTCACCACTTCGCGGATTTTTTCCATAACCCATATATATATAGTAATATATATATATATATATATGTATGCATGTATTTATGTATATATGTAGGTATGTATATGTGTATACATATAAATATATATATATACACACACACACACACACATATATATATATATATATATATATATATATATATATATATATATATATATATATATATATATATATATATATATATATATCTATATATCTAAAGTAGGAAGATGTGATGTAGTTCTAAGGGAAAAGTATGGGAAATATGTCTGGGTAATAAGCAAAGCTCTACCTCCAGTTTGTTTCTACATTATGATCAGAGATAAATGTAAACAAAACATTGGTTGCCATTTTTTATCGTGCTTTTTAGCATGTTTAGGAAATGCATGATATAAAATCACCATTAATATTTGTGCCTGTTTTAGTTTAGGGTACTGTAGTACATGCATTAAGTGTTCTGTACATTAAAGGGTAGTTTGTTAACAGTACTACGTACAAGGGAAGGTTTTAAAAGTCTGAATATACATGTTGAATAAATAGGTAAATATGGTGTCACTACTTCGCGGATTTTCACCTATCGCGGCCGCGACTGGAACCTATCTACCGCGATAAACGAGGGTTCACTGTACTCAGGATAGCTCAGCTGGCACAGTAACTCGATGTTTAAACAGATAGTAGCCCGCCGGCAGAAGGCACGCCACCCTGGCCATCATTCAATGTGGCTGGGTAGTGGAGAAGCCTTCTGTGGCACCGGCGGTCTGCCGAATTTCCGGCGACCCTTCGAACTGCTGGCAGTATGTCAGCAGTCGGCAGACTACCGGCTGAAGGCACACCAGCCCAGCCATCATACAATGTGACTGAGTAGTGGCCTAGGTGTACGCTGCCGGCTGCCGCCAGAAGAGTTAACAGTAACAGTGAGCTAATGGCTGGCAGACCACCAACCCTACCTGCCTTCTGCCGGCAGGGCTGGTGGCCGGCAATCGACGTAGTCGACAGTACTATCCCATAGAGAGAGAGAAAGCAATGAGTGAAGGGAAGTGAAGGGGTGGCTGCAAGCCACCCCAACTCTGCCTTCCTCTAGAAGATGGGTTCAAATGGAAGGGGAGAGCATGTTAGTGATCAGGGTTCCATCCATCCGCAGCCATGCCGGTGACAGATGGACAGGGGCAGCAGATGGCAGTCCAAGGGAGGACTGAAGAACACTCTAAAGTCATAAGGGAGGTCTCTGCCGGCAGTTAGGCTCGCCGAAACAGCAATCCCGTTGCTAGGTATGCAAGAGGGAAGCTGAACGATTAGACCCAACAGGCAAAAGACCCGGCTGGCCCTACAACCCGCCGGGACTAGGTGGGATTGTAGGACAGCAGACAGGGATGTGATGGCTAGGTCATCACCAAAGGACAGAGAGGGGTAGGGGAAAAGAGTCCTGGGAGGAGAGGGTGAGGAGCCGGTGTGAGCCGTCCTCGTTAGTCAGCAAGGGAACTCTGCTTCTGAACTAACTTCATCTTAGGTATAGAGAGAGTACATTCTCCAGCCTTGGGAGGGCTAGTGTAGTAAAGGGACTGGCATCATCAAGCCGTGCTAAACTATAAGAAGCAGAATCTCCATACTAGCCTAAGCTAGGCTAAAGGATATTCATATCCTTCAACCCCACAATCTCCAAACACAGGACTAGTCGCTAGATTACAGGGAGAAGGGGATCTCAGACCCCTTCAAGTGCAGTCTAGGGGGGCAAGACCCCATATGCCTATCAGCCATGTCCAATAGGAGAGTACATTCATCCTATGGGGAAGCTGGAGGCACACGACAGGTACTCTGAGGTTCTGACCCAAACTCAAACTCATCAGCCATGGTTTGGAAAGTGGCAGAAATATCCTAGCCTAACCTTACCCGAATGACAATTCAGGGCAGGAATGGCTAGGATTGTAACCATGGGTTACCCGCAGAGGGATGAAGAGATTACCTTATACATAAAGGTAACTGGGGATATGTGTGAAAACGGATTTTGAGTGAAGCGGAAAAACGGATTTTGAGCGAAGCGAAAAATCTATTTTTGGGTGAGATGGCCATGTCGTCCTGATGGAAGATACCTTCAGTAGCTTCCTTAGGGTATATATGACTACAGTAGATATTCCCAGAGAATTAAACTAAAGGTTTCACAGAATTCTAACTTCTGGCGCGAGTACCCTAAAGGTTTCCCTCTAGGATATCGTATATGAACAGGGGACGCATGCATTAACATGCCACATGGCTATCTGCACCCCACAGCGTTTACGCTTCGAGGGGGAAAGGTGGCGAGATAACTGAGGAGCTGCTCCAAAGTTACCCTCCTTCGTTACTGTTACGGTACTCGCAACATAAACAAACAGCGGCCATAGCTGTCCGTCATACTGTGTGACATCACGTCCGTCCTCATTTCGAAGTCCAGCTTTCTACCAGCCTCCGCGATACAGTATAGCAGGGAGGGGCCTGGCAGGCTGAACTGGAACAGTCGGGCGGGTCCATCAGGACGACATGGCCATCTCACCCAAAAATAGATTTTTCGCTTCGCTCAAAATCCGTTTTTTGGGCTCAAGCCATGTCGTCCTGATGGAAGTGTACCAGAGAATTAATGTATCGTGGATTTTTCCCCCATTTCAAGTGCCATTCTACTTCGACTAATATTCCTGCGGTCTGGTGACCGTAGAGACCGTGACATCTCCGTTAAATGTCACTACCAGTGGCATTACAATGACCTGGCTTCCAGCCCCCCTGGCAGGGAAGTCCTGTTTTGGACAAGAGGAACATCTCGAAGTAACCTGACAAAGATAGACTCACCTGGATGAAGAGATCGTGCCGGTCTCGAAGACAGATCGGAAGGTTAAATATTTGTGTAGGAACAAAATTATACCATTAGGTGAGTGTATATTAAAAAGTAGGTATATTAATTATAAATAACCATAGAAATAGGAGCAAATAAAACTATAACAGCAATTTATTTTCATATGAAAGGTAGGAGCGAAAGAGGACACGTATGGTAAATAAAATAATTATTTTGTTTGAAAATTGCATGGAATTATGGAAAATTATTTGCATAATAATATCGAATAACAGACATAGATTTTCAGTAAAGACGGTGATGTGGAATCTGAAAGGGAAAATATTTTGCCTTTAAGCACAAGTTCCCGGGGGAACGCCAGTCTTTAAAATCACTATACACTTCATGTCCAAGAACATGTGGCACACGTGTAAGAATCTATGTCACTTCACCTTGATGAAGAACAGTCTATTAGTGACACTAAGTGTCCCTTGAAATCACTATGTATCGCACTAGGGTCAACACAGGCACCCGTTTGAGTTAAAGTCCCGAAAAAACTCACTGTTCTACGCAGCAATAAACAGCTGGTTTCATCACACTACCTGCTGCTACCACGAATCTTTTTATTTCGTGCACCTGCTTCGCATAGTGTTTGAAGAATACTCTAGATGACCTCCAGCCCGTGAAGGATCGGAGGCTTTCAAAATCCATTCCTTGGAAAAAGTTCAGGGAAGAGGCGACTTTCCTAGGATCATGACCTGCGGGTGTACTGTCAGGATCCACTCTGCGAATAAAGTAGGTGATTTTCGCTCTTAGTTGTTTTAGTGACAGGTCACTACCCGAAGTTTCTCCTTTAAAGAGTTGTCCTCTGCCAAAGTCTGAAGTTCTTTGAAGATAGACCTTAAGGCTCTCCACAGGGCATAGAGAGACATCTTCCTTCAGGGGGCAGATTCTCCAAGGGCCCTATCTTTTGGTGGGAAGTTTGTTTTTAGCGGGAAACTTGGGGTCGGGGAAGAGGGTAAGTTTCCCTGTGTCGACGAACTGTATCTGGCCCTCCTCTCTTGATAATGCCACTATTTCACTGACTCGGGCTCCCGAGGCAAGAGCAAAAATGAAGAACACTTTTTGAGTCTAGTCTTTCAGAGGGCAAAATTCGTTGTCCAGGTTAGAGGCAAAATGGAGCACCTTATCCAGGGACCAGGTGATGGGTCTCGGTGGAGGTGCTGGACGAAGTCTAGCGCACGCCTTCGGGAGTTTATTGAAGATTTCGTTAGATAAATCTATTTGGAAGGCGTACAGAAGTGGTTTAGTCAAGGCCAATTGCAGGTGGAAATCGTATTGGCTGCTAAGCCTTGTCCATGAAGGTGAATAAAGAAGGACATGCAAACATCTATAGAGATTTCCGTAGGGTTTTTTGCCTTGACGAAGGATACCCACTTCTTCCAGGATGATTCATATTGCCTTCTGGTAGACTTTGTTTTGTATTCCTCTAGGAAGTCTAAACTTTTCTTCGAGATCCCAAACCTTTTCTTCACGGCTAGGGAGAGAAAATCATGAGATGAAGGTCTTTGACTTTCTTTGATGAAGCAAAGACAGTCGAATTTTGTACCTGTTGGGAGAGAACTGGGCCCGGCATGGGGATCAGCTTGGGCTGTAGCTCCAGGACTAGAGGAAACCAGTTGATCCGAGGCCACTTGGGAGCCACTAGGGCTGCTGTCCCTTTGAAGGTTCTCAGTTTGGAGAGGACTTTCAGCAGAAGGTTGGCTGGAGGGAACAGGTAAATCTTGGACCATCTGTTCCAGTCCAGGGACATGGCGTCCACTGCTTCCGCTTTGGGGTCCTCGTAAGGGGCCACATATCGAGGAGGTTGCTTGTTGTCGCTCGTCGCAAAGAGATCGATCTGTAGTTTCGGGACTTGATGAGAGATGAAGGAGAATGATCTTGCGTCTAGGGACCATTCCAACTCTATGGGGCTTGTCCTTGATAGAGCGTCCGCCGTCACGTTGCGGAATCCTTGTAGGTGAACTGCAGACAAGTGCCACTTCTTCCTGTCCGCCAGGCGGAAGATGGGTAATAGCACCTGGTTTATGTGGGGCGATCTCGAGCCCTGACGATTGAGACATCTGACTACTACCGAGCTGTCCAGAGTCAGACGGATGTGTATCGAGGGACGCGGGGATAATTTCTTCAGGGTGAGAAGAACCGCCATGGCCTCCAAGATGTTGATATGAAACGTCTTGAATAGGGGAGACCATGTTCCTTGAACCTGTCGTTGATGGGAGTGACCCCCCTAACCCTCCAGAGAGGCGTCCGAGTGGATGTTGATCGATGGAGGCGGAGGTTGAAGAGGGATGGATCTTTTCAAGTTCCTTGCTTCTGACCACGGTCTTAAAAGTGAGCGAAGCTTGTTCGGTAGGGGTCTCTTGAGATCTCTTCGAGCGATGGATGCGTTTCGTCTCCAGACTCCTGAGGCATCCTTTAGCTGTGCTCGTAGCACTGAGTTTGTCACTGAGGCGAACTGTAGGGAGCCGAGTACTTGCTCCTGCTGTCGTCTTGAGATCCATTTGGATTTGAGAAGTCTTTTGACAGACCCGGCTATTTCTTTCCTTTTCTTCAGTGGGCTGGAAAGGCGGTGTGACTGAAGATTCCAATGGATTCCTATCTATTGGAACTTCTGAGCTGGAGCGAGGCGAGATTTCATGGTGTTTATCTTGAAACCCAGATGTTCCAGGAACTGGGTCACTTTGCTGCAAGCTCTCAAACATTCTTCTGGCGATGTCGACCAGACCAGCCAGTCATCGAGGTAGGCCATCACTTGGACGCCCTAAAGGCGTAGCCTGTGGACGATTGTGTCTGCTAGCTTGGTGAAGATTCTCTGAGCCACGTTGAGCCCAAAGGGCATGGCTTTGAAGGCGTAGCTTCTTCTTTGGAGCCGGAATCCTAGGTAGGAGGAAGCGTGGTGGTTCATTGGGATGTGCCAGTAGGCGTCCGCCAGGTCTATTGAGACCGTGTAGGCCTTGTGAGGCAGTAGGGCTCTTATTTGTTGAAGAGTCAGCATCTTGATTTTGTTGTTCGCAAAAAGTTAGAATTCTAGAAACCTTTAGTTTAATTCTCTGGGAATATCCACTCTAGTCATACAGTATATACTTAGGAAGCTACTAAAGGAACCTTCCATCAGGACGACATGGCTATCTCACCCAAAAATAGATTTTTCGCTTCGCTCAAAATCCGTTAATTGTAATTTTAACTTTTTCAACTTTTCTCCGTGGGGAACACTTCCCTTCGGAGGATCAGTGGTTCTCAATATTAGTGAATATTCTTAGCTGATTTGAATAATTACAATTCTGGTTTTTATTACAGTTACTCTGCTCCCCCTTCTCCAGTGGATGTCGACTGAGGAAGGGAGGGCACAATACTTACTTTTATGTTGTTCCTTCAGGGATCCTCTTCTCAGTTCCTCCTTGGGGAATTTTCTGTTAAATAATTAATTTTTTATTTTTTTTCTCCAGTTAGCTATGTAGTTTTCTTCGTTTGACTAAGAGTGCCGACGAAGCCGAGCTGTTCTGTTCATGCCTGGGGAATCTGCTGTCACTGCCGTCCCTCAGAGGACGTTGTCATGGGCGTCATTCCTTCTCTTAGAAGTACGCCCAGGACAACATGACCAGCACTTCAGATCATCTTAGAACGCTAACCAGGAGGTTCGCCTCCAGGGGTTGGACAACTTTCCCTTCCGACGGAAAGTTTCCTCCTCAGGTGTGAGGTTGTTTCTCCCTTCCGAGGGAGAACTCCTCACATCTTGATAAATTCATCGTCTCCGACTGCTGTTGCTGCCTTCGCCCAGACTACTCTCCCCCCTTGCCGAGTCTCTCTTCCTTAAGGGGCGGAGCACAGTCTTAGGCAAGGCTCTCCTACGAAGTGTTCACCTCTCTCGTTCGCGAGAGAGGCCACTCATAGAGACTCCTCTTCGGATTATCGCTACTGTTGCAGGTCAGCTTGCTGATCCACCGGCCCTCATTGGCGTCGTCATGGGCGTCATCCCTTCTCTCAGAAGTACGCCCGTGGCAACACCTGATCAGGACTTCATATTCAAGGAAAGTTGTTTCCCCCTTCCGAGGGAGAACAGCCTGCATCTTAATCACATCACAGACTCAGACTGCTGTTGCTGTCTTCGCCTAGATGACACTCTCTCTTCCTTCGGGGGTGGAGCATAGTCTTAGGCAAAGTCTCTCCTGAAGTGATCATCTCTCTCACGAGAGGGGCCACTCATAGAGACTCCTCTTCGGAGGATCCCTACTACTAAGGTCAGCTTGCTGGTCCACCGGCTCTCATGTGCGTCATCAGTTCCTGATCGTCCTACCAGCAGACCTACCAGCGCAACCTTCCGCTGCCGCTTAGTCCGTGGACTCTTCTATGGACCTTTCACAGTTGCCATCGGTGGATGTTCGCCCTTCCAAAGGGCCCATCCCACTTCCTGATCGTCCTGCCAGCTGACCTGCTGACCTACCAACGCAACCTTACGCTACAGTTAGTCCTTGGACTTCGGTCCTGGACTCTTCTGTGATTCGTTCCTGCATCTGAGCGCCAGCTCTCTCCTGCACATGCTCGCCAGTGCTTTCCTACACGCCCGCATTATCATGCGCACCATTGCTTCCGCACGCTAGCACCAACAGTCTTCCGCGTGCGCGCACACGCCAACAGTCTTCTGTGCGCGCGCCAATGGTCTTCCGCACACATGCCAATGGTCTTCCGCACGTGCCAATGGTCTTCCACGCTCGCGTCAGCAGTCTTGCGCGTGTGCCAGCAGTCCTCCGCGCGCGCATAGTCTAATACGTGCGCGCCAATAGTCTTCCGCGCACGCCAACCCTCTTATGCACACGCCACGCAATCGCATGCCCTTGCACCCGCCACGCAATCACGTGCCCATGCAATCACCCTTGCGCAACCAGTCACGCGCTTCGGCGCATTCTAGGGAGACTGCACAAAACTACACAGTGCCTTACTGCGCGCCAGCGCTCACCTGCGCTCTCATATCCAGCACCCTTCTGCTCACTTGCGCTCGCCAATGCGCCAACTCTTCACTAAGAGCCAGTGCTTGCCTGTTTTCCAGGGCTCTTCCGCGCTTTCCTGCGCAGTTGCGGTCTCAGATGCAATGTGCCAGCTCTTGCCAAAGAGCCAGTGCTCGCAGATCCAATGCGCCAGCTCTTGCCAAAGAGCCAGCGCTCACCTGCGCACCAGCGCTTGCCTGCTCTCCAGCGCTCTTCTGCGCATTCTCCGGAAACTGCACTTCCGCAGAACCTGAGCACCGGCATCATTCTGTGTGCCATCGCTCCAGTACTCTCCTGCACACTCGTGCAATAGGCTGAAAAAAGGAATAAAACTTTTTGGACAGATCACTATCGCCCCATTCCTCTCCCTGCAAACGCATAACATGGCCGCCGGGAAAAGAGGAAAGAGGCTTCACAGAGGGATTCAAGATCTCGAAGATTCCATCTTCCAAGGAGAATCAAAACGGGGAATCCTTGGTCCCTGTCTCCTCTGAGGTTTCTTTTTCCTTGACAGACCACCGTCAGCAAACAAGAAAGCATCAACAGACTGATCTCTAGATCACTGCTTGCTGATGGCTAGTTCACGGTTTGCTGATCGCTAGCTTTCCGATCACCAGATTGCCAATTGCTAGCTCAGCTCTGATCATTGACCTCTAGTCCCTCCAATGACTAACGATCTCTGATTGCTAGTGTTCCAATCACCGATTGCTAGTCAATAACCAGTCATCAGCTTGCTGATTACTAGATCACCGATGGGCAACTCATCTTTCTTCGATCATTGAACTCAGCTCGCTGATCTTTGACCAGTCCATCGTCAGCTTGCTGATCTCTGACCAACCAGGAGGGACCATAGTCAGCTTGCTAATCTCTAGCTTACCGATCACCGGTCCGCGATCGATCGCTGATCATCAATGGCTTACCATCACCAACTGACTATCATTAAACCATTCTGCTGTCTCTCAGGGCTCTCAAAGCAGATTACCAACTCATTTATCACCAATCTACCTTGGCTGACTGACCAGACAGCCTTCATCTGCCTGTCAGTTACCATCCTCGGCTCACAGACCGCCGATTTACCGATCATCGGCAATTAGCCAGCAGTTCGTGACTCGGACTTACTAGTCAACCTCTGCCCGTAGTTTCCTAGATCAGAAAGTATACAGCATATTTCTCGCTACTGGTCGTTCGCCATTACACTAAAGTGATTGGCAAACGATCGACAACGCTCATCAGTGGCTTGTTGACAGGGAACTACTTGCGAGCACTGTCCAACTGCACAGTAACCATGATACCCAACCGTTAACCATTGATTAACATTCGCCAGATTGATTCTATCCTAAGGAATAGCATCAATCGCATCAGGGTGCAGAGTAGAGTTAAACGTTGCCTTCCTTCTGTTAGTTAAAGGAATTCTCTCTCAGGGAAGAATCCTTACACAGGGTATCACGTCTGATCCTTTACGCCACGAGTCAAGACCCCAGCGTCAACAATCTCCCATGCAAAAGGATCTGCAAGGAGCTGTCCCTTTGGGTCGATGTCCACACCATGTTGGAGTTCGAACAAGGGCTATGACCTCAGGTCTTCATTTGCACACTGGACTTAAAAAACACATACTTCCAGGCCCAAACCATCCATCTAGGAAGTTGGAAGATTCAGTCTAGACAAACAAGAAACACCAGTTCAGGGCTTTGTGCTTCGATCTTTCCACTACACCCATCCTGGTCTCACAGGATCGGCTTTTGTCTCCTCATTTTCGGGACGACTGACTGACCTTAGCAGACTCAGTGGCAACCTTGCATTAGCACCGGAACTTCTGAAGTCTTTTTACCAAGATCCAGTGATCAGGGTAAACCTGTGGAAGTCTTCCCTACTTCCCTCCCAGAAGACTGGTGTATCTGGGAATGATTCTAGACACCAATCTCCACAAAACTTTCTCAAAACAAGAACAACCCCCCATCCCAGAGTGACTTGAGTCTGATTGGAATAAGGCCCTCGATCCCCCAGACATTTTGACCCCCATGGGACCAGAAGTTTGGACGAACCTCAAGGGATGGGTGTCAGTCAAGAATCTACAGAGTGGTATAACCTTCTCATCCTTCCCCACCCCTCAGACTTGATGCTGTACTTAGAACACATCAAAAGAAGAGAGGAGGGACCATAGTGCTGCACCACATGACCTCAGCCCTCTGGACAGATTCTCTTAAGATATGAAGGCCAACTTTCCGGCCCTTCAACAGCCTCATCGGTTCCTAACAGACCACTCAGTGATGTGATGGGCGACAATACCACACACCACATAGAGGCTCACATCGGCAAGCAAGAAGGAACTTGCTCATAGCCTCTTCCCATCTAACAGTATAAACACTAAGATGGGCCAAAGTCCGTTCGGTGCCACTATCAGCCCGCTTCATTCCAGACTAGAGGAAGGTGCTCACCGACAATCTGTGCACAGCATCTCAGATAAGGTATACCGAATGGTCTTTGGATCACCTTGTAGCCGACAAAGTCCCGACTTTACAGGGTCCTCCAACTAGGGATCTGTTCGCAAAGCTCCTGAACCTCAGGCTGCCGTTGCTTCCCAGCCCTGGACCCCAAGGCTCTCTGGCAAAAATCAGGCCAACAACGGTGGGTACAACAATGACGTTTACGTCTCGTCCCCGTTTTGTCTGGAGAAGGGCACTCAAGGCTAGAACACCGGTCAGCCTCTCAAGGACTCTCATATCTCCGCTATGGCATTACGCAGAACAGTTTCCAAACCTTTTGCAGCTCCCGATAGTCTCCAAGAGAACCCTCTCCACATCACAGACAACCCACTCCAACACCTACCACAAGCTATAGCTTTGCTATGATTGTATGCCTGGAGACTACCCAGTACCTCCTCTCCCACGGAGGCTTTCGCAATAAGTTGCGAAAAGATGGTCTAGATATCTGCGGAATTCCTCTGCATCAGTCTACCAGGCACTATGACGTCTTTTGTGTTTGGTGTCATGTGAAAGTGTCTCTCTCCACTCGATACCTCTATTCCAGCACAAGCGGAATCCTCAAGTATATGCAAGAGGAAAATCGCACCTATTCAGTTTCAATAGGTAAAGATGATCTCTCAACCTTGATCCTTCACCTTCAAACTGAAAGGAAGGGACATCCTCTCATCGCTAGACCTTTCCTAACTCATACGGATTTACAACTTGCCTTTCTCCAGTCAGAATTGAGACCTTCCTCTCAGAACATGGTTCAAATTCTCTGGTCTCTAAAGAGACCTCCTTATGTTCCACTTCACCAGGCAACAAATTTTCACCTGGTTTAAGAAGACAATGTTCCTACACACTCTGACAGTAGCCATACGAGTCAAGGAACTTCATGGTCTCTCTTTTGACATCGCCCATTAGTGAGAAGGGTGAAAGGCAATGTTCAGTTTTGTCCCCGAGTATGTCGCCAGATAGTCTCCAGAGGTGATGGATCCTACACAAGTCTCCACTCGGTAACGGACGATCCAGATCATCCGTTACTGTACCCAGGATAAGGGATGAGACTCTACCTTAAAAGAACGGCAACAGCCCACCTTGGTCCCTTCTCTTGTCAGCAGCACTGGGAGAGACTAAAGGAGGATCACCAAAACATCATCTCAACATGACGACTCACGATGTCAGGGGCATAGTTATGCCCCTGGTCCTTCTAAGCAGATTACTCTGTGACGCAGGTTTAACAAGAAAGGATGTGAAAATTCTAGGTAACTTTCACAACCTTTCTCCTGCAAGACGTGACCCACAAGAACTCGATACGATCTTTATTGGTCCGGTGGGGGCTGCACAACAGCTGGTTGTATACTTCAAGCTCCTTATTGGACAAGTAGCAGAAGGTTGAGGGTACTGTTACCTGGTTTTAGTCCGCGTGAATTTAAAGATTTGACTGACTCTTATTCTTTTCTTCATCCTACCCTCTCGTGGGGAAAGCAGCATCCTGGGTTCTCTGCATAAGTTGACCTCAAACCACTGCAGGTAAACCATGCTCCCTTGTGTACCTAGTTAATTATTAAGCTAATACTGTTGCGTTCCCATACCCTGGCGAGGTGGTATTGGGAAAATCTTGGTTACATCAGTTTTTTCCCTACAATAGACTCGAAATAACTTTACCTAGAGAGTCACACTTCTGCATGCCTCAACACACAGCTTGCGTAGGCCGCGGACCTTGCGTAGCCAGGTTTTAGCGAGGGCAGGGACTCCTTATTTTTGAGTACTAATATACTCGGATAAGGAGCCCCCCGGGTAAAGCCAAAAGCCAGGTTGGCAGGGACGTCCACCCTTCCTAATGGGTGAGTCACCCATAATAAATAGCGTGGTTTGTATTCCAGTTACGGAACAAATGACAAATTCGTAGATAATTTGTATTTTTCCTAACTATCCCCCTTGGAGTCCTATCTCCACGCAAAGTGAGCTAAATCACAGGTGTGTGAGTGGGAGTGGTAGCAAGCTACCCCCCACTAACTAGCGGTGTGGGTAGTTAACCCTCGCTAAATTTTAATGGCTCGTCATTTCAGCTCCGCCGAAAGTATAACCCCTATTAAATAGCTAAGGTTTATATAGTTAGGAAAAATACAAATTATCTACGAATTTGACATTTTTCCTACGTCAAAATAATTTTTTTTTATTCATCCTTTCTGTTACATGAAGGCTTAAATATTAAGCATTTACTAAGTTCAGTCAACGTTTTTAATTGTGTATAATCTTGCCGCTTTCTACAGCTACCATATCATGTGTGTGTGTGTGTGCTGGTAGCCTTGCTTCTCTCCCTCCCTCCTTCTGGCATGCATCGGGTACGCTGCTAGCGCCCGCCTGAGCGGTGAGTACAACTCTATTTTTTTATTGTTTCTTTAAACATTTACTATCATATATCAATTTCCCTGTCATTACTGTTGTATTTATCTTTCTTTAGTGATTGTTGAATGTAATTTGAGCTTATTTTGGGTAAATTTCTTAACCTTGGAATGGATCAATTCTGTTTCTTTAATTCAAATAGGAATAATTATTTTGAGAAACGATTTTTTTGAGATACGTCGGCAGTCATGGAACGAATTAAATTCGTATCTCAATGTATTACTGTACATATGAGAATAAAAGAATGCACTTAAACAGAAGGGTGAACATGAACAGTTGAGCATTCATTTACATATGAGTGTGTAGAATTGGCGAGCGCTCGTGTGAATAGATGAATGTGCGCTAATGGAGGTGCAGGATTATAGAAGAGTGTTCATACACCATTGAGTGTGTCAAGAAGAGAGACTGTGCGAACAGATGAATGAGCATTAAAAGGTGAGTGTGCACCGACAGGAGAATATTCAAGTCCTGTTGAATGAGCTCTAAGTGGAGAGCGTGAGCGTGCTCGCGCCATTAATGGCTCGAGTGTGCTTGTGTCATCAGGGGTGCAAGCCCGAATAGGTAAGACATCAGGGTCACATGGATGTGCATTAACTGAAGAGCGTGCATAAGCAGGTAAGATCTCAGGATCATATGAGTGCACGACATCAGGACTACAGGTGTGAACAGGTAAGGGTTCTGGATCAAATATCTAATACTTAAGTGGAGCGTTAGCGAATTATCTTTGATTGCTGAATAATTTCTGATACGGTGACCTTGGGCTTGAGGATATCACAGGAGTAATAGCTGCTTCTCTTTGACACTGGCATTACAAAATCTTGCAGATAGGCATTTGATGTTTGAACTGAAGAGACACACTCGTCAGAAAACTAACTCTGTCCAAGCTTTGGTTTTCTGATTCCTATCACGCTCCTATGTCTTTCCTCTCTATTTACACGTGCATGGGCAGAGCTAATCAACATTGACATATAAGGGGTTTTTTTAATATCCTTCAATCTGATTAGTTTCCTTTAAACGCCCACTTCAGTTACGGGATAGAAGCTTCTAGAGCATGTCTTCTGGTACAATCTGGACGTTATGAAGCATCACATAGCAAAAATACGGCAAGTGTAGTAACACTTTCATAAACAAAGAGATTTTTCTTGAAGATTGGGTGCTGCCCGCAGTAATAAAGGTGATGCAATCTTTGACTAAATAGTATCTAGATTTCTTCTCTTGGAAAAGGGATAATTTTCAATCTATCTCCGACAACGGAGGGGATTGTCTAGTACATCCTTTGCAGGAGAAGACAGCCCTCAATGTTGTAAGGGCTTGCAAGTCTTTCCAACAGTGAAATGTCTTCAATGCCTAAGGAGGGCCACAGCGTCCCCAGAGGGTTATCATCTACAATAGGAGACTCAGGTTCCCAAAGAGGAGACAGAATACCTGCTATACTAAAAGCAGATAATGCTGGTTTGCTCTGGGTTTGCTCTAAGGTTAAATCAGTGTTGTCATCCTTCTACTTACCCCTGGAGGAGGGAGATGGAGAAGGCTCAGAAGCCAGAGTACAAGCGTGAGAAAGGAGAGGGCCAGCATATTTCATGGACTTCAAGGAAGACCCTGAAGGAGAAGAATCTTGCTTGGACCTATTCTTCTTCCTCTTGCAATACTTGGACCACTAGGAACATGGCCCCTCTCTATACTCCTCACATGGTGATGACTGCAAGCAGCCATGACCTCTGCAGCTGAAGTCAAATTAGCTACTCAGTGAGCTTGCAGGGGGTGGGGCTTCTCCTGCTAGCCGCCCATAACTACCTAAACCTCATTATAAATTTTATCAGCCAAGTTTCCAGCTTTGCTGAAATCATACTCCTATTAAAAGACAAAGGTTTGTATTTGTGTAGGAACAAGCCCATTTTCATTCATCCTCATAGGACAAGGGCACTGCAGAAAGCTACTTGTGAAATGTTTTGCAGATTAGTTTTGACTTCTAAAAAATTCTAACAAATAAAGAATTTAGATATCATAAAAGGTCAAGAAGATTCTAAACTAACTTGTCTATTTTATTTTAGTGAAAATAAACATTTGTAGTGATTATTATATACATTTAACTGTAGGGCTGTTTTTTATCAATCTTCAGGGCTGGATTGGAGCATAATTCAATTTCCCCAGAGGAACCTTGACATATAAGACAGGATTTAACACTAGACATCGCCAAAACAAACCCTCTCACACAAGCAAGAGTGCTGTACACTTTTTATAAGTAAGGAAATTGATGCCATAAATTAAATGAAATAACTTATAGCTATGTTGTCTTTCAAGGCATAATGGACAGACTACCAAGGGTAAATATTATTCAAACACTCAAAATTTGATTTATATAAGAAAATATATATACTGGACAAATATGCACACATACATACATACATACATGCATATATATATATATATATATATATATATATATATATATATACATATATATATGTATATATATATATATATATATATATATATATATATATATATATATATATATATATATATATATATTTAAATCTGCAACACATCAATAAAAAATTATGATCAGTGGAACACCAGAAGTAAAGTAATCTTTAATTTTCCGGTAAAAATAAATTTAATAAATAATACAAACAAAATCTCCAATTAATTTTTCCTTCAAGGCAGCTATACTCTGAAATTCAATTCTATAAACAGAATTTTCTTATCAATGTGCAAGAATAATAACTACATTTGTTTAGTCTGCTACAATATAAAGAGGAATTACTAATTTAAGACCATAAATTTGGTAAATTTTGTTACATAGTTCTATCACATTATTGTAACAAAAATTATGCAAAACATTTGGCTAACAAATAAATTTTAAAAATAACACTCAATTTACACAATTCAGCAGGCAAAATGAGAACAAAAAATGTATACTGGAGAATAAAGCTACTGTATTTATTTTTGTACATTTTAGTCCCATAAAATTACTTCAAGTGATAAAAATGGGGCAAAATTACTGAAGGCATAAGGCAAAAGAATAATAATAATATTTACCTTTGATTAACTGCAATTTTATTTTAGGTTCAAAACAGTTTTGTTACACGAGCAACATCACAATACTTCCTAAGCATGTAACACTTAAGTTATAAAGTTTATTCAACCAGCCTTAGAATGTTAGACTTAGTCCATAGTGGAATTTGAAATAAATGCAATTAAAAATCTTGGATACTAGAGTTCTGAATTCTTGATTGCTGTGTTCCTAGGCTATTCAGCTTCCAATACCCGTGTATGGTTTTATTTTGTGGTCTTGCTCAGTTCAATTAGGTTATGAACACAGAGCCAAGGAGAAGGCACAAGTACTCATAATGGACTACAATATATTTATAACTTACATTCAATTCAGCCAACAACACTTCAGGAACATTAGGTGTGGAACACATGAACATTTCCTTTACTTGTTAACAGCATCGCATTTAAATTTACAACTTTCAATACTGTAGAATAAACCACATAAAACCATTTATAGTACCGTATTAGTTTCTATTTACACTTAACAAAAGTATTAACTAATCTCAAACTTGAGGCTCCAGTTTGTGTCTTTTCTCAGGTTTTAACAATTGTAAAAATTAAAAGAATCCTTAATTCTTATATCCAAAAAAGCATACTATTTTACTACACTAGTCAGGAGGTAGAAAAACCTTTTTGATTCACTTACTGAACAACAAAAATTTTACCACAGTGAAGTGATTGTCAAATGAGGAATGACTTTAGTGAAAACTTCTTGTGTACCTTCTCCTAAAAATCCTTTAATACATAGCAATAGTTGAATCTCTTAATTTACATTAATAAATCTTTAATGTATAGAATATACTTCAAAAAGAAATGTAAGATTATGTACACCAATGTAACAATTACATTATAGTATATATACAACAATGGTGATCATAACCTGGCTGACCAAGACCATATCACAGCACTAAACTTCCTACTACCTAAAAGTCCCTTCTTTATCTTTACCCTCACTTTACAATCATCAAATGCAATCGTCTTCCACAGCATCTGTATCCATTTTCTTAAGTATCTGATGCACTGCATGAGCTCATCTGACCTCATAGTCACCCAGAAACCCATCGTACAAACTACAGTACTAACCAACAGCTAATGTTTGAACCCTTATTCCCCTTCATATATATATCTACTTTATATTATATATATATATATATATATATATATATATATATATATATATATATATATATTTCTGGGCTCGAACCTGTGCCGCCCAGTGAATAAGCTCCATTTAGCACTTATTCTTAGGTAATTTACTGCTAAATATACCAGAGAAAAAATGTAAAGGAGTGCTAGGTTAACTAGCTCGCTCACCTATTGGTGTCGGTATAAAATTGGGCGTATATTCCAGAGGTCCCGCACTATTTAGATTAATCCACGACAGAGAACCCCAATAGAGGAGAGCCGTTCAACCTCACTCGGTACTACTACAATGCATCCGCTCAGAACACAACTCCTTTTAGCACAACGTTCAAAGTAACCCGCTTTTTTTCTGGTGCTCTCGCTTTTGGATATTTTCTAGTGAATTATGGCTTCTTCGTCGGTTTCCCAGGAGACACCGTCTAAGTTAAGTACCAAGCTGGATTTTACTGTGTTTTGAGCAACCTAGATCGTTTAATATTTATATTATAGGAGTTTATTCTCTTCGTTCATACCGATCTTGCTTGATTTCACTACAGTTGGTACTCCTGTTTTTGAGAGCTTTTAATTTTCACTTGCGGTGTTACTATGTGTATTATTTTTTTTTTATCAAATATTATTTGTTATTGTGAATATTCATTATTTAGCGTTTAGAATCCTCGTGGTTCAAATTTTGGGCCGATATCATTTACGTATCGCTATGGCTGCCGACCGTGCTAAGGCGGCAATGTTATTTTAGCCATCAGGTGTGTCTTTTGTGATTTAATTATTTATGTTACATGCCTTGCCCAAAAATGTTCAATGTGTTTATTCATATATTTAACGCTATTATTATTATTATAATGAATATTTGTGCCATTACTCCGTTTGATCTGTCTGATTGGGGATCGTCAGTTGGTAGCCCTGCTGCCTCGTATCACGTGATCCTCCCCCACGCTCCCCCTCTAGCTAGGTGGGAGGCTAGGCTTCTCCCCCCCTCCACTAAGGGACCGTTGCCTTCCCTCCTTTTAGAGGGGGTAGTTAAGTGTTTATGGACTTTGTCCTCCGGGTGGCCCGGCGGTTTAGTCTCTGTCTAGTCTGGTTGGCCACCGGTCTACAGAGTTGGATCCCGGTGTACCCTATTTTATATTCACTTTTCATTCTGGCTTATGTTATACGAAACCCTCCGGGTTCGATTGGCAGTTCTTAGTTACAGTTCCGCCCCCCTATTATTTTATAACATTTCCTATGATGATTATATATGACAGATCACTACCCCGGAGTCCCTAAAGGAATTGGTATTGAATATACCTTTATTTCCCGGCCCGGGGTCTACCCCACCCCGGGAAATCAGACACTATGTGTCTTAATTCCTTGTTTTTGCATCCTTTTTTATGCTCCCGGCTTGACCGGAATGGATGGCTATACTTTAGTTTCAAGTTAGACTTATGTTTAGGCCCGGGACCCCCGGTCCCGCCCCTATGTAAGAATATTATAGTTAAGCTCTAACCTTGCGTTAGACCTATGTTAGGCCCGGGTCCTCCGGACCCGCCCCTAAAAAAAAAAAAAAAAAAAAAAAAAAAAAAAAAAAAAAAAAATTTATTTTATTTTTTACAGTCTAATCTTGTGTTAGACCTATTTTAGGCCCTACTTAAAAGAATAGTATAGTTAAACTCTATTCTTGTGTTAGACCTATGTTAGGCCACTTATAGAATAGTAGTTAGGCTCTAATCTTGTGTTAGACCTATGTTAGGCCCGGGTCCTCCAGACCCGCCCCTAATTAAGAGAATTACAGTTTCTCATATACTATTCTTTTTACAGATGGTGCATTGTCTGACGCCGGCCTGTGCAGCTGTTCTGCACCAGCCTTGTGGCCACTCCGTCTGCCGATCTCACGCCCCTTGTGGGGTTCAACTGGAAGACGTTGTGGTATGGCACCCGGATAACTGTGTGATTTGCTTCGACCTCATCACTACCCTTGGTTCTGACTCGGTGAGTCCCGTTGGCTATATTGCCTTCTTATTTTATTTACTATTAGTAAGATATCTATGGTCTTGAAGGATCATTGGGAGTTTCCCTTTTATAATTCCCACTATTATTTCAGGCATCCCCGGAGCAAAAGTCTGCGGCTCGGGCCACACTGAAGGTGTGGGTTGGTGGTTTTGCCCGGAATGTAAAGTCTAAGCGGCCGTACGTCCTATCTGAGGACTACTGCACCATGGTTTACCCCAACGCCAAGTCTTCAGCTGCTGTGGCTAGGCATGTGGCAGCTCCCATCATTGCCCACATTGATGCCACTATAACGGGTCTCATCGACCCAGAGCAAGATCCATCGGACGCCCCCGGAGGTCTGGAGGACAATGTTGCCTCCATGAACCTGGACGTCGAACCAATGTTGCTAGACGAGCCGGATACAGGTAGGGTGGTAAGTGAGGCAGGTGTGTCCGGCGCTGAGATTCCTATCCTCAGCCCCGCTCTTTCTTCTTCTTCTGATCGCTCTTCCTTTCTTGGATTTTCTGGGGACCGTGATTCGTCTCAACGTTCATACCCGGTTCCCCCTAAGGATAAGTCTACTTCAAGGACCTTACCCAAAGCTCGCAAGCCTCACAAGACTTCTCATGGCTCTAAACCTGGTACAAACCCGTCTTCAAAGACCTCTGGTTCCTCCTCTAAGTCTCACGACCCGGGAGTTCCTTCCGCCCCTCCTGCTGCTAGCCCGGGCCTTTCCGAATCAGCTATGCTTCGCATCGTGTCGGAGATGCAGGAAAAGTTGGTTTCGGAGATGCAGTCGAGGATGGACACGATGTTCTCTAACTTCGGTCAGAGAATTGGGGCTTTAGAGCAAGGAGCTCCGGAGAGAGTCCAAAGCTCTCTCATACCGGATGCCTCTAAGCTCCCGCCGTTTGCCAAGAACAACCCCTGGCGGATGGCTCTTCATTCCCCGTTCTCAGACGGAATGTTGACTCTGGAGGGCCTTGGCACTCGCCCTCTAGAGGACTTTGAATTCTTTCCTCCGGGTCTGGCATTTCCATTTCATGGTTATGCCAGACTTACCGAGGAAGCTTTAGTCCGATTAGACAAGGTCCCCAAAGAGACGGTCATCTTCCCGAAGGAGCAAGCCCAATCTGTTTGGGCCAGATTTTTGAATGACATCGGCTGCACTAACACCATGCTGACGCCTCATAAAAGCTCCTTTACGATGTTCTTAATGGACAAGAACACCTTGACTCCATGCGTCAATAAGGTGGCAGAGCTTGCCTTTCAATATGCTCTGGAGGAGAAGCCCTTGCCTCCCATCCGAGAGGTGGATCCAATCTCCCTCCTTCTTCCCTCAGGTATTGAGTGTTGGGACAACGTCCATACCACCTTTACCTCCGGCAAGCTTGCAGCAGACTGTGCCTCAGTCTTGTTTAGTGAGAAGCTTCCCCGTCTCCCGGAATCTCTCATTAAACAGGAATATGATTCCCGCCTACGTGTTGGCCGTACTCTAAACCTGGCCACATCCACGGAGTCGATAGCCTTGACTTACGATACGGAGAGTATTTTTAAGTCTCTCAACAAGGCTACGCTACAGTCGTTATATTATGACTTATATGACTTTGCTACTGCTAAACGCAGATGTCGCAAGCATGTTCTAGCTGAGGCGACGATTAGGCATGAACCTAATAAACTCATCCGGTCCTCCTGTTGGGGTTCAAATCTCTTCCCCGAGGATCTCGTAGAGGAAGTCTTGGCGGAGGCCACTAGGGTTAATCAGAGCCTTAAAGCCCGTTGGGGTTTGACCCCTAAACGCAAGTATGACCCCGCAAATTATCAAGCCCGGGGTAGGAAGAAGCTTAGACCATATACCTCCACCCAGTTCAGGCAACAACAGAGTGCTTCATCCAACTTCCGGCTGCCTCTTCCTCCATCTTCTGTTGCCCCTGCACAGCCTTCCACCTCTCGGGCTCCTTCGGATGACTATGTCACCGTTCTGCTACCTAAGAGCCAGCTTTCTGGTGCCTCCGCCACTTCCCCTGCCTTTAACCAGTCCTACGAGGCTCATAGCTCTTCCCAGAGTTATGGTAGAGGTAGAGGCTACCACCGTGGCTCTAACCAGAACAAAGGCAGGGGAAGAGCCTTTCGCAGAGGAAAGAACTTCCGAGGCGGACGTGGAGGCAACTCCTCAAACCAATACTGAGGTGCAGCAGGTAGGGGGGAGGCTCTATGCCTTCCGCAACAAATGGAGGTTCAGTCCCTGGGCGTTCAGTATCATCTCCAAGGGACTAGGGTGGAGTTGGATTCAAGGACCTCCTCCTCCGAACAAATTTCGTCAACATTCCACTCCGGACCTGGTCGAATTTGTCCAGGAACTTTTACAAAAGAATGCCATACAAGAAACGAAACATCTGAAGTTTCAAGGTCGGCTGTTCAGTGTTCCGAAGAAGGATTCAGACAAGAGAAGAGTGATTCTAGATCTATCCCTTCTCAACTTGTCCATTCAATGCGACAAGTTTCGAATGCTTACCGTCTCGCAGGTGCGGACCTTACTTCCCCGTGGGGCCGTCACCACCTCTATCGATCTTACAGACGCCTACTATCACGTCCCGATAGCGAGACACTTCCGTCCGTACCTAGGCTTTCGCTTAGGGGACAAAAGTTACTCCTTCAAGGTGATGCCTTTCGGGCTCAACATTGCCCCAAGGATCTTCACAAAGCTAGCAGAAGTCGCTGTTCAGGAACTCAGGAATCAAGGGATTCAAGTAGTAGCCTATCTGGACGACTGGCTCATTTGGTCAGACACCTCCCAAAATTGCCTAAAAGCCACTCACAAAGTCATCCATTATCTTCAATCTCTAGGCTTCCAGATCAACTTCAAGAAGTCCCGTCTTCTTCCAAAATCGAAGTTCCAATGGCTCGGCCTGCAATGGGATCTTATATCTCATACTCTGTGTCTTCCCAGACCCAAGAGGTTAGAGATTGCAAGAAACACCAAACGCTTTCTCAAAGACAAAGTAAGTTCCAGACGGCTTCAAGAGAAGATTCTGGGTTCCCTTCAGTTTGCCTCAGTGACGGATCTTCTTCTGAAGGCAAAATTGAAAGATATCAATCGTGTCTGGCGTTCGAGGGCGAACCGGAAGCTCCGGGACAGGAAAGTCCGCCTTCCTCCCATTCTACGGGAAAGACTTCTTCCTTGGACAAGAGCAAACAGTCTGTCAAAGTCAGTTCCCCTTCGATTTCCGCCCCCGGAATTAATCATTCACACAGACGCATCCCTATCAGGTTGGGGCGGCTATTCTCAGCTCAAGAAAGTTCAAGGTCTTTGGACTCCCTTGTTCCGCCATTTTCACATCAATGTGCTAGAGGCCATGGCAGTTCTTCTAACCCTGAAACGTCTCGCTCTTCCCAAGAAACAACACCTTCGTCTGGTCCTCGACAGCGAAGTGGTGGTCCGCTGCCTCAACAGAGGCGGGTCAAAGTCAGGGCCTCTGAACCATGTTCTAATAGCCATATTCTCCCTAGCAGCCTCGAACCGTTGGCATCTTTCAGCTGTCCACCTGGCGGGAGTCCGGAATGTAGTGGCAGACGCCCTGTCCCGGACCTCCCCTCTAGAATCGGAATGGTCACTCGATCTAAAGTCATTTCGGTGGATTCTCTCTCAGGTTCCCGGTCTCCAAGTGGACCTCTTCGCCACGGAATCCAACCACAAATTGAGAGTATATGTGGCTCCCAATCTAGACCCTCAGGCTTACGCCACAGACGCCATGTCACAGAATTGGGACAACTGGGAAAAGATTTATCTCTTTCCCCCGGTGAATCTTTTGCTGAAAGTTCTAGACAAACTGAGATCCTTCAAGGGACAAGTAGCCTTGGTCGCACCCAACTGGCCCAAGAGCAACTGGTATCCTCTCCTGCGGGAGTTGAGACTATACCCTCACCCGATACCCAATCCGGTTCTGTCTCAGATAGTACAAACACGCGTTGTGTACGCTTTCTCAAACATTCAGAGCGCCCTAACTTTATGGACTTTATGAAGTTTGCGGCTATGCATGGTGCCAATATTGATCCTCAAAACACCTTGTTCCTAGAATCAGATAAACGGGATTCCACCATCCGTCAGTATGACTCTGCAGTTAAAAAGTTGGCAAAATTTTTAATAGACTCAGACGTGAACTGTATGAACTTGAACCTTACAGTCACTTTCTTTAGATCTTTATTAGAATCAGGTCTGGCAGCCAATACTATCACCACTATTAAATCGGCTCTGAAAAAGATCTTCCTAGTGGGTTTTAACATAGACTTAACCGACTCTTTGTTAGCTTCAATTCCGAAAGCTTGTGCCAGACTGAAACCGGTTACTCGTCCTACCCCGGTGACCTGGTTCCTTAATGACGTACTCAAATTGGCTTCTGATACCATTAACAGTTCTTGTGATTACATGCCCCTTCTCAGGAAAACACTTTTCCTAGTGAGCTTGGCTTCCGGGGCAAGAATTTCTGAATTGGCAGCCTTGTCGAGAGACCCGGGTCATATTGACTTTCTGCCTTCAGGAGAGGTCCTTCTTTCTCCTAACAAATTCTTTTTGGCTAAGAATGAAGACCCTCAAAACAGATGGACCTCCTGGAAAATTGTTCCCCTCACGCAAGATCCGTCGCTGTGCCCTGTCACTACTCTTAGGTCTTATCTATCCCGGACCTCCTCTAACTCCTCGGGGCCTCTATTCGTTAGAGAACAAGGCGGTACCATTACTATTAAAGGGATCAGGCAACAAATTTTGTATTTTATTAAACAAGCTAACCCTGACTCTTTTCCTCTTGCACATGATATCAGGGCGGTTGCCACCTCGGTGAACTTCTTTCACCACATGAATTTTACAGACCTTTCCAGGTATACAGGGTGGAAATCACCGTCAGTGTTCAAGAAACACTACCTTAAACATTTGGAAGCCCTAAAATTTTCTACAGTAGCCGCAGGGAGCGTAGTTACTCCCGAGTAACTCACAGGTTAATGCCTTGACTCTTTATCTCTCCCTCTTACCTGCCTCATTTATACCCTATTGTATTCGTTGGTCTCGCACCTGAATACTGTTATTATATTTGTAAATTTTTATGCTCCTGAGTATCTGTATATATTATCACTCACGGCATTATTATACCTACCTTATTGGATTTATGTTCATATTTAAGATACCCTTATAATTGTTTTTTGGTACTCATCTCTGATTAAAGCATCCTGTATTTCTCTTACGCTTATGTTTTTCCTTTATTTTGCAAGTTTGGTGACATTTTTCTCTTGTATAGATTCACTGGGCGGCACAGGTTCGAGCCCAGAAAAGGGATTTTGACGTAGGAAAAATCTATTTCTGGGCGAGGGACCTGTGCCGCCCAGTGAACCCTCCCAGCTCCTCTCCCTTGGAGTCCCCAAACTTTGGGTGCTAAGGAGTTGGGTTCTGAGCGGATGCATTGTAGTAGTACCGAGTGAGGTTGAACGGCTCTCCTCTATTGGGGTTCTCTGTCGTGGATTAATCTAAATAGTGCGGGACCTCTGGAATATACGCCCAATTTTATACCGACACCAATAGGTGAGCGAGCTAGTTAACCTAGCACTCCTTTACATTTTTTCTCTGGTATATTTAGCAGTAAATTACCTAAGAATAAGTGCTAAATGGAGCTTATTCACTGGGCGGCACAGGTCCCTCGCCCAGAAATAGATTTTTCCTACGTCAAAATCCCTTATATATATATACTACTGTATATATAATTTTTTTAGTGTGAGATAAAATCTTCCTATTCTGTAAATATCACAAATGTACAGTTATTTATATTTCAGAAAATCTAATATCAATTAATACAATCTAAAAGCATCTATATAATTTTCTTTTTCTCTATTAACCACAGCATAACAATATAGATAAGAGGGAACTGACAAGTCAGTTTGAGCTATGACCTTCATCTTCTTGTGGTCTTTCACCCTATTAATAAGACAGTACCTTATTAGTACAGTAATAGTGTATAACTATTACTTCTTGATAAAAACTAAACATTATCTTGCTGAAAGCAAAAATTTAGCATTAAAGAAATAATTCAGGAAAATTAATACATCAGTGACAGCCAGGCACGAGTGAAAGAGACTATCTTTTGAAGTAAATTAATTAATTTTCATAATACAGAATTTATATTTTACCATTTATGTTCCCTAACAGCATGATGTAAAGAACTGAAGAATAAGAATATTAATAAAAGAATGTCCCATATCTCGCTAACTTTACAAAATGTGGAGCTAGACAGCGCAAGGTAAGACACATCCAGTAACTCATAACCTTAGTTCAAGGTTCCTTCAAGGTGGCAGTGATCTCTGCCAAGCAATCCACACTAGATAAAAGTGGCAAATTTGACTGATCTTGCAAAATTGTTAAAAATACTGTTACAACATTATGTATTTTCATTTTCTTGCAATTTAAAATTAAATCATTGACTAAAATAATTTTACATGAACAATCTTCCATTATTGTTCTTCTAAGCTACAGAATACCTACATACAGTAGTCACGAAAGATGGAAAAAGGATATCATAGATTAATTGACAAATTTCTATAAGCAGATAGTATGATTTGGATAAAAAAGGGATTTGTATTAATGAGCATTGAAATTACTTTGGCAATAAGGGTATGAACCACCTTGCACATATTTTAATATTTACCATTCTAAAAACCATAAAAATATTAGTTGACCTAACCATAAGAAGTACAGTATGGAGAGAATATAAAAATATCAACAAACTCATTGTTTTTATTTTTTTAGCCTAAACACTCATGTCATTACTGTATATTTTCGTAAGTAAATTTTGTAAAAAAAAAAAAAAAAAAAAAATTATGCCTGTCTGAAAAAATTACAAAGCTTGTGTAACAGGAATGCAACTGCATGCCAATCCATGTCAAAGAATGAAAAAAAGATAAACTTTAAAAAATTACTCCCCATGAAAAAAAATTAGAGGAGAAAATTCAGTGTTAAGATTCAACCTCAAAAATCTACAAGTTACTACAACAGTGTAATATATTCATTACACCAAACAAAATTCTGCTAAAGTTATTAAAATAACATATTGAACATAAATTTTAATGTGAAATTTGGACTGGCTTTAAAACTAAAATATCAATTCTAACAAATAGTTGGCACACATGAAACTACAGTTAAAATAACATGTCCAATTCAATGTTAAAATAAACCAGTATTTAAACAATGGGGGTGGGATAGGTGAAGCATATGTAAATGCAAAATAAAAAAAAAATAAATAAAAAAGTAAATGAAACAACCATAAGTCACATGGCAAAACTAAAACTGAGATGACAGTGATTTCCCTAGTAAAAGGAGAATATACTACCATAACTTTTTAAGTAGAAATTTCATATTCTAAACATACAAGCTTCAAAGATAGAGGTTTGAAGATATTAATTACCCATGACCAATATAATACAGTATCAATCTTCACTGACACTTTTTTTATAGTCAACAATATTATCCTAAGAGTACCATATGCCTTGGATGAACTTACACGAGAAGTTTATGCCATATTTATCTCTAAACTGTGCACTTTTTTTTATAGAAAGCACTGCTTTATCTACGACCAAAGCAAAAATAAAATGGAGCAAGTTGAAATATAATTATGTTAATTCTAATACTTCTCCACTAGTTTGCTCATACTTATAATATGTCAGTACAATTGATTTTAAAGTGTTATAAATAGAGAATACTGGATATAGGACTCCTGTTCTTGAAATCTTATAAAATTTTCCTGTAGAAAATATTCAGTAACCATTTTTAGTTTTTAGTAAAATTTTATCCAGACATGTAATAAATTCTAGATAACAGTTTAACTCTCTCTCTCTCTCTCTCTCTCTCTCTCTCTCTCTCTCTCTCTCTCTCTCTCTCTCTCTCTCTCTCTCTCTCTCTCTCTCTCTCATATATATATATATATATATATATATATATATATATATATATATATATATATATATATTTATATATATATATATATAAAGTTTACTTGATATTTTCAAAATACTAATTTGATAAAATTTCAAGGACAGTGCATCCAGTATACCCTATTTATAAAACTTTAGAATCAACTGTACTAACACATGCCTAACCATGAGCAAGCTAGTGCAGATGTATTAAAATTAACAGTAGTCTTTCAACTTACTCCACCTTCACTATACTGTAATCTTCAGAATGTTATTGCTAAATTATTACTACAGTATTTATGTAGTGTACTGAAAAGAAATAACATGTTGAGCTAATCAATTCCTAAAGAACTTCACCTATCAGTAAAAGATTGCTGTCATCTATTTCTGCTATGTACACAAGAGACTACAACTATCAACAGTCTCTTCTTTAAAAAGGTTACGGATCCATTATGATGTCTACACAACCTAAAATGCAGATCCCTACAATCTGCTGACTGAGTTAATGCCACAAGGACTATTATAAAAACTGTGATCACCCTCTCTCAAGAAAAACTCTCTCCCCGACGGTGAACTAAAACCCCTTCATTATCTAAATTACTTTGCTTATAATCAACACTACTGTGACGCCCCATGTTAGTAATCACATCTGGGCTCCCAATAACTTTTTGTTCACCATTATCTTCAATTGAACTCTCACTTAAATTATTAGTTAAAGGATATCTTGCTGTTGAATTCTGATTGTCGCTGCGAGTCATTTCAACATTAATACTGCTCACTGTTGACGGGAACTCTTGGAGGTTTGTGAAACTGTTACTTGGCTTCATACTTAATTGGCTGTGGCTGCTAAGTGGAGTTCCTGGCACTGAGATGGAGTTCTTGATGCTACTGTTAAAAGCAGGAGAAGGAGGATAGATGTGGCTGCCAAAGTCCATGGAATTCACACTATTAAAAGCTTGGATGGCTGATCCATTTGGCATTCCTGAAGTCTCCTATAAGAAACATGTTTATAAAATGTAATTTTTTAGAATAAACATATTACAAATGCATATCTGCCAAAAAGACATTCTTAAAGAAATTTACAATATTTCCATTTTATCTCATCAATACTGTACTGCATTGTGGTTTTCCATTGCCATCCTAAAAATGCTAAAACTATTTTATCAAGATTTTAATCGTGTTTTAGTGTCCAGTACTGTATTCCATTTGTTGCTTATAAACAAAGTATTACCAAGTTGTCTCTGAGAACTATTGAAAATGTCTCACATTATGAATCCATAAACTAAAATGCTGTACCATATTTTACTACCTATAATGAAAACATTTCTAAAATGCAGGGAAATATCAAAGTTGATCAATAACTTACGGAGTTTTGCTGAATTATACAATACTCCTACTTTGGATAGAAAAACTACTTAAGGGTTTATAAACAACTAACCCTTTGAGAATCAAATAATAAATCATTAATAGGTACAGTATATAAAAATAGTTCCCTTTGTCATTTCTATAGAATCCAATCCAAAAGGCTAATAAAAAAGTGTAGCCCCAAGAAACTAAGCTGCAATAGTCCTAGAGTAGTTTATTCCAGAACACACCCATAACTTATAACAATTCGCCAACATTCATGATCTTCATTGGAAAACAATCTCTGAAATATAGATGACGACATTAGTCATTCATGTACATCCTCTGTTACTTAGTAGTGACCACAGTCAGCATTTATTTGTCTACAGTGGAGAGCACTGCATTCATCCTTGGACTGGAGGAGTTACCATAAAATTTCTTTGTTTTTTCTGTTCAATATTTCATATTTGTTTCCTCTTTCATCCCTTAAATTGCATATATTTTGTATGATTAAAATATTAGTCAACATTAATTTGCCTTTAATTTTAAGTTGGAGGGATAATTACAGAGTCAGTTACAGAACTACCCATTAACTTTTTAGAAAGCATTTCATCTGAAATAATTTGCTAACATTCTTAGGTATAACTTTCTTGTTTGTTAAAGAAGAGAGCCACTGCTAATATGCTTGTCTCCTTTTATCTGCACTTGCCTATAGCCACATAATTTTGAGTGCGAGTCACATCCAAACTGAGTGGGGAAAGTGAGAATAGTGGACCGCGTGAATCAATGATCAGGGTCTCTGGTTGGCAGCAAAAAAATACCATGGGTCATCCAGCCAAAGTCACCAAACACTGTGTACACTCTGATTACCTCAATGAGAATTTTGTATATTGATCGGCTTATTTGATGGAAAGAGATTATGAAGTGATGACGTATTTGCTTGACTTTGGAGTGTGAGCTAGAGGCCTGGAAAATAGCATGTGGTTCATTTTTGGGCTCAGGCCATGTCATGCTGATGGAAGGGTTCCTAAAGGTAGCCTTCTAAGGGATATTTACTACAGTGATACTCCCATAGAATTAAAACCAAAGGTCTCCAGGATTCCAACTCCTGGCACAAGTATCAAATAAAGGATATCATATAATATCAGGGGACGTATATTTAGATATGACACATGGCAATCTTCACCCCGAATAGATTTAACACTTTGATGTAAGGGGGAAGAGTGGCAAAAAGGAAGGGGTGCCGTTCTAGGTACCCGGTGGATCCCCTTCCCTACTACTACTGTGACACCATTCCTATTCTTGTAGCCTGCTAAGAGTGTGTGTGTGCTCTCCCTTAGCCCGGTGTTTTTTCAAGATTGGATTTATTTCATCATGCAATCATCAGCATCTCCGTCATCTGGAAAGTTAAGTATTCAATCTTTCCTTGGTGTAATTTTTGTCTCATTTTTCACGGTTAAATTCATTAATTTAAGCGTGTTTTGGTGAGCATTACCGATGCCGGAGGCAGCCATTTCATGACTGCTGTCGCCCCTTATATTATTGTACAGTATATCATGTAGATAGTCTGGCGACCCTTTCCTGGATATATGCTAAAATGTTAGCTATTTAGGCAATTTATATAAGATGTGATATTGCATGCATGAATTTTAACATTTTAAGTTATTACTCGACTTTACATTAACGTATTCGTGCCAGAGCCCTGGTGGTACTCGATCACCTTTGCCGGGGCTCCTACCGGAGCAGAGATACCTTTGCTCGTATTATGCGTTTGTAAAGTGTTTTCCTGTTTACCTTCCGTCTTTATCGTTTCTTTTCGATTCTGATGAGTTTATATACTCTCTCGAATCTATGGAGTATTCCAGATAAGTTACGATAATATTCCTCTCTCTGAGAGAAGAAGCTAATCCTTCCCTCCCTCCCTGAGTGGTGCTGCCGGCATAGGCAGCCGTTGCTGTCTGTCCTCATTGCTGTCGAGTAGAACGATGTTCTTCCTACCTCCGGCTTTGAGACAGACAGTGTCATACTCAGGGTGGCCTTGTCTTGCTGACGGCAGCGCCGTCAGCACGAGAAGTCTTACTTCCCAGCTCATTGTTTTGAGGAGGGCGACATGGCCTGCTGCCGCCTCTTACGACAATGAACTATAAGACCCTTGCCCCCTCCCCCTCTGTCGTCTTGTGACGACGTGTCGTCACAAGATTCTTTCGCTGGTATACTGACATCACCCCGGCTAGCCGGGACAGTTGCGTTGCCGGCAGAACACCTGCCGGTGGCAGTTAAATCCTTCGTCTCGCTGCTGCCTTCTCCCTGACTTTCCTCGTTGATAGGAAGTTGATGAGAATGAGGGAGGGCTGAGACGTCTTCTGACGGCTGTCAGCATGAAACCTGTTATACTTTGAAAGTTCTCAGCTCTCTCTTGAGTTGCCATTTGTATTGTTTAGCCGCCGGCTTTACTGCCGGCGGTAGGATGGTATGCAGATGGGTAGGAGCCAGAATCTGCCAGATTCTTCCCGCTTCCATAGGAACTTTCACTCTAGAAGGTAGATTGTTATTGGGCATATAGTCCTCTGATACTTCCCACTATTATGTCCATTCATAATAGTGGGAAACTCTCATTCTTTAATCTTTCTCTCTTTCTTTTGGTTAGCACTGTCAGGTACTGTACTAACCTACTGCCGGCGGTGACTGCCGGAAGTCTACTGAATATAATTATACAGTAGTATATATGTTTTCCAACATATCCTGTGTTCCCTATCGCAGACGACTGTAGAGACCACACTCTTTTATTGAGGTTGAGTAATCCCTCAACACCCAGATGGTTTTCTTTGATCATCTGGGATTTACAATACCCGATCTGTATTAATACAGTACTACAGGTGGATGATGTTGGTATAAATTACTTACTAACCCCAATTCTAGTTTCTAGAGTTTCTCTCCCTTGTAACCTTCCCTATAAGGGAAACTTAGTATTAATACGGACGGAGGTCTCAGCAATAGTCTGGGAAGAGAATACACTCGGATATGTCTTTTCTTATTTCCCTTCAAGCTTACTATCCTAAGCTACCATATACAATAGTGATTACTATTGCTATTATATAATGCATGCTTTATATATCCCTGAGATACAAGATGTTATACTCATTGAAATCTTCTCCTTTACAGGATGATCCTGGGGAGAAATGTGAAGCGATGTTCTGCAACCACAAGGGGAGGGACTTCTGTGGCCACACGAAGTGTAGGTCTCATGCCCCCTGCTGCATCATCACAGGCGTCTTGAAATATTGGGACCCGAAAGGCTGCACCATCTGCTCGACTCTGCTTACTAATGGCTTCGGCGAAGCCCCTTTAG
>NC_090726.1:129821932-129906932 GCF_036898095.1 Palaemon carinicauda | reverse complement strand
TGGAGAACAAATTCTTCCTACACCTGGGACAGTGCTGGTACTGAAACAGAAACCCCCAACTGGAGTGTCAGTGAGGGCTCATGCCTTCCCCTACACTCCCCCTGAGGACCCTTGCCCCTCCCCCCTCTGTCCTTTAGTGATGGCCTAGCCATCACACCTCCGTCCACCGTCCTACAACTCGACCGCGTGCCAGTGGGTTGTGGGGTCGGCCCAGACCTTTCGTTGGTTAGTCCGAACTGCTAGGCCTCCTGCATATAGTTGAACTATGGGATAGCATATGACAGGTCGGTCTGCCGGCGGAAGACCTCACTATCTTAGAGCGTTCTTCGGTCCTCCCTTGGGCCGCCACCCGCAACTCTAGCCGACTACCGGCTCTGTTACGGCTGGATGAAAGGTAGCCATCCTCTCCCTTTCATTTGAACACTCCTTCCGGAAGAAGACGAGGTTTGGGTAGTGAGCTACCGCCCTTCCCTCCTTCTTCTTCTATTCTTTCTCTCTCTCTTATCAGTGCCGGTCCACTGCCACACTACCCTGACGGCAACAGCCATCAGCTTAGCCCGGTATCCTCTCTGTCTCATTGATTGACGTCAGTGTTGGAATACCTACGCTGGTTGCTTGCCGACTGCCGGGGGCCGCCGACGTGCCGGAAATCTGCCATCATCTTGAGGTTTCGCCCTCTCTCTGCCACATAGACTGATGGCTGAGAGGGGTTCCCCCTCGATGGAGATTTTCCGGCGCCCGGCGCGCTTCCTGCATGCCATCACGCTGCCGGCGCCACCCAATCATTCTACTTCAGTGGACTCTCACCTCTACCCTGCCGGTCCTGCGCCGGTAGTGTCTATTGTATAGCTATATACGATAGCCAGTACATCTAGGGTATAGTACATACCCTAGTCAGAAAACTATGGTGTATAGTTGTGCAGTAAATTCTTCTAGCATACTCTGTGCATCCATGCACAGTCCCTTGCCGGGACCTACCTGAATCGTGGAGAATCATTTCTCCCCCTTTCTCTCTATGCTGAATGAACTCAGCTCCCCCTCTCACCATTACTAATACCCCGGATGAAGTCTAAGCTATGTTTTATCCAGTGTGGATATTCCTTCCCCCTATTAGGGCGCTCTAAAGGAGCCCCTAGAATTAGTTATGGTGTGGGGTCAGGGCAATTGGCTGGGCAGGATGCACAAGTATGTGTCTTTCTGCTTCATTTCCAGCTTACTTATCCTAAGCTTACACTTGGAAAGGAATCTTATATTGTAAGTAAAATTACTTTAAGACAAATCTAAGATTACTTTAAATCAATGATATAGACTTCTGTAGATTCATGCACCCCTTTCTTCTTTACAGGAGGAGTACATCAGGTGTGAGAGCGCCTTCTGCAGCGTCCGGGGCCCGGACTTTTATGGCCACCTGGCGTGCCGAACCCACGCCAGCTGTTCCATTGCCCAAGGGACTCTCCGGTATTGGGACCCGCAGGTCTGCACTGTCTGCAAAGACCTGCTCCATGAGGCGTTCGAGGAACCCCCATCTGCGGAGGCCAGAGAGAAACTACGCAAATGGGTGCGTGGTTTCCAGAAGAACGCCACGGGGCCCTATCTCCCTAGTGAGAAGATGAGAGCTCTGCGCTTTCCCAAGGCATCTGCGGATGCTGTTATCCCCAAGCCAGAGATCCCCTGCGTCCAGCTGACGGTTGAACCTGACGTATCGGACGCAGTTCAAGACTTCCATCTTGACGAGGTGGAACGAATGTCGAAAGTGTCGGACACCACCGAAAGGACCCTGATGGCCGAGGGTCGAGAAGAGGAGGAGCATACGGAGACTCCTGACTCCGAGGGTGATGGCGCCCGCGCCCCCTCTGTTACTTCCGTTGCAATTTCGGAACCCGTCCCCTCTACTTCTTCCACTCCTACGCCTGTGAGAGTGGACACCCAGGATAACCTCCAGGCCTTGGAGGCACTCCTGGATGAAAGGCTTCGCCAGAGGGACGAAGACTTTAAGAGGGAGATCCTTCGTCTGTCGAAACAGACCCTGAGGAAGATCACCGTTAAGGATCTTCCCCCTTGCTCAGAGACCAACCCATGGATGCATGCAGCACACATGCCGATCACGAGGGGACGCATCTTCGTCAACGACAAGTTAGGCGCCATTCCCCTTGAAGAGGTGGAGTTTTTGCCTAGCTTCGAAGTATACCTGGACTATTACATCCGTCTCAAGTCCGAGCCAGTTTCCAAGGAAGAAACCGAGCCTAAGGAAGTCATCGTCTTTGACCATGCAAAGGCTCAATCTCTTCTGGCAGGCTGCCTCAAGAGTAAGGGCTACACCAACTCCAAGGTGCCGGCCCAAAGCAAGAAACACCCGTCC
This sequence comes from Palaemon carinicauda, assembly GCF_036898095.1. Classification (NCBI taxonomy): domain Eukaryota; kingdom Metazoa; phylum Arthropoda; class Malacostraca; order Decapoda; family Palaemonidae; genus Palaemon; species Palaemon carinicauda. Next base: position 129,904,573 of record NC_090726.1, on the reverse strand, counting down.
TTTCTTGCTCCTGCCACCATGGTCTTCCCCTTCGCCGAGAAATCCGTTAGCAGTGATGAAGGCGGTGGAGGAAGGGAAACCCTGCCCTACACTGGAAGAATGTAGGCCCCTCTCCCTCGCCTTCCCTCCTGACGACAAGAACTGGAAAGACATCCAGTTAACTTTCTCTGTAGGAAAGTTGGAGGCTGACGTCGCAGGACGGCAGCTTAATGAGAACCTCCCCAAGCTCTCCGAATACCTTCTGCGTCGGGAGCTGGACACGAAAGAGAGGCTGGCTGCCTCCCTTTCTCACCAAGTGCAATTGCAGACGATGGCCGGGGACACTCGGACCCCAGGCTTCTACATGGTCTTGGCTAAGACCCATCTCACCACCCTGACGAAGGATTTCTATAGCTTTATCAGGACCCGGAGAGCCTGTAGAGAATTCGTGTTTGCGGATGCCACCGTCAAACACGAACCCCGGAAACTGATTTCCTCCAACATTTGGGGGAAAAATCTCTTCCCTAATGATCTCGTGAAAGAGATCGTTGACAGAGCCGCCACTGAGAACCGGAACCTTCTCCAGAAGTGGGGCATGTCAAAGAAGAGGAAATCTTCTCAGGATGAGGGGTCCCAACCTAAGAAGAAGACCAACAAGCCCAGACCTCAGCAGCGTCAGGCTAAGCCCCAGTTTCCAACATCAGCTGCTCCCAAGTTGGTGGCTCAGCCCCAACAGACCTTTTAGCTGGTCCCCCAGCCGGTGGTGGCTCAGTCACCAGTCTTCACGCCAGCCTACGAAAGACAGTCAACTATCTTTCGTCCCAAAGGTAGAGGTGCCGGCAAAGACTCCTCTCGACGTCCATCCAGAGGGAGAGGAGGAAGTGGAGCAGGCGGCCAAGGTGGTAAACCCTCGGGAAACAAGAAGCAATGAGGTGCTTCCGGTGGGAGGAAGACTCCGCCTCTTCCAGGATCGTTGGACCTTCGATCCTTGGGCTCACAGCATCATCAAGAACGGACTAGGGTGGAGCTGGATAACACCAACCTCCAACCTTCAACCAATTCCTCCAACACTCCACCCCCGTCCTGGAAGAATACGCCCAAGAACTCTTGAACATGAAGGTGATCAAGAGGGTAAAGTCTACCAGGTTCCAAGGAAGACTATTCTGTGTTCCCAAGAAGGACTCAGACAAACTCAGAGTCATTCTGGACTTGTCCCCTCTCAACAAGTTCATAGTGAACAACAAATTCAAAATGCTGACTCTTCAGCACATAAGAGCCCTGCTGCCTCCAAAGGCTTACATAGTCTCAAAAGACTTGGCGGACGCTTACTGGCACATTCCTCCTACCTAGGATTCAGGCTTCAAAGAAGGCAGTACGCCTTCAGAGCCATGCCCTTCGGACTTAACATAGCCCCAAGGATCTTCACGAAGCTCGCAGAAACGATCGTCCAACAGCTACGCTTACAAGGCATCCAGGTGATGGCTTACCTGGACGATTGGCTGGTGTGGGCGGCATCCTCAGAAGAATGCTTGCAAGCTTCCAGAAAGGTGACCCAATTAATGGAATCTGGGTTTCAAGATCAACACCAAAAAGTCTCGACTTTCTCCAGCTCAGAAGTTCCAATGGCTAAGAATCCATTGGAACCTTCAGTCACACCGTCTTTCCATCCCTCTGAAGAAAAGGAAGGAAATAGCAAGATTTGTCAAGAGACTCCTAAAATCCAAACGGATTTCAAGACGACAACAAGAACGGGTGCTCGGCTCCCTCCAGTTCGCTTCAGTGACAGACCCAGTGCTACGAGCACAGCTAAAGGATGCATCGGGAGTCTGGAGAAGATACGCATCCATCGCTCGAAGAGATCTCAAGAGACCTCTGCCAACCAGGCTTCATTCACTCTTAAAGCCATGGTTGGAGGCAAAGAACCTGAAAAGATCAGTACCTATTCAACTACCGCCTCCATCGGTCGTTATCCACACGGATACATCGCTAGAAGGATGGGGGGGTCACTCCCATCAGCGAAAAGTTCAAGGAACATGGTCTCCCTTATTCAAGACGTTTCACATCAACATCTTGGAGGCCATGGCGGTCCTCCTTACTCTGAAGAGGCTGTCTCCACGTCCCTCAGTCCATATTCGTCTGACTCTGGACAGCGACGTTGTGGTCAGATGTCTCAACCGTCAGGGCTCAAGATCGCCCCAACTCAACCAAGTGTTGCTACCCATCTTCCGCTTGGCGGACAAGAAAAGATGGCACATCTCGGCAGTTCACCTACAAGGATTCCGCAACGTGACGGCGGATGCTCTATCCAGGACAACCCCGATAGAGTCAGAATGGTCCCTAGACGCAGACTCATTCTCCTTCATCTCCCTACAAGTCCCGGAAATGTAGATCGACCTCTTCGCAACGAGCGACAACAAGCAACTTCCTCATTACTTGGCCCCATACGAGGACCCCCGAGCGGAAGCGGTGGACGCCATGTCTCTGGGTCCAAGATTTATCTGTTCCCTCCACCCGACCTTCTGCTGAAAGCTCTCGTCAAGCTGAGAACCTTCCAAGGAACAGCAGCCCTAGTGGCACCCAAGTGGCCCCGGAGCAACTGGTTCCCATTAATCCTGGAGTTACAACCCAAGCTAATTCCCCTGCCGGACCCAGTTCTCTCCCAGCAAGTTCAGAAGTCGACTGTCTTCGCTTCATCAAGGAAAACCCGAGACCTTCATCTCATGATTTTCTCTCCCTAGCCGTCAAGAAGAGGTTTGGGATCTCGAAGAAATGCTTGGACTTCTTAGAGGAATACAAAACAAAATCTACCAGAAGGCAATACGAGTCATCCTGGAAGAAGTGGGTGTCCTTTGCCAAGGCTAAAAATCCTACAGAAATCTCTATAGACTTTTGTCTGTCCTTCATTCACCTTCATGGACAGGGCCTGGCAGCCAACACGATTTTCACCTGCAAATCGGCCTCGACAAGACCATTACTATATGCCTTCCAGATAGACCTGTCCAATGACATCTTTAACAAGCTGCCAAAGGCATGTGCTAGACTCAGACCCGCATCCCCACCAAGACCCATCTCCTGGTCTCTTGACAAGGTGCTCCACTTTGCCTCAAGTTTGGCCAATGAGTCTTGCCCTCTGAAAGATTTGACTCAAAAAGTGATTTTCCTATTTGCTCTCGCCTCGGGAGCCCGAGTCAGTGAAATTGTGGCATTATCAAGAGAAGAGGGCCAGATACAGTTCGCTGAAACAGGCGAGCTTACCCTCTTTCCTGACCCAACGTTTCTCGCCAAGAACGAGCTACCCACTAAAAGGTGGGGCCCCTGGAGAATCTGCCCTCTGAAGGAAGATGTCTATGTCCAGTGGAGAGTCTAAAGGTCTATCTTCGACGAACTTCAGACTTTGGCGGAGGACAGCTCTTTAAAGGGGAAACTTCAGGGTCCGACTTGTCACTCAAACAACTAAGAGCGAAGATCACTTACTTTATTCGCAGAGCGGATCCTGACAGTACACCAGCAGGTCACGATCCCAGGAAAGTCACCTCTTCCCTGAATTTTTTCCAGTCGATGGACTTCGAAAGTCTTCGCTCTTTCACAGGCTGGAAGTCCTCCAGAGTGTTTTTCAAACACTATGCGAAGCAGGTGCACGAGCTCAAACGGTATGTGGTAGCTGCAGATAGTGTACTAAACCTGCTGCTTATTGCTGCGTAGAACAGTGAGTTATTCGGGACTCTAACTCTATGGGTACCTGTGTTGACCCTAGTGCAAAACATAGTGATTTTAAGTGCCACCTTGTGACACTACGGACTGTTCTTATACAAAAGGTGAAGTCACATAGACAGAAACATGTGTGCCACATGTTTTTAACATGAAATGTATATAAGACTTTTTAGAAAGACTTTATAGTTACTCTGGAACTAATGTATGTAATGGCAAGTCTTCATTTTCAGATTCCACACCCATTTCTATTGATGTCTTAAGTCTATGTTGCTAATTGCATTCCATTACATTTTCTTGCTTATTGTATGCTAATTCTTATTTAACTAAATAAAATAAATTTGTTTACCTGTGCGTCTCATTTCGCCCTCACAATGAAAATAAAAACACTGTTAGAGAATTTTATTTACCTCCTCATTTGAATAATGGTATGAACAATGTTATAATATTGTTCCTTATTGATACAAACTCATCTATACCAAGGTAATTTGCCCCAACACAATTGTACTTACCTTTCTTCTATCTGACCCTGGGACCGGCAGGTATCTCCGATACTATCAAGTAACTTCAAGATGTTCCTTACATCCAAATAGGACTTCCCTGCCGGGGGGGGGGGCTGGATGGTAACATGATATATGCTTATCTGTAGTGACGTAACGGAAATGTCACAGGTCTCTATGGTCATCAGACCAAAGGAATATTGTCTAGAAGTCGAAGGCACTATAAAAGGAAAAAATCCACGATACATTAATTCTCTGGTACACTTCCATCAGGACGACATGGCTTGAGCCCAAAAAATGGATTTTGAGCGAAGCGAAAAATCTGTTTTTAGGTGAGATAGCCATGTCGTCCTGAAGGACCCGCCCTTTTCTCTATTCAGGCCTTGACAGGCCCCTCCCAATATTATTGTATCATGGAGGCTGGCCTAAACACCTGAAGGAATGAGGAAGGCGCGCAACGGTGACGTTAACCAAGATGGCGGCGGTTATGACGTCACAGAGTACCGTAACAGTAACGAACGAGGAGAACTTAGTAACGGCTCCTCCCATAACTTGCCACACTTCCCCCTCGGAGCATTAACGCTATGTGGGGTGCAGATAGCTATGTGGCGTGTCAAGCATACGTCCCCTGTTATTATACGATATCCTAATGGGAAACCTTATGGGTACTCGCGCCATTAGTTAGAATTCTGTGAAACCTTTAGTTTAATTCTCTGGGAATATCTACTGTAGTCATATATACCCTTAGGAAGGTACTGAAGGAACCTTCCATCAAGACGACATGGCTATCTCACCCAAAAATAGATTTTTCGCTTCGCTCAAAATCCGTTATATGATACATATATACATACATACATACATACATACATACATATATATATATATATATATATATATATATATATATATATATATATATATATATATATATATATATATATATATATATATATATATATATATATATATATATATATATATATATGGGCTCAAGCCATGTCGTCCTGATGGAAGTTCCTAAAGTAGCTTCCTAAGGGATATATGTTACTACAGTGATATTCCCAGAGAATTAAAACTTCAGGTGCCAGAATTCTAACTCCTGGAGCGAATATCCTTAAATTTTCTCTCAAGGATATCGCATAGTGTCAGAGGACGTATTCTTGACATGCCACATAGCAATCTGCACCCCTAATAGCATTTACGCCTTCGAGGGGGACGTGGCAGAATAGAAGCGGGGCCGTATCAAGGTTACCCCCATTCTCGTACTACTATTGACCACCACCACAGCGCCATTCCCAAAATGGCGGACATTCCTAATTTTGTAGCGACTTCGCTCAGTGGTGTTCCCTGTTGATCTAATTTTTCGATTGATTTGCAAGGATTCTTATTATGCATTCTCCAACTTCTTTCGCCTTCGGAAAGTTGAGTATTGGGTCTTTACAATGAGTAATTTTTAGCTCCTGTTTCACAGTGAAATTAAAGTAATTTATCGTGTTTATAAGCTAAGCCTCATACCGGAGGCGCCATGGGCGCAGTCATTCGTTAGGCATGTGTTATTTAGTTAGTAGAACGACTTCCCGGTTTTTAAATAGCATTAATTAATTAATTAATTAAGTAAGCTATTTAGGCAAATTATACTTGTAAAGATATTTATAATTTGCATAATTTTCCTTTCTATGTCGATCATATAGTTAGAGTTTTGGTGAGTGAGGTAACCAAGATCTCGTCTCGCCTAGGTAACCTAACCTAGGCGTTTTATTATACGTTCAGACATTTCTCCGTTTACCCTCATGTTTTGTGATTTCAATTCATGCAGAGATAGTTATCTCTTAGAATTAGATAAAACATTACACGTCTCCAAAAGGGGATTGAAGGGTAATCCCTCTTTCCCTCTGAGTGTAGCCTTAGGCTACACCCTTAGTGGGTTAGCCTCGAATTTTTAATTCAGGCATGACTATCCTACGGTTTTTTCTGCCCTTCCCCTGTAACCGCAAATGCAGGTTTTTGGGTTTGGGTCAGAATCTCAGAGTATTTATTCTGTGGTCGGTAACTGACTAGCAAGCTGAATAGAATTATTTTGCTAGGTTAGGCTGCCGACATAGGAGGCTAGACCTCCCTAGGCTACTCCTGAAGGGTCTGTACGATATGATACCTTCTCCCTGTGGCCTAGCAGACGAGTCCCGTGTTGGTTGACCCTAAGCTGAAGAATAGAATTCTTCTACGGCTTAGGGGACACTGGCACTAGAACCCCGTTTCCTTACCGTTTAGAGGTGGTGGCGAGGGTGCTACCAACCTCTTTATTGTATTAAAATAACCCTAAGCTAAGGAATAGAATTCTTTAGCCACATGGGATAGTTCTAATACAGGACAGGGTTTTGTTAGATGAGGCAGGACAGGCTATACGGCCGGCTCCTGCTGTACCTTTTACAGGACCCTCTTTCCCTTCCCTTCTATCCCTTTATGTTGGCGACTCCCTGCAACCTTACCCTTGCCGGGATCGACCAGACTCCCTCTCTTCAGCCGTTGTCCGACTGCCAGTAGCTATTTTCAGTGGCAGGCAGCCATGACAACTGCTGGCCGCCAGTCATGACAACTGTCGGCCGGCAGTCATGACAACTGCCGGCCGGCAGTCATGACAACTGCTGGCTGGTAGCCATGACAGCTGCCGGCCGGCAGTCATGGCAACTACCGGCCGGCAGTCATGGCAACTACCGGCCAGCAGTCATGATGGCTGCTGGCAGGCAGCCAGGGCAGCTGCCAGCCGGCAGCTGGTGGCCATGTTGGCTGTGAGTGGGAAGTCCCTTCTGTTACCAAAGGTTCTTTAGTTCTCCCTTGAACTGCTAGCTACAGTGGCTGTTGCCGGGGTGCTGCCTACCAGGCCGGCATAGACTGGTGCTGACTCAACCGGCAGCACGCCGACTGTATTGATACTCGGCAGGGTATAGACAGGACCTTGCTGGTGACAGTACTGTAGCTGGATGGAAGCTTGAATGTTACATTCTCCCCTTCCATTTGAACCTTCTTTCTGGAGAAAAGTAGTAAAATTAAACTTTTACATCCATATTTACTGTATATATACACAGTATTAGGTAGCCTTTCTCCATGCTATCTCTCTCTCTTTTAGCTAGCAGGCTGGATGTGCCGGCAAAAGGTAGCTATGCCGACGACATGCCGGCTGAACTACAGTATATGTTTATACAGGTAGTTAGTATATTTGCAGTATAGGATATACTGCAAATAAAAAGCTACTGTATATATTATACTAGTAGTGTTTTCCAATATGTTTTGAGTATCCTACCCAAATATTTGTGGAACCCAATCTCATATTGAAAGAATTTAATTTCTTCAATATTCTGATTAGAAATCAGTCTTCAGATTACCCTGCAATATTAAAATTTTTAAGGACTGGAGGTTACACTCCTAACCCTTAAAGGGCAGAGCCCTTATCCTTGAGTCTCCATGATCAGGAAACTCTATGATTTAATATTGTTAGGGAGGTCACAGCAAATAGGTTGGGTGGGATACACAAATATATGTCTTTATTTTTCCCCAGTCCAGTTGGCATCATGCCAGCCGGACCGTGCAGTCAGATGCTTGCCATAAAGGCAGCACATTGGCTGGATCACACTATATATAATTATACAGTAACCAGTAATTTGTAATATAGTGCATACTGCAAATAGAAAACTACAGTACGATTATACAGTAGTTATTTCTAACATATCTTGGGTACCCTTGTGCGAGCTTATGCTGGTGCTGCTCTTATATTGAAGGAATAGTGTTTCTTCATTAAGCTGATTGAGAAATCAGTCATTCTTACCCCACAGTGTTTAGTTTAAAAGGGACAGTGAATTATAAACTTCTCTACCCCTAGGGGGTGAGAACACCCTTTTTAGTTGGAGTTCCTTTGATAAGGGAATCTCCTCTCATTTAATACTGAGGGGAGGCAACAGCATTTGTTTGCAGAGGATACACAGGTATATGTCTCCTACTATCCCTTTATAGCTTGCTATCCTAAGCTATTCTGTTAAGATACGACTTTTGATATATTGGTTATCAGTGAGATAATCAATCATATACTCATTCTGTTTTCCTTTCTTTACAGGAGGAACACAATATGTCATGTGTTGCAGTCTTCTGCAAAACTAAGAGTAAGTGTTTTTATGGACATAATGCATGCAGGTTTCATGCCCCCTGCAATATTATTTCCGAACCCCTACATTATTGGAACCCGCAGGCTTGCAAAGTGTGTCGGACCTTATTGTCCGAGGGTTTCAAGAATCCCAAGTCAGTAGAGACTAGGGATGCAGCTCGTTTCAAGCTACGCAACTGGGTGAGAGGCTTTCAAAAAATCTCTCCGGGACCTTACCTGCCTAATGACAAGATGCGTAGGTTACTATTTCCAACAGCAAGTAAGGAAATAGTGGTACCCCAGACACGGGGTACAGCTCCCGACAGCCAGATAACCTTTGGGAAGAAGGGGAGAATGTCGGGTTAGAATTGTCTCCGTCCATCCAGCTCTAGAGCCAGCGACATCAATATCTTCGCCTCCTATCCCTCTATTAGATGGAATGGACCAGTTATGGGCCCAAGTGAGGAATCTAATAGAAAACTTGTGCAAACAAAGTGAAAAGCAGGAAGCGAAATGCAATGTAGAGCCTTGTAAAGCTCCACTTGTCGCTCCTCAGGGGTCATATAAACGACCCATAGATCAAGACCTTCTGACATGCTCCAAAACCAATCCCTGGAGGTTTGCGGAGCTGATGCCGATTTTAAACGGCAAACTTTACATCTCGGAGAAGATGGGTGGTGTTCCTTTGGACAAAATCCAGTTTTGGCTAAGCTTTGACGCTTTCCCTAACTGTTTCGTTAGACTGAAGGATGAACCAAGGTCAAGAAAAGGAGCGGAATCCAAGGAGGTTATGATTCTCGACCATGATAAAGCACAGGCTATCCTATCAAATAGCATAGAAAAGGCGGGTTACTCGGTGTCGAAGGTATTCACACCAGGTAACAGGCACTCTTCCTTTCTTGCTCCTGCTTCAATTTCATTCCCCTTTACGGAGAAGGCATTTAAATATGTAACCAAGGCAGTGGAGGCAGGTAAACCGTGTCCTACACTCAAGGAGTGCGAGCCTCTGTCACTAGCCTTTCCCAGACAGGAGAAGAACTGGAAGGAAGCCCATTTAACCTTTTCAGTACAAAGACTTGAGGCGGATGTTGCCAGTCGACAATTTAAGGAAAATCTCCCTAAATTATCTGAGTTTCTCTTACATGATGAACACGAGACAAAGGAGAGACTTGCAGCCTCCCTATCTCTACAAAACTACATAGAGTTCTGTTCACCTCATCAAGATACCCCAGACATGCTCAAGGTCTTAGCTAAAATACATATGGCTACATTGGTAAAAGACCTTTATGCCTTTATAAAGGCTAGAAGAACATGTAGGGAGTTTGTGTTCGCTAACACGACAGCAAAACACGAAACAAGGAAGCTAGTATCTTCCAACATCTGGGGTAAAGACCTCTTTCCAGACGAGGCAGTCAGGAAAGTGATTAAGAACGCCGCCACGGAGAAAGTAGGACTTCTCCAAAAGTGGGGCATCCTTTCAAAAAGAGAGTCTTCCAAGGTTGTGGGTCCCCAACCTAAGAGGAAGATGGAAAGGTCTGGATGTTCATTTCGAGCTGTTCAACAACATCCCACAGTTGTAGTGACCGCGCTGCCACAGGCAGGTGGTCGAAAATATAATCCTACTGATCAGTCGAAGCATAGAAATGCTTCTAGTAAGAGGGAGGTTCCTTTAGGATCGTTGGACCTTCGATCCTTGGGTCCATGGCCTTATCAAGATAGGACTAAGATGGGAGGTGGAGATGTCTCTACCACCATTTCCTCAACTCCTTCTATAATCCAAACCCCTCCTAGAGTAGTTTACCTGAGAACTCTAGAGCATACAGGTGGTAAGGAAACTATAGTCCACCGAATTCCAGGGAAGGCCATTGTGTGTCTACGAGAAGGACTCAAGAAAATTCAGAGTCATTCTAGACTTGTCGCCACTCAACAAGTCCAAATAAAACAACGAGTTCATAATGTTTATCCTTCTGAACATAAGGACCCTGTTGCAAAAAAGGGTGCCCGTAGTCTTACCAGACCTGAAAGTCGTCTATTGGCAACTTCCAGTCAATCACCCTCTCCCCTCCTATCTAGGATTCAAGTTACACAAAATAACGTATTTCCTAGGAAAGATACTTGTCAGACTAGACACAGTCCTAAATATCTTCATAAAATTGGCAGACACAGTCACGCAATAATTAAGCCTAGGAAAGGTTCAGGCAACAATGTTTCTGGACAAGAGGCTGGGGTGGGCAGCACCCAAGGTGGCTGGTCTATGAACATCCAAGGAAATGATCCGGTCCCCGGAACATCACGGATGCAAGATAAGCTTCAAGAAGTATTGATTCTCTCCAGCTCAAGGGTTTCAATGGCAAAAAAGTCATTGAAGCCTGTGGTCACACCAACTCTCCTTTCCTTTGGGAATGTAAAAGGAGATGGCAAGGTCGGTCAAGAGATTCTGGTAATCAGTCAGATTCCCAAAACGCAAACAGGGAGGAGCTCTGATCTCTCTCCAGTTCGCAATAGAGACAGACCCAGTGCTAAGAGCACTGCTGCAAGATGCGTTGAGAGTCTGGAAAAAACAAGCATCAAACGCTCGAAGAGATCTAAAAAGACTGATATCGGTCCTTCCTTAATCGCTTCCCTAACAAAGGTCAAAGCCCGAAAGTCCCAAGACCATGTTGGTCCTGTCACGAGTGGGGATTGTCTACGGCTGATCTGGGACTTTGAAGCGATAACGAGACGCTGCAATCGACGATGCTAGAGAATGTCTCATACAGTCTAGGTGAGGTTAACCATCCCTTACATAAAGGGATGGCACCTGTCAGCAGTTCATATACAACCGATCCGCAATGTGACAGTGGATGCTCTACTCGGGCTCAAGCCGATAGAGTTAGAATGGTCCACGGACGCAGATTTATTCTCTCCCAAATGGGAAGAAGTCCCCGAACTGCAGTCCGACCTCTTCATTACGAGCGTCGTCAAGGAACTACCTCGATACGTAGCCCCATACGAGGATCCTCTAATAAAAATGACAGACATCATGTCTCTGAAATGGAAGAGATAGACTTAGGATTTCCAGTTCATCCCATCCAATCACTTGCTGAGAGTCCTCAACATGCCGAGATCCTTCCAGGGAGGAGTAGCTCTGTTGGTTCCCAGGTAGCCCAAGAGCAATCTGTCCTCTTTGAGGAAGGAACGGAGGCTGAGGCTGTCCCTAGTTCTGAACCCAGGACTACTTCAGAAGGTTCAGAGATTAATTGCCTTCCATTTATCACAGAGAACCCAAACCCTTCATTGCATGATTTTCTTGCCCTAGCAGTTAGGAAAGGTTTGGGATCTCAAAAGGCAATATAGAATTCTTAGAAGAATACAAGTCTAAGTCAACTAGAAGACAATATGAGTCATCATGGAAAAAGTGGGTTGCTTTCGTAAAAGCAAAAGGACCGAAAGAGATTTCAATGAACTTCTGTATGTCCTTCTTTATCCATCTTCATAACCAAATTTTGGCGGCCAACATGATAACTACGTACGAGTCAGCCTTGACTAGACCTCTTCTATATGCTTTTCAAGTGGACTTGGCGAATGAGATCTTTAATAAGATCCCGAAGGCATGTGCAAGGCTTAAGCCTGCAGCACCACCAAAGTCCATCTCTTGGTCTTTGGACAAGGTCCTACATTATGCCTCATCCATGAACAATGAAGATTGTTCGCTTAAGGATCTAACCCAAAAGGTTATTTTTCTGTTCGCTATAGCCTCAGGGGCTAGATAGTGGAAATAATGGCCCTATCTAGAGATGAGGGCCACATTCAGTTCGCAGAAACAGAAGAACTGAATCTCTTCCCTGATCCGACCTTTCTCGCTAAGAATGAGCTACCCACTAAAAGGGTGGCCGGACAGTTGCGTCCCAGACATTTGCGTACCAGACATTTGCGTACCTGGACATTTGCGTACCTGGACATTTGTGTACCGGGACAATTGTGTCCCTGGACATTTGTGTACCTGGACATATAAGTACCTGAAATATTTTGAATTTACCATATTTTAAAATCCCTCTCTCTCTCTCTCTCTCTCTCTCTCTCTCTCTCTCTCTCTCTCTCTCTCTCTCTCTCTCTCTCTCTCTCTCTCTCTCTCTCTCTCTTCAGTTACACTTTACCTTTATTCTAAACAAGCAATAATAAGCTTAAAGGTAGTTACCATATATAAAAACCATATATATAAACCCAAGAATTGTTTGGTATAAAAATTCACTCATTAATACCTTTAGTAAATTTAAACAAGCTGAAAGGTAGTTTACCAGAAATGAAAAAAAAAAAAAAAAACTTTTCTAAAGCAGGAGAAAAATAAGCTAGCGATTCTCGTTCTCACCAGCAGTGTGTGACATAAACATCTATTGGTATTAGGATTTTATATATTTCGAAATTCGGAACCCATGGCTAAGTTACGGAAATCTAACACTGGTGGAAAAATATTTGTGGATAATGAAAATTACAGCTACCACTATCATAAGAAAAACTCTGATGAAACAAAAACATACTGGAGGTGTGTAGTGCGATCTTGTAAAGCAAGAATTCATACAGTGAACGACGTAGTTACGACATGCCACAATGAGCATAGTCATGGCTCCTCAGCTGCAGAAGTCAAACCACAAGAAGCTATGTCCCAGTTGAAAAATACTTCAGTGTCAACGTATGAACCATCAAGAAGTCTTATAGGAGGAACGATCGCAAATGAAGATGAGTATTCCATTTCAAAACTGCCAAGTTTTTCATCAATGGGAAGAAATATACATCGATGGAGACAAAAGGCACATAATGCACCCCCAATCCCACGGCAAATAAATAATTTTGAGATTCCGGAATCCTACTGTTTTCTCGCGACTCGGGAAAAGTTCCTTGCGTTTGATTCTGGCATCGAACATGAGAACAGAATACTGATCTTTGCAACGGATAACGGCTTAGAAGATTTAGCAAAGTCTCCTAACTGGGCAGCAGATGGTACTTTTAAAATCAGTCCATTAACATTTTATCAACTATATTGTATCCACACACAAGAGGGTTCATTTAGTATTCCCAGAGTTTCTACCCTCCTCCCTGGAAAGACAAAGGAAGTGTATATCCGACTTTTCACATATTTATTGCAACTTAAACCGCAACTTATTCCAAAATCTTTGTTAACGGACTTTGAGATTGGAGCTCAGAAAGGATTCATCAAAAAGTTCCCTGAAGCAACAATAAGTTCATGCCTCTTTCACTTATCTAAGTCTATTTTTAAGAAAATCTGTGACCTAGGATTCCGACAACGGTACAAAGAGGATGAGGCATTCAATTTAAAAATCAGATGTTTTTCTGCATTGTCATTTCTTCCTTTAAGTGATGTCGTTGAAGGTTTCATTGACTTATCTGACGATACTGATTTACCTCCAGAATTTATTGCGTATTTTGAGATGACATATATTGGCCAAGTAAGAGGACGAAGAGGAATAAGGATGGAACCAATTTTTACTATAGCGTCACGGAATGTTCGAGAAAGAGTTATTAACCAGTTGCCAAGATCTAATAATAGTTTAGAGGGATTGCATAATGCATTGCAATATTCGTTATCCCGTCAACACCCCTCCATCTGGAAGTTAATTGAAATATTGAAAAAGGAGGAGGCCATTGCCTTAAAGAAAAAAAGCGACTTTCAACGAGGAATTCTTCCATGGCAAAAAAAATAAAACTGCTAATAAGGGAATCCTGGCACTCTTGGGTAAATATTCTCTTGAAGACAAGATAAATTTCTTAAGAGGGATAGCTCACAATATCCATACATTTTAAATTATTTGTTTAATCTATAATTTCTTTTTTGTTTAATTTTTGATTACTATTACTTTTAAACAAAAAATAAAATTGCAATTCCACTATTGGAAAAATATTCTCCTGAAAACAAGAATAATTTCTTAAAATGTATATTCATGCATTCAGAATTATTTGTTAAACTTGTAATACCCTTCTTAAACAGAAATAAAATTACAATTCCATCAAATCTATTTCTTTCATCCCTTAATAATTCCTTTTTTATATGTAGGTTAATATTTGAAAATAATCTAGGTACACAAATGTCCAGGGACACAGGTGTCCAGGTACGCAAATGTCCGGTACACTAATGTCCGGTACGTAAATGTCCTAAAACCCACTAAAAGGTGGGGTCCCTGGAGAATCTTCCCTCTGAAGCGGTAGAGTGTCTAAAGGTCTATCTTCGTAGAACTTCAGACTTCAGGGGATGACAGCTCTTTAAAGGAGAAACCTCTGGATCAAAATTATCCCTAAAACAACTAAGGGCGAAACTCACCTACTTTATTCGTAGAGCGGATCCTGACAGTACTCCTGCAGGTCATGATCCGAGAAAGATTGCTTCATCACTGAACTTCTTTCAGTATATAGACTTTGAGTGTCTTCGTTCATACACCGGATGGAATTCATCCAGAGTGTTTTACAAACACTATGCGAAACAGGTCCATGAACTGAAGCACTATGTAGTGGCGGCAGGTAGTGTATTAAAACCTGCCCCCTAATTACTGTCATAAACAGTTAATTGCATGGGACTTCGAATGTCCTCACTCATATACTGGATGAGAATCATCCAGTGTTTTCTACAAACACTATGCTAAGCAGGTCCATGAACTGAAGCAGTATGTGGTGGCGTCGGGTAGAGTATTTAACCTGCCGTCTAATTCTACGATGAACAGCTAATTGACTGGGACTGTCAATTAAAGGGAGAAGGGGTCATCTCTCTTATTGTGACCTCCTTTGAATAAGTGTTACCATGGTGACACTAACTCTGTTAAAAAATCCCAGGTGTGGAATTGTACAGATAGCACTAGTGCCGTGTGTACGTAGTACACAGTGTCGATAGAAGTAACCAGTACAGGAATTATGAAAAGAAATTTTATTATAAATTTTCTTCAATCTGAGAGTGGCACTCATCATTTCTTTCTTCACAAGAAAGAAAGTTAATCTCTGTACATGTTACATGTATAATTCCGTTATCATGCTACATTCGTTTTACTTACTAATTCACTTAGTCATTTATTGAAAATAAGTGTCTATTAGAATGTAATTGTGTCCTAATTCGCCCGACAATTGCATGATTAAAAGTCCAGAGTATGTACTCTTCATATATTTGTATGCTCACAAACAATGGATATAAGAAACACTGATAAGTATTTGGTAATACTGTATTCACAAACTACGAGACGGTTTGTACATCCAGTGTATACTTATGTTTGTTCATACAATATATGCTAACCTTGAGAACCCTTTTCTACTGTCTAGAATGACTCTTCCCTGTAGGGGGCAGGAAGCACTAACATCGTGTATGATTAGTGATAATGACGGATAACGGTAACGCCACTTGTCTCAATTGGTCCAAATGATCATAGAAATGTTGACCCAAGGTTAAGGCACTGATGAAAATCCACAGATACACTGATGCTCTGGTATGCTTCCATCAGGACGACATGGCTTGAGCCCAAAAAACGTCTATTTTTGGGTGAGATCGCCATGTCGTCCTGATGGACCCACCCTTCTTTTCTAAAAAGAAAAGATCTTCACTGTTTCCCTCCCTGAGGCACTGTATCTGTAGCACCACGCTCAATGCTACAAGGAATGTCCGCCATCTTGGGAATGGCGCTGTGGTGGTGGTCAATAGTAGTACGAGAACGGGGGTAACCTTGATACGGACCCCCTTCTATTCTGCCACGTCCCCCTTGAAGGCGTAAACGCTATTAGGAACTTCCATCATGACGACATGGTGATCTCACCCAATAATAGATTTTTCGCTTCGCTCAAAATCCGTTATATATATATATATATATATATATATATATATATATATATATATATATATATATATATATATATATATATATATATATATATATATATATATATATATATATATAGAGAGAGAGAGAGAGAGAGAGAGAGAGAGAGAGAGAGAGAGAGAGAGAGAGAGAGAGAGAGAGAGAGAGTGTTGGCCAGTGTTATTTGCAGGTTAGTTCTTTGCGGATTTGGTTGTTTGCGATACAGAAAACCATTTAACATATCAAATAAAAAATCACATACTTGTAGTTTTAGAATAATCATACTCATGGCTGACATTTTCAAACCAACTGCACAAAGCAGAACAGCCCAACTTTATGGCTAACACGTGTAAACTGTTCAGTGATAAGCCCTTTGTGTATAATTCCAACACAGTATATGTAATGTATAATGCAGCAGAAAAATCTAATTATACATTACAGTTAAAAGAGAAGACTCTCTCTCTCACAGTAAAAATCCTTATTTTACATATATGTAAATTAACATCTCTTTTCATCGTTTTAATCTACATTTTCAAAATTCTCCATGTGCCATCATTAACACCTGGCTGTCGTAAGCAGAATATATACAGTACAGTGTCATTTTGTTTGTTCCAGAAAGAAATGCTTTTCCTCTATCTCTTATTTATCAATAGAAAAATTTCATTTTTTTATTAAAATAAATTTCATTAAACATAGCATAAGATAAGAACAAGAAATATGTCCACCATAATTTGTGTATTTACACCATTTTACTATAAACAAAACCTTAAAACACGGCACGGTGGGTTACCTAGTGCGTTAGTCAACCGTAGGTAATGGTTGGTGTGTTGGTAGGTTGAGTTGTCCCACCTTAGGGCATCAAGTAGTTTCGAATTCTCACTCATCATGCCTGTCTCTGTTACCTAATTGATGCCTTTTTCCAAAGTCCAGTATATCTGATTCTGAAGATGCCTTAGCTTTGTAAGTGACTTGAAGGTATACCTATAAAAGGGTTAGTCTCTTGGTCTCAGGGCAATTCCTCAAGTTTTCACCAGGATGATGGCCCATGATTGCCCCTATGTACATAAGCTAAGTATCCTATGACTTAAGAGTTATTTTATACCTGATGACTGACTATTTTTTAGATATGTTGAAGAGGTGCAGATTTAAGTATGACAACTCAGATTTCTAAAAGGGTTTGGATTTAGGGTTGCTGTGTAAAATTATCTTCTGTGGCCAATTCAGAAGATTTTTTTTCCATCAGAAAAAGGGATTCAATATTGCCTTTTATTTTTAACAATTCAAAGGAGAAAGTCTTGGGAATTTCAAATACATAGAGATTTTAATGGACCATGACATCTTTAAGGGGAAATTCGTTCTGATAAACACCTTACTACAAATCATTTAAATTCATCTCAATCTAAATTGGAATAGGATTTTCAAACTAGATACAATCTTAGTTTCGGTGATGAAAAATTGGATTTAACTACTAAATTGTTGGGTCAACCTGGATTGGTTTCGCCAGGGGGTTTCCTCGAATATGAATCTTAAACCTCTCTGTTTATGAAGCCTTCCAAAGAAGGACAAGAAAAGCCCTAAATCGTTTACACCTGTCCGACAAATGGAGGTTGCATGGATCAACTCTACTTCCAATGGATGGAAACTTATAGCGATATTTAAGGCCCTTCAGGTTTAAAAAACACTGGTAGTAATAAAGATCATCATAATATTCTCGGGCATCCGGAAACAAGGGGAAATGAGTTTCAATTCCTGTATGGGATAGAAGAAAAATATTTCATTTTGGACAGAGTTGAGAGGAGCAAGTCTTCTACTTCTTCTCATGGCTATATCTGCCAATAGGGTCAGCCCTATCTAGACATGTTTACACTCTCTAAGCAAAAATACAGCTTGCTTTGTTTACCATGGAAAGTACAGTAATTGCTCTGTGGTAAGATGTGTTATATCTGGATAACTACTGTACATTTGACCACAAGGGTATGGTACTCAGTTCTGTGCCTGTTATTGAAGTGTAAAGGGATCGTCATGCAATCAATCCTTTCAGAAAGAATTTTGTATCATTCTCTAAATCCATATGAGCCATGAGAAATACTCTCAAGATACAATTGAAGATAAGGTCTGAAGATGGAAAGATGCTCTGAAAACATGAGCATTCAGAAATTACGATCATACCAGGATAGATCTACAAGAGCAGGCACAGCACTAAAGGTAAACTGATCCCCAGATGTTGGCATATTCCATTTGTGGATAGTAAGGGCTTAAACAAACGAGAACCTGAAACATAGAAAGCTCTAATAACCTTGAATGCATCGTTAATTAAGATGTAAAAAGAAATAGCTTAAATGCTACAAATAAATGATTCTTTAGTTATTTTGTTTAGAACAATGAGCATGATTTTAGTTGAAAATTGTTGGCAAAAACAAACCAACACAATACCTGTATATTTGAGCATAGATTCAACTACTTTGTTATTATCAAGTTCTTAAGAAAAGGAAGTCCTAATATCCTCTTCCACACAGGATATAAAACTTTCTTCTCTTAAACTGATTAAAATCAACTAAATTTACAGAAACAGGCACATATTCTACATGGGGACTGGCAAGATATCATTTGATGAAAGACCTACAGAAAACAGTCTCAAGCTATGTGCATGAGACTGGCAATGTCTGATTGGTTAAAGGAGAAATTTTAAGCTCATGTAAAACACTAGAAACTTCAAAACCAATTTGCACCAGAACCAATGCAGGTTATGATTCTTGACTGAAGAAATTCTACAAGTTTTTTCAATATTTCCAAACCTATTATCTAACAAACCAGTAACCTCAGATCCAAGTTCCCATTTTAAACCACCGCAACAAACATCTTCTACACCTTGAATACCCAAACTACGAACTTTTCCAACAAGGGATGATGTAGCCTGAAGGGGAAGTGGACGCCCGAGAAACAGTGCCTAACCCCAAAAACTAAAAGTTCTTTCTCTTCTCATAAATTTTGCCTCAGCTAAACACAACAAATCAGACATAAATTCCTCTAAGTGACTATATTCAGAACAACAAATGAACAAGAAGCACATATATTCTCATCAAGGGGTTCATTTTGAATGTGTATCCAATTTCTATCATAACACCATATTATGTTCTCTTTGCATTTCTCACAAGTCCTGGCTTGAAATATTTGGGGGACATACCTTAAATATTCCCGAGAAAATGAAAAAATTCTGTCTAGTCCACGGTTCTTTTAATAAAAGAATTATTCAAAATGGCAGCAGGTGCGAGAAGATGCAATATACTCGCCCATTCTTTAAGCATTCTTTACATGCAGAAGCATATGGTTTTACATTTGATGTGGCATTTTTTTTTTCGAATATTAGTCAAGCTCTTGCTTCTTTGAAAGAAGAGTACATGAACCCCAGGTGGTTTTATTGAAATGACTTATATTCATAAATAATTCCCTTTTTCTTGTACTGTAGTGTAAAGAATATATGACAACATATACTGCATCCAGAAATATAACCTAAAGTTTAGACATAAACATTATTCATTGTTAAATAATGACTATTAATTTGTAGTTAAAAGATGATTAAAGCTAAAGAAAATATTGGTACAGGTGTAAATCTTTTTTTTTAGTATATCTTCAGAAATTTATTCTTGTAAATACTGGAGTGTATGAATAGAAGAATTGACCTTTACTTTTAGTGCTAGACAGAAACTTGGTAATACTATACTTTCTTTCTAAATTAATTCACTCACAAGAGAATAAGAATCATTTATGGACATTCATTCAAGAACATAGGCTAGGCTCATATTTACCTAAAGAAACCATGAACATTCCAGGTAAACATTATTTTACCTTTAATGGCACGTGAATACAAAAAATATTTACTGTAGGTTTGCGAATACAACAAGGAATCCTTGCTGGTAAATAATGTGAACAGTAAGTTCATATGAATTCCATACAACTATGTTAATATATCCTAATTTGGCCTACATTACGCAAAACATTATTCCCTGCTGAAATTAGAAGTAGGTTATAGTTTCTAGGAATAAAGCAACTATATTCAAATCCATCACTTACAAATATGGTATTTAATGTACAGTGACTTGAATTTAAAAAAAAATTATTATAGTAGGGCTAATATATGTGAAAACAGAACTTCACTCAAGGTGAGATTCTTGGAGATTAAAAAGACAATCTTTAATTACTTTAAATACTACAAAATTAAAGAAACATTGATAAGGCAACTATAAAATCTAAAAATGAAAATTCAGTATAACAGCCTAGTGCAAAATGCTTTGACCTATAGTAACCTGTACATATTGATACCAGGTTAGCGAGTTTTCAAAGAAGTTCATGTTCACAGGACACTGGACACTTATATTTAAAGCAATACTATCATGATATAAAACTTAAAGTATTATACTTCACAAATTAATATTAGTTGCATTATATATTATTAATAATAAACTATAACTACTATCTGCACACATTTTATCAAGCTACCATGCACCAATTAAATATTGAGTAAAATTAAAAGATAACGCTTTCAAGTTCAAATACAGTACAGAACACGGATTCAACATTTGTAGTCAGCTATATGTCAACAATAACAAAAAACATATTTTGCACACAGTACAAATAAGGAGTAACCTCCAAACAATTAGCAGTGAACTAATTATTCAAATAATAAAAAAACATTCAAAATAAATATTTAAACCACCACAAAGAAGAAAAATTACCCATTAGAAACGTAAAACAAATGCACTACAGTAATTAGCACATACTACGAGAGCAAAAGGAATGGTCTCATTATCCTACCACCAATGCCCTTACAAATAAAATGAGAAAATCACATTATTTATGCATTTAATCTATGGCATTTTAATCCACAACCAGTTAGTTTCTAGGAATAAAGCTAACTAGTTCAAATCCATAACTTGCAAGAAATTTACCTGAAACCCCAAAATTATTTTTCCACCACCAACAACAGTAGCTAAGTGATTTACCAAGAATATCAAAATTGGGACAGGCGCTAACGACTGCAGACCTTAAATACTAACCCAAGTGGACTGGCTTGGCCCTTTTGCTCCTTTCAACTTACATGTAAGCTTTTCCCAGACACCTTTTCTTGCCTACTTACTTTGTTTTGCAATCTATTTTCATTTACAAACAATCTACTTTTCCAGTAAATTTCAATGAACTCCCCTTATACAAAACGATTGGGTGTTCCTATTTGTTTAGTAGTTTTCCCCTCCATAACCTTAAATCCAATAATGTTGCATGTTACTATTAGTGTATGCTTCTGTTAAATATTTTATATTAACTACCTTCTGGCATAATTCCTTCAAAGCTTTCTTGCCAAACTTTTGTCTACTCTCATTTCTCAGATAACTCATATTACAGTACAGTTTTTCCAAGTATTTTCAAACTAATTACATTAACGTTAATTTTCTATTGGTTTTTGGGTACTCCTATTTATGTCCTTTTGAAGATAATACAAAATTTTAGATAGATTTTGTGTTGCAAAATCAAACCTCTTATTTTACTTATGCACTATTGCTCGCAAAATGACCAAGTAGCCATCAGAAATACATTCCTGTAAATACAGTATGTCTGAAATTAACTCTGACTATCATCACAAAAAATAAAAATAAAAATATTATAAAACTAGTAAATTTCATTTCATGGGAAACAATAAAAATTTAGTTGAATCAAGCTCTCTTTTGATACATTAACTTATATAAAGGTGCACACCATCATAAACAAGCTAATTTCTACACCTGGGAACATTATCACTCCTGTGATGAGAGGTGAATAGGAAAATCTTCATTATAAAATTTATCATTTTTAAACCTCTAGGTTACATTGCTTATACTGCATCCCCACAAGTGTAAGCTTTTCAATATTTGATCTTATTTTCTATACACACACTCACACACACACACACATATATATATATATATATATATACATATATATATATATATATATATATATATATATATATATATATATATACATATATATATATATATATATATATATATATATATATATATATATATATATATTGTATATATATATACCTTCCTCTTCTAGAGCCAAACTTGATCTTAGTGCATAGCAAGTTTGGTACTCTAATGAGTCTACCTACCTCTTGTTTCTCACAATATTAAAGTTGAGACAGACCTCTAATTAAATACCAAACCACTTGAAGTGTGGAAGGAAGGTCATAATATGACCTATAAATATGTATAAGAATTATAAATTTTGTCAACATTCTTCTTAATCTACTGCTCTTGGCATATGTAAATCTATTTTCAATGAATATTTAATAGAAAACCTCTAATAAAATGATATGTGCACATAACATTTTCCTTGATACTTTCCTCTTAAAATTTCTATCAAATTAGGCTAAATATGCAGAACCATATCCACATTCTAAAGTTTTCAATATTAATCTTACCCGATAATCATGTAGCTGTCAACTCTGTTGCCCGACAGAAATCTACGGTCGGGATACGCCAGCGATCGCTATACAGGTGGGGGTGTACACAACAGCGCCATCTGTGGTCAGGTACTCTAGTACTTCTTGTCAACACCACCTCAATTTTTCCTCTGTCGTGCCGCCGGCAAGACCTACATGGATACGCCGTTGATTTTGGAGTCTTTTGTTCACGTTTTGGTGATGTATTTGCTCTGAAATTTAGCCTTCGCTGTTCAGGAAGCTTTATCATTAGCTTAGCAAGTTTTTGGAATTAATTTGATTTAATTTTGGTGACGAAGAGAGTATGAACTCTCTTTCACTTTTAAATGGCCGATCCTTCCCTTAGACGGAAGTGTTGGTGTCGAAGAGAGTATAGACTCTCTTTCTTTATTTTGCTTAACAAAGTTATAGATTTATTTTATATCTCTCCGCCTTTTACAGGCCTCTTCGATTAACTTCCTTTTATTATAAACTTATTAATATTAATTTTTATGTTTGTTTATATGCGACCTTTCCTAATAGTAGGCGGTCTTTTCTTGGAACCGAAGTTAATTAACATTGAGCCCGTCATATCGTTTTTACCTGTTAAGATTTTATGCTATTTTATGTTTTTGAAAGAATTTCTTTGATAGTCTCGTACTGTTTTCAAAGTTGAACTAACGTTTTGTTTTGTCTCCGCAGTTGTTGACGTTCAGAACGTTCAACTTGCGCTCTATCGTTACGATAGAGAGTATTCACGGTTTCACGTTGCAGTAGAGTAAACCGATTTTAGCGTTTTGTTCATTCTTTCTTAGCTTAAATGGTTTTAATTCTAATAAAGGAACTTTTTATTTGGGAAATCTTTCAGTTTTTTTCCTTTAACAATAATATGTTTTAACGATTTATATTATTGGGCTCATCTCTCAGGTTCTAAGTCAAGAGAGAGAGAGAGAGAGAGATAGAGACGGAGGGAGAGAGAGGAGGATAAACGTTTCGTTCAAGCGGGTAACGTTGTTATCGTTTTTGCTCTTCTCCCTAGTCTCTTTAGGGGAAGAAGGTAAACGTTTCTAGAGTTTTATTCTTGTTCCCAGGCTTTATGCGGTGAGAGATTTTAAACGTAGTTTATTTGATCTAGTGTTTAGTCTCCTTTCCAGCCACTGAATTTTTTATCTTTCATTATGTTTTTCTGTTACATTGTAATACTGTTTTCGCAATTACTTACTTTTAATGAAGGATAAAATTGCGTGTTTCAGGTACAAACCACTTAAAGTTTCGAGTTCAGTGAAATAAGTGCAAACAGAAATTCAAAAGTGATAAAGTGATAAGCGCAAAGTGTTACAGTGTTGCGTTCGAGGGTTCGTCTGTTCGTGCCAGTTGTTCGCCTAGTCTGGGACCTCTTACAAGCTCCCAAGCCCAGGGGAGAAGTAACGTCGAAGGACTTATGGGTTCATCAGGCCTTGATCGACGAACAGACGTTTCCCTCCGTGGTTTCGGGTGTACCCACTCACGTAGCCGACGTGATCACCCCACCCACACAAAGACGAGAGAGCCCATTTATTCCTCGTCTGCGGAAGAGGTTTCTCGCAGAAACCATGGACCAAATCTTGCAGCTTTTAAGTGCAAGTCGGTCCCTTCCGCACAAGTCCAACTCCTAGGTGTAGCCATTAGCACTGGGTCAGTTCGGACTTGCTGCAGTACGACAACTGCACACCTCCCAGAGAGGCAAGATGGTACCGCAACAGGCAGTAACTCCGTCTGTTGCCGCACCAGCTGTTTTAGACCCTCAGTCTCAACGGACAGTAGCTCCGTTTGTTGTTGTCTTTCATAGACCCTAGTGGTCCATGCTGCAGACTATACAGTCTCAGCTTGCTCCTTCATACAGGAGTATCATGCTGGAAGGTTGACAATGTAGCCTGTTAACCTACAACCCGCCGAGGTTGTGCGCTCAGCAGATACTACGGCTGCCTGCTCCCACCCTCCACCTGTGAGAGCTCCACCTCCGATGCGCAGTCCACCCTGCCAGACGCATGTTCTTGCTGCGCCTCCTGCTTTCATGCGTGAGTTGCCGCATCGGGAGTTGCCGGGTTCCAGCACTATGAGGCAACCTCCTCAACCCATGAGGCAGGAGCCTCATGCTATGCGGCAACCTCCTCTACCCATGAGGCAGGAGCCTCATGCTATGAGGAGCCTCATGCTATGCGGCATCCTCCTCAACCCATGAGGCAGGAGCCTCATGCTATGCGGCAACCTCCTCTACCCATGAGGCAGGAGCCTCATGCTATGCGGCATCCTCCTCAAACCATGAGGCAGGAGCCTCATGCTATGCGGCATCCTCCTCAACCCATGAGGCAGGAGCCTCATGCTATGAGGAGCCTCATGCTATGCGGCATCCTCCTCAACCCATGAGGCAGGAGCCTCATGCTATGAGGAGCCTCATGCTATGCGGCATCCTCCTCAACCCATGAGGCAGGAGCCTCATGCTATGCGGCGACCTCCTCTACCCATGAGGCAGGAGCCTCATGCTATGCGGCATCCTCCTCAACCCATGAGGCAGGAGCCTCATGCTATGCGGCATCCTCCTCAACCCATGAGGCAGGAGCCTCATGCTATGAGGAGCCTCATGCTATGCGGCATCCTCCTCAAACCATGAGGCAGGAGCCTCATGCTATGCGGCAACCTCCTCAACCCATGAGGCAGGAGCCTCATACTATGCGGCATCCTCCTCAACCCATGCGGCATGAGCCTCATCCCTTGCAGCATGAGCCTCATCCCATGCAGCATGAGCCTCATACCATGCAGCATGAGCCTCATCCCATGCAGCATGAGCCTCAGCCCATGCAGCATAAGCCGCATGCCATGCAACACTGCATACCTTACAGCATGCTCTACATACAGCATGCTCTGCATACCTTACAGCATGCTCTGCATACCTTACAGCATGTGCATACCTTACAGCATGCTCTGCATACCTTACCGCATGCTCCTCAGTCACACATCTTTGGTTGTTGCCAACTCACAAGACTGTCAAGCAGTTTCATAACGTTGCCTTCTGGTCTGCTGCTTTTGCACCAGTGAAACCCTCACTGAGAGAACTTAGCTTTTCTCGGATATGGTTCCTGTAGATGAGAAAGTGCTATTCTCCCTCCTTCTGATATTCCCTTGAGGACTCTGTCATTTGGAGAGGAGCCTTAAGCTGCTTAGCCTCCTTTGGACTTTTATTTAAGCATAACATGCTTCCAGGGAGGGTAATGGTTCCGCTTCAGTCGCTAACCCCGTCTGTTGCCACACCTGCTCCCATAGACCTTGAGCTTTGTTGCAAGACATGCAGTACAAGCTTAGTCCTTGTTAGAGGATTTTTTGTTTACGGAGTCAGTGTGTCACTGGGAAGACGTTCAACAACCAGCAGAAGTGACTTATTGTGACGCAGTGCGGCAACCTCAGCAACCCGATAAGGAGTTGTCTGTACGACCCAGACAGTCTAGACAGTTTCGGGTTGTCGCTGTACTTCCTCGCTTCCCCATGGTTGACAGTTCACAGACTGTGCAGCAGTACCATGATCTTGTGTCCGGCTCCGTCAGACGACTGGCTTTTAAGAGCTCCCACAAGTCGTCGCTGTCTGGAGATTCTCAAATGGACTATGGATCTGACCAAGGAACTGGGCCTCCTGATCAATTTTGAGGAGTCCCAGCTCGTCCCATCCCAGACCATTGTCTACCTGGGTATGGAGCTTCAGAGTCGAGCTTTTCGGGCTTTTCCGTCGGCCCCAAGGATCTACCAAGCCCTAGAATGCATCCAGAGCATGCTGAGAAGGAACCGATGCTCAGTCAGGTAGTGGATGAGTCTAACAGGGACACTTTCATCGCTGGCCCTGTTCATCGTGTTAGGGAGACTCCACCTCCGCCCCCTTCAGTATCATCTAGCTGCTCACTGGATAAAGGACATGACGCTAGAGACGGTCTCAGTTCCTGTTTCCGAAGAGAGGAGGTCTACTCTCGCGTGGTGAAAGAACAGCTTTCTTCTCAAGGAAGTCTACCTTTGGCTGTTCAGAAACCCGACCGCCGTCTCTTCTCGGACGCATCAGACACGGGCTGGGGTGCGAATTTGGACGGACAGGAATGCTCGGGAACATGGAATCAGGAGCAAAGGACACTTCACATCAATTGCAAGGAGTTGTTGGCGGTTCATCTGGCCTTGATAAACTTCAAGTCCCTCCAGCTTAACAAGGTGGTGGAGGTGGACTCTGATAACACCACAGCCTTGGCTTACATCTCCAAGCAGGGAGGGACTCATTCGTGGAAGTTGTTCTAGATCGCAAGGGACCTCCTCATCTGGTCAAAAGATCGAAAGCTCACGCTGGTAACGAGGTTCATTCAGGGCGATATGAATGTCATGGCAGATCGCCTCAGCCGGAAGGGTCAGGTCATCCCCACAGAGTGGACCCTTCACAAGAATGTTTGCAGCAGACTTTGGGCCCTGTGGGGTCAGCCAACCATAGATCTGTTCGCTACCTCGATAACCTAGAGGCTCCCGTTGTATTGTTCTCCGATTCCAGACCCAGCAGCAGTTCACGTGGATGCTTTTCTGCTGGATTGGTCCCATCTCGACCTGTATGCATTCCCGCCGTTCAAGATTGTCAACAGGGTACTTCAGAAGTTCGCCTCTCGCAAAGGGACACGGCTGACGTTGGTTGGCTCCGCTCTGGCCCGCGAGAGAATGGTTCATAGAGGTACTGCAATGGCTGGTCGACATTCCCAGGACTCTTCCTCTAGGAGTGGACCTTCTACGTCAACCTCACGTAAAGAAGGTACACCAAAACCTCCACGCTCTTCGTCTGACTGCCTTCAGACTTTCGAAAGACTCTCAAGAGCTAGGGGCTTTTTGAAGGAGGCAGCCAGAGCGATTGCCAGAGCAAGGAGAACATCCACTCTCAGAGTCTATCAGTCTAAAGGGGAAGTCTTCCGAAGCTCGTACAAGGCCAATGCAGTTTCCTCAACCAGTACCACTGTAACCCAGATTGCTGACTTCCTGTTACATCTAAGGAACGTAAGATCCCTTTCAGCTCCTACGATCAAGGGTTACAGAAGTATGTTGGCAGCGGTTTTCCGCCACAGAGGCTTGGATCTTTCCACCAACAAAGATCTACAGGACCTCCTTAGGTCTTTTGAGACCTCAAAGGAACGTCGGTTGTCCACTCCAGGCTGGAATCTAGACGTGGTCCTAAGGTTCCTTATGTCATCAAGATTTGAACCTCTCCAATCAGCCTCTTTTAAGGACCTCACATTAAAAACTCTTTTCCTCGTGTGCTTGACAACAGCTAAAAGAGTAAGTGAGATCCACGCCTTCAGCAGGAACATAGTTTTCACATCTGAAACGGCTACATGTTCCTTGCAGCTCGGTTTTTTGCTAAAACGAGCTTCCTTCACGTCCTTGGCCTAAGTCGTTCGAGATCCCAAGCCTGTCCAACTTGGTGGGGAACGAACTGGAGAGAGTACTTTGCCCAGTTAGAGCTCTTAGGTACTATCTAAAAAGGTCATAACCTTTACGAGGACAACCAGAAGCCTTATGGTGTGCTATCAAGAAGCCTTCTCTTCCAAGGTCTAAGAACTCAGTTTCTTACTAATTCAGGCTTCTGATTAGGGAAGCACATTCTCATCTGAAGGAAGAAGACCTTGCTTTGCTGAAGGTAAGGACACATGAAGTGAGAGCTGTGGCTACTTCAGTGGCCTTCAAACAGAACCGTTCTCTGCAGAGTGTTATGGATGCAACCTATTGGAGAAGCAAGTCAGTGTTCGCATCATTCTATCTCAAAGTTGTCCAGTCTCTTTATGAGTACTGCTACACCCTGGGACCATTCGTAGCAACGAATGCAGTAGTAGGCGGGGGCTCAGCCACTACATTCCCATAATCCCATAACCTTTTTAACCTTTCTCTTGAATACTTTTTATGGGTTGTACGGTCGGCTAAGAAGCCTTCCACATCCTTGTTGATTTGGCGGGTGGTCAATTCTTTCTTGAGAAGCGCCGAGGTTAAAGGTTGTGATGAGGTCCTTTAGTATGGGTTGCAGCCCTTTATACTTCAGCACCTAAGAGTCGTTCAGCATCCTAAGAGGACCGCTACGCTCAGTAAGGAAGACGTACTTAATAAAGGCAGAGTAATGGTTCAAGTCGTCTTCCTTACCAGGTACTTATTTATTTTATGTTATTTTTGAATAACTAATAAAATAAAATACGGGATACTTAGCTTCTTGATTAACATGTACACTGGTTTTCACCCACCACCCTGGGTGTGAATCAGCTACATGATTATCGGGTAAGATTAATATTGAAAAATTTTATTTTCATTAGTAAAATAAATTTTTGAATATACTTACCCGATAATCATGATTTAATTGACCCACCCTTCCTCCCCATAGAGAACCAGTGGACCGAGGAAAAAATTGAGGTGGTGTTGACAAGAAGTACTAGAGTACCTGACCACAGATGGCGCTGTTGTGTACACCCCCACCTGTATAGCGATCGCTGGCGTATCCCGACCGTAGATTTCTGTCGGGCAACAGAGTTGACAGCTACATGATTATCGGGTAAGTATATTCAAAAATTTATTTTACTAATGAAAATAACATTTTTCCTACCTCTGTTTTGTTTCTTGTTCTTGAAAACTATTACTTCTAAAGTATGCTTGATAATTCTGATTAGGTCGAAAATCATCAAAATTATTTGAGTACCCTTTCCTATTATAAAAATCAATTAGCTCTAAGCCAAATACCTCTGTAGAAACTTGAGCTGATATTTACATCGGTCTCTCTTGCAAAGGAAGGCCTAAGAAAGCAAATGCCTGGATTACCACTTGGAGTAGATGATCTATCTATATCTGCAAAGTTCCTTAAAGAGACCCATGTAGTGAAAAACCCTGGTGATGACTTGAAATTAATTATGGAGCCTATAGACTCGGTGTTATCACTTGGCTCCCCAACAGAATTCAAATTGCCGTGAAGCCTACCAAAGTTATAACCCATATTGCTATACAGTACTATTGTATATTTAAGATTACACTCAACAGTCTTATTGTATTCTTCTTGTTTCCAAAACGTAAGTGAAAAATTTAGGCAGTATTTCATCAGTTCTGACTCGTGTCTTAATAAGGGTTGAACCGTCCACTAGTTCTTACTAATACAGTAGTCTATTCTTATATACCATATTCCTATTGTATTATGGACTCTCAACCCACAGAACAAGTTAGGGATACTACCTCTATTACCTTTTCTTTCGTCCAATACAGCTGCACAGTACTGCTCTTACTGGACAACAAGCTATTCTCTAATGAACTGCCTTCATCTGGTTTTAGTGATGGGATGTGCAAAAATTGAGACAGATTTTTAGTCTTAAAAACATTTTGGACCTGAAGGAAGGTGAAGGAGACAAGATAAAATTGTGTTCCCCAAAGCCTATCTTGATTGATAGTGCTAGTAATACACTTATGCGTTTAGCTGATGCTAAAGCCTACAGAATGTTACCCATTACTGAATGGCATAGATGACTCCATAGTTACCATTTGAGTATTTAGCATAGGGTTGAAACTGTGTACGTTAGGCCTAAAATATTACTCTGAATCTAAAACAAAAATTGATTTTTGAGCTACCAAAATAGAAGCTATTGGTCTTATTCACCATGAAATTAAGGAATTGAGAAGTACATGCTGTATAGTTAAGAAACAGCTGTCTCTGAATAATTTGATGAAAAAATCACATCAGAACGTACCTTACAAACGTAATAAGATACTGTAATTTATCGTAAGATTTCTATTGTGCTACGTCCTAACACGGATTCTGTTTACAACTAAAACATTAGTATTGCGCACATGCTGAGGCTCATGACCGAAATATCAACAATATGTAAAGGCACCTCCCGAGATATATATATAAGTCTATGTACCTCCCATTTTATTTTATTACTCACTATAATTCTGAACTAAATACAGATAATTAAATACAATGTGTAAGTATCATTTACAGTAATAAGAACCTTGGTGTAAGAAATTACCACAATAAAATAAACCTTTAATAAACTAGAGGCCAGGCTTGTAAGCGAACGAAAACACCCTGTTATCTGGCATGAAAACGAGATGTAACCTATTAGCTGAGCTGATACCATACCAATAACAAACATTTTAAAGGGTACCTACAATATGAGGTAATTTCTCAAATTAGAATGACATTGTTTAAAAATGGTTTATTTAGCGAGAGGTAAGTTATAAGAAACCAGCAACTCAACCCGGTCTTCTACCTCGTAATCTAGATATCATAGAGTAAGAGAATTGTGGCAGTAAAAGACTTAAGGAACAGAAGGAATAATGAAAATTAAGTAATTGAGACTCAAAATGAGAGGAACTCGACTCCATAAGGAGCAGTGAGTATTTACAACCCTTACTGAAAGAACTTAAGTAATTATGACTAGTTGACTTAACTAATGAAGTTAGGTTAGTGTATTGTAAACAAATGGGAAGGCAAGTCAAACTTAACACCTACAAGAGCAGGCTCTCTGGCCTTTGACAATAGCAAAGGAAATTGGATAAATTAAAAATCAAACAATTTGATCACTAATTTGGTTGGTAAGAGCATAGCATGTCATATTGTTATCCACTCTATAAACCAAACAGCAACTATTTTCTTTCTAATAACCTCTTTTGTTCCCAGGCAGTCACCCATCCAATTACTGATCAACCCCAATGTTGATCAACTTTGCTGACTGGACGAGAAACGGTGTTTCCATCATGGTATGGCCATTGAATTCTCTCTGTAATTCCCCTTGACTAAAATTACTTTATTCGGTGGTTATGAGTTTAACACTGCGCAGTGTATACTCTCTAGTTCCATAAACACTAACTTGAAATATAACTGCTAATAAGAACTGTAAGATATCGTACTCCTCACAACAGATATTTAAAACTCAGTGCTTTCCCTGTGCAGATGGCTAACCAAATAGGTAGTATTAAATTAAAATACCATAAAAACCTATACAACTTTGATTGAAACTTTGTTGCCCCCTCAGAGATCAAGGGAATGGTATGATAAGCCATGCCAACCGCATAATTACAGTAATTTGAGACCAATGAGAACCTCTTACTTTAGCGAGCAAAGGGATATTAGGATCAAAACAACCTGCTCGGTTTTCTGCCTCACAGTCTAGTTTTCTTTTAGTGACTACAATTGAGGAATTGCAAGGTTCTGGCAACAAAAGGAACTAAAGTATGTAGAGATTTTGAGGCTCTTGTGTAATGCTTTTGGATCTGAAGAGCTAAGCATACTTTCAGAACCATTTCTGAATGAAATGCTCTTAGTATTAGATTGACCTTGGGGGAGTTGGGTTAATTTGGCAAAGGGGTGTGAATGGCCAGCATTTTCAATAATAATGAGAGATTCACAGGACTTCTGAGGTGTAATAAAGAAATTAAGTAGTCTCAAGAGCTCGTGAAGCTCATCACTAACAAAATATTACTGAACTTGTGTTCCCCAAAAGGTGGAGGAGTGACATAATCCTCGCTATTATACAAATCTATAAATAACACGTACAAATATACTACAACAGATTTGAAACTTATACAAACCCTGTACCACCACTATTAAAATTCCAAAACCACAAAAACCAAACTAGTTAGCCTATAGCAAAAAGAAAGTTGATATTGTGATTGATATTATAATGAATATTAAATTCAACCCCATATATATATATATATATATATGTGTGTGGATGGGCAAGAAATAAATTAACTGTTACAATTTCCCTAATAAACAATAAGGTTAGCCGTCCCTCTTCAAAGAAACTTCTGAAGCACTAGAATTAACTGCACAGTAAAATGTTTCAAGAACACTTTATATACTCTTACCTACAAAGAGGCATGAGTAAATTATCTGCTAGACACAGCATTAACAATACTATACAGTATTTATTAGTGCAATGAATTAAAACTTCAAAGATGGCATCATATCTTAAAACAAGGTTAGGTAACTGATTAATCTTATACATGTGAGTCATTAAGTTTAGTTAAAAATTACTGAAGAGTTTGATGAAAATTTAAAACAAGTAGTCATTTAAAGTTAAAGTGATAACCACTGAATAAGCAACCTGAATTCAGATATTTTCTTTTGAGGCACAATAATTGGATCAAGACAAGGTCAGGTAATTGGATAATCTAATATGAATAAGCACGCCTGTGTTGAAAAGGGTCTAAGCACTCATCATGCACTTGATTCTCCAGTTTTTTTTTTTTCTGAGCCTGAGACAACAATTTTTTTTAACTTAATGAAGCTGGGGAGTTGAAGTGTGCAAATTGACTTGGAAATAAGGGATTTTGACGAAGGAAAAATCTATTTCTGGGCGAGGAACCTGTGTCGCCCAGTGAAATGCTCCTTAAAACACCATTTCAAAGGTATAAATACTGCCAAATATACCAGAGAAAAAAGTTGCATGGAATGCCAGGAATATATCCAGCTCGCTCACCCTTAAAGGGTGTCGGTATTAAAACTGGGGCGAGTGATACCACTACCAGAGGTTCCTTTCCAATTAGACTTCTCCCTCCTCAAAATCCCCCGTTACTACGAGGTGTCGTTCACTATAGCTTCTGCCGCCGCCCCCCTCCCCCCTCCCCCCACCACCACCACTTCCTATCCTTCTCCCATCATTCCTATTAGCACCCCAAGCTTGGGCCAGCATAGGGTGAGGAAAAAGGAGGGAGGGTTCACTGGGCGACACAGGTTCCTCGCCCAGAAATATTTTTCCTTCGTCAAAATCCCTTTTCTGGGCTCAACCTGTGTCGCTCTGTGAAATAGTAACAGAGAATTAGTCCCATAAGCTTGGAAATACACAAAAAGTTAAGGAACTGAAATAAAAATTGAGTAATTCAATTAAGAGTGTTTTACTAAAATCTTTTCTGGGTCGACCTGTGGCGCCCGATCTTTAATATACCAATCTCTTTTCTGGGCTCGAACCTGTGCCGCCCAGTGAATAAGCTCCATTTAAGCACTTATTCTTAGGTAATTTACTGCTAAATATACCAGAGAAAAAATGTAAAGGAGTGCTAGGTTAACTAGCTCGCTCACCTATTGGTGTCGGTATAAAATTGGGCGTATATTCCAGAGGTCCCGCACTATTTAGATTAATCCACGACAGAGAACCCCAATAGAGGAGAGCCGTTCAACCTCACTCGGTACTACTACAATGCATCCGCTCAGAACCCAACTCCTTTTAGCACAACGTTCAAAGTAACCCGCTTTTTTTCTGGTGCTCTCGCTTTTGGATATTTTCTAGTGAATTATGGCTTCTTCGTCGGTTTCCCAGGAGACACCGTCTAAGTTAAGTACCAAGCTGGATTTTACTGTGTTTTGAGCAACCTAGATCGTTTAATATTTATATTATAGGAGTTTATTCTCTTCGTTCATACCGATCTTGCTTGATTTCACTACAGTTGGTACTCCTGTTTTTGAGAGCTTTTAATTTTCACTTGCGGTGTTACTATGTGTATTATTTTTATTATCAAATATTATTTGTTATTGTGAATATTCATTATTTAGCGTTTAGAATCCTCGTGGTTCAAATTTTGGGCCGATATCATTTACGTATCGCTATGGCTGCCGACCGTGCTAAGGCGGCAATGTTATTTTAGCCATCAGGTGTGTCTTTTGTGATTTAATTATTTATGTTGCATGCCTTGCCCAAAAATTTTCAATGTGTTTATTCATATATTTAACGCTATTATTATTATTATAATGAATATTTGTGCCATTACTCCGTTTGATCTGTCTGATTGGGGATCGTCAGTTGGTAGCCCTGCTGCCTCGTATCACGTGATCCTCCCCCACGCTCCCCCTCTAGCTAGGTGGGAGGCTAGACTTCTCCCCCCTCCACTAAGGGACCGTTGCCTTCCCTCCTTTTAGAGGGGGTAGTTAAGTGTTTATGGACTTTGTCCTCCGGGTGGCCCGGCGGTTTAGTCTCTGTCTAGTCTGGTTGGCCACCGGTCTACAGAGTTGGATCCCGGTGTACCCTATTTTATATTCACTTTTCATTCTGGCTTATGTTATACGAAACCCTCCGGGTTCGATTGGCAGTTCTTAGTTACAGTTCCGCCCCCCTATTATTTTATAACATTTCCTATGATGATTATATATGACAGATCACTACCCCGGAGTCCCTAAAGGAATTGGTATTGAATATACCTTTATTTCCCGGCCCGGGGTCTACCCCACCCCGGGAAATCAGACACTATGTGTCTTAATTCCTTGTTTTTGCATCCTTTTTTATGCTCCCGGCTTGACCGGAATGGATGGCTATACTTTAGTTTCAAGTTAGACTTATGTTTAGGCCCGGGACCCCCGGTCCCGCCCCTATGTAAGAATATTATAGTTAAGCTCTAACCTTGCGTTAGACCTATGTTAGGCCCGGGTCCTCCGGACCCGCCCCTAAAAAAAAAAAAAAAAAAAAAAAAAAAAAAAAAAAAAAAAAAAAAAAAAAAAATTTATTTTATTTTTTACAGTCTAATCTTGCGTTAGACCTATTTTAGGCCCTACTTAAAAGAATAGTATAGTTAAACTCTATTCTTGTGTTAGACCTATGTTAGGCCACTTATAGAATAGTAGTTAGGCTCTAATCTTGTGTTAGACCTATGTTAGGCCCGGGTCCTCCAGACCCGCCCCTAATTAAGAGAATTACAGTTTCTCATATACTATTCTTTTTACAGATGGTGCATTGTCTGACGCCGGCCTGTGCAGCTGTTCTGCACCAGCCTTGTGGCCACTCCGTCTGCCGATCTCACGCCCCTTGTGGGGTTCAACTGGAAGACGTTGTGGTATGGCACCCGGATAACTGTGTGATTTGCTTCGACCTCATCACTACCCTTGGTTCTGACTCGGTGAGTCCCGTTGGCTATATTGCCTTCTTATTTTATTTACTATTAGTAAGATATCTTACCAATCTCTTAATTACAACCCAAATAAAGGTCAATGTTAAGGTAGGGGGGAAAGGGAAGGCAGGTGCCGCCCTGCTCCTTATTAAGAGACAAGGCACTAAGAGGGAAAATATATATGAAGATAGAACCCTGTTATAATGGTTGTGTTAAATCAGGAGGAACCACTATATCTTTTTAATCCTTCAAAATTCATGTGATGAAAATAATTGACTGGTGTTGCTACAGCCCGGATATCTTGGGCATGTTGTACAGATTCCGGCTTGATTCTTTCAATAAAATACATAATCTATTGTCTGATTCCTTTCAGGGAAATGGTTCCTCCATCCTTTCTAATAAACAAAGGACCTGAAGGTCTATTTAAATAGTTTTCCTGAGTGATAACTGGGCACAGAGATAGATCCTGTGGAAGTGGGACAATCTTCCACGGGGACCATCTATTCTGTGGACCCTCATTCTTTTTTAAGAATTTTCTATCTAGAGAGAATAAAATTCCACCAGAAGAAAGAAAATCAATATGATTTGGATCTCTAGATAATGCTGAGAGTTCAGATATTTTGGCTCCTGAGGCTAAACTTATCAAAAATAACGTCTTCCTAAGAAGCGCTATATAAGTGCATGAGTCAATATCAGTCAGAATCTAGATCAAGGACATCATCTAAAACCCATGAAACTGCGTGAGGGCGAGCTATTGGTTTTAGTCTAGTACAGGCTCACTGAACAGACGAAAAATACGAATCTGTAAGATTAAAATTGAACCCGATCTGACATATTTTCTTTAAAGCAGATTTAATCATAGTAATAGTACTATTGGCTAGACCTCCTTCCAAGAAAGTTCTGAAAAAGGTAACTGCCAGATTCGTAGTCAGTGTTCGAACCTCTGAGTCTTCCAGAAATTGGCTAACTTCCTTACATCAGAATCATATTGCCGAAGGGTAGAATCTCATATACCTGACACTAGGGAAAATGTGTTAAAAGGGTCAATCTCAGCATCTCTTTGTGCTGCAAATCTCAGATAGTCCATAAAGTGAAGGCACTCTGAATCCGTGAGGAAGCAGACACACTGTGAGATAGTACCATCCGTGTTAACTTGGTTCAGGAATCCTCCGAGGTCGGAGTCCTAGTTCCACCAAGATAGGAATCCAGTTGCATTGGGCCAATTGAGAGCTACAATGGCAATCCGACCTTTGAAAGTCCTGAGCATGTCCAGAACTTTCAATAGCATGGTTAAAGGTGGAATCAGGTAAATCCCCCGTCAGTTGTTCCAATCTATGGACATGTCGTTTGTGACATAGGCCAGAAGGTCCAGGTTGGGGGCCACATGACATTGTGGCTTGTGGTTGAATTCCGTGGCAAATAGGTTTACTTGGAGACCCGGAACCTGTTGGCAGGTCCAGTTAAGTGACTTTTTTGGGCAAGGACCATTCCGACCCCCGCGGAGGTGTCTTTGATACATCATCCTCAACCACCTTTTTTACTCCCGCCAGGTGAACAGCTGACAGGTGGCAAAGGTTCCCTGTTGCCATTGAAAAGATAGCTACCATCACTTAATTTACGTGACTTGATTTGGAACCTCCCCTGTTAATGCAGTGGACTATCACTTAGCTGCCTAGAATTAGACTGATATGTTGTTTCTGTGATGGGGAAAGATTTATTAGAGTCAAGAACACTTCCATGACTTCTAAGATATTGATGTGTAGTTGTCGGAGTGTCACTGTCCACAACCCCTGGACCTATTTGTATTGAGAATAGCCTCCCTAAACGCTTAGGGAGTCATCTAAATGGACCACCAATGTTGTTACTGGGAACCGTAAAGGTACTGAGTTTGCTAGGTTTTTGATCTTCGTCCATTGTTGAAGTTTTTTCCATAGTGTAGGTGGAATTCGAGAAATTTTGTCTCGATATTTCTCGTTTTCTTTGGACCGCCAAACTCGATTGATGTCTTCCAGATTGACTCTCATTAATGTGTCTGTTACCGGGGGAAACTGGAGTAAACCTAGGATTCTTTCTTGGTTTCTCCGGGTCGTTAGTTTGTCCTTGAGATCCTCTTGTATTTCTTACTATCCCTATCCTCTTCCGTGGTGGAATCGACCGCTTGTGTGTGGTCAGGATCCATTAAAGACCTAACCACTGGAAGCACGTTGCTGGAGAAAGCTGAAATTTATTTGAAAACCTAAGTATTCCAGAAATTTTATTACTTTGGCCGACGTCTTGTGGCATTCCTTGACGCTGTTGGCCCAGATAAACCAACCGTCTAGGTAGGCCACTAACTGTAATCCTTGAGTCCTCATTTTGGACTACTGACTTCTCCAACTTAGTGAATAACTTGGTTGCTATGTTGAGTGGCCTTTGGAAGGACTGAAACTTCCTTGGTCATCTCCTGCCTCGTGATTGCGGTCCGGTGGGCTCGAAAAAATTCCACCGGACCCTGAGGCTTTGGTTGACTCCAGCTGCTTCCCCGAGGACGCTATTTACCACGTCCTCCGGGAAGAAGTCCGCTCCCCAGATCAAGGCCTTAAGTAACCTGTTAGGCTCATGTAAGACGAGCTTCCGACAAGGGTGATGGGCCACTGCAAAGACAAATGTATCACACTGTAGTACGTGAGGCAAAGACTTTGTCAGGATCTTAAAAAAGTGTCTTCTCTCGTAGACTAACAAAGTCATCTCCGTCATCGTGGCTGAGTTGATAGATCTATCCAGCCTGGTTCTTGCACCGTATTCTATCTTAACCAGAGAGTCTGGAAGTCCGGGGAGGTGTTCAATAAACTGTGTGGTGGCACAGTCCTAGTTCAATGACCCTGCCGTGAAAGTAGCTGGTGCATCGATCCAGCATTCTTGGCCTCCTGGGAACAACAGGGAAGCTAGTTCCGTCTTCCGTAGTTGCGGCGTGGGCTTGCCTTCCATATCCACCTGTAAGGTAAGGCCTACTACCTTGGTGGTACATGGTGTCGGGGTTTGCCCGTCCACCTCGAACATAGTGTATGTATTCTTATAAGGGGTTAACTTAGTATTGACACATTCCCACTCATTTAAAGTCCGGACCCAGGCAGACCGAGCTTGCTCGGCGCTCGTATCAAGGGAAGATGAATTGTAAACCCGGCGAATATCA
This sequence comes from Palaemon carinicauda, assembly GCF_036898095.1. Classification (NCBI taxonomy): domain Eukaryota; kingdom Metazoa; phylum Arthropoda; class Malacostraca; order Decapoda; family Palaemonidae; genus Palaemon; species Palaemon carinicauda. Next base: position 129,865,905 of record NC_090726.1, on the reverse strand, counting down.
TTCAAAATCTTCTACCGGATGGGGACCCTGCCAAGTCCGTCAGTAGCTTATAAGCTGATGATGGTCTGGTTGGGAGAGGTTTGGGTAGCCTAAAAGGCTTGTCCTCTTCGGGTAGGGCCGACCTCATATGTTTTACCTTAGAGGCCACTGAGCATGGCACCCGGCATGAGATCGGCAGACCTCATGCCCACACAACTGCTGAGCACAGCAGTGCATGTTGTCTCCTGAGAGCGTACCACCTGTAAGTCAATGTGATACATGGGTATCATACTTGATTTCGCCGGAAAAACCGGTGACAGATATAGTTAAGTTAAATCCACTGTGGATAGCTCAGCGGAGTCGTATTCTTTCTTACCGTTTTACAATAAAACCCTAATATTCTGTTTTCCTTCTTCCACCATCTCCTGTCATCCAAAGTATTGCCACACAAAGGTTTGAAATCGGTAGAAATGGCGGCTGGATTAATCTTGGACCAGTCCGCCCTCTCCAGAGAGAAAAATTCCACTATGAACCTTCTCTCAACCTTCCATACCCCTACCGGAGTAGGATGTACTTATAGATGAATAAAGGTTGGGACAAGGAGAGACAGTGGAACCTCTACACACGAACGTATCTACATCCAAATTTTCCAACATCTGAAGTAAAATTCGAGCAATTTTTCGACTCTACACCCGAATTTTATTTTGACACACGAAGTAAGCAATTTTCGTCGTACCGGTTGTATCCGAATTTTTCGACACGCGAAGTACAATTCGAACACGTTCCTACTCTACAACCGAATTTTTTTTCGACACCCGAAGTAAACAATACCCGTACGCATAGACAGTACTCATAGCGCCGGATGTATTTTTTATTGCTGCCGATAGAAGGCAGCACTTCGACCTCGGAGGGACCCTCAATTAGCGTGGCTTGGGTCATTCCTCTGTTCTCGTCGGCTTCGTGTGGTTGTGCGCTGTGCGTTCTGCTATTACAGTAACTGTATTTTAATCGTGATTTTTTGAGTACATCCTTATACGGTTTTTACGTAAAGCATGGGTCCTAAAAGGCTTAGTTTCGCAAGTGGTAGTGGTAGTGGTGAGAAAAGGAAGAAGGAAATGCTTTCTTTAGAAGTAAAGCAAAAAATTATTGAAAAGCATGAGTGTGGCGTCCGCATGAGTGAACTTGCAAAAGAATATGGCCGAAATATGTCGACGATCTTGACAATCTTGAAACTGAAAGAAGCCATTAAAGCAGTGAAACCTTCTAAAGGGATCACCATCATTTCAAAACGTCGTAGCCCTATCATAGAAGAGATGGAACGACTTCTGCTAAACTGGATCAAGGACAGAGAGATTGTTGGAGACACCATCACTGAAACTATCATCTGCTAGAAGGCGCACGCCATCTTCACGGACTTGAAGGAGGCGAGCTCTGGGGGTGATGCTGGGGAGAGTTCAACCGAACCTTCCTCAGACGATTTCAAGGCATCTCGTGGCTGGTTTGAGAAATTTAAGAAACGGTCCGGGATTCATTCAGCTGTTCGCCACGGAGAGGCTGCTAGTGCGGACCCAAAGGCTGCAGCTGACTTTGTGAAGAGCTTTGAAAGGACCATGCAGGAAGAAGGCTACGTAGAGCAGCAGGTGTTTAATTGTGATGAAACCGGGCTGTTTTGGAAGAAGATGCCCAGTCGAACCTACATCACCGCCGAAGAGAAGAAATTGCCTGGGCATAAGCCAATGAAGGATCGGTTGACTCTTGCCCTATGTGCCAATGTTAGCGGGGACTTTAAAGTCAAGCCCTTACTGGTTTACCAATTCGAACACGTTCCTACTCTACAACCGAATTTTTTTTCGACACCCGAAGTAAACAATACCCGTACGCATAGACGGTACTCATAGCGCCGGATGTATTTTTTATTGCTGCCGATAGAAGGCAGCACTTCGACCTCGGAGGGACCCTCAATTAGCGTGGCTTAGGTCATTCCTCTGTTCTCGTCGGCTTCGTGTGGTTGTGCGCTGTGCGTTCTGCTATTACAGTAACTGTATTTTAATCGTGATTTTTTGGGTACATCCTTATACGGTTTTTACGTAAAGCATGGGTCCTAAAAGGCTTAGTTTCGCAAGTGGTAGTGGTAGTGGTGAGAAAAGGAAGAAGGAAATGCTTTCTTTAGAAGTAAAGCAAAAAATTATTGAAAAGCATGAGTGTGGCGTCTGCATGAGTGAACTTGCAAAAGAATATGGCCGAAATATGTCGACGATCTTGACAATCTTGAAACTGAAAGAAGCCATTAAAGCAGTGAAACCTTCTAAAGGGATCACCATCATTTCAAAACGTCGTAGCCCTATCATAGAAGAGATGGAACGACTTCTGCTAAACTGGATCAAGGACAGAGAGATTGTTGGAGACACCATCACTGAAACTATCATCTGCTAGAAGGCGCACGCCATCTTCACGGACTTGAAGGAGGCGAGCTCTGGGGGTGATGCTGGGGAGAGTTCAACCGAACCTTCCTCAGACGATTTCAAGGCATCTCGTGGCTGGTTTGAGAAATTTAAGAAACGGTCCGGGATTCATTCAGCTGTTCGCCACGGAGAGGCTACTAGTGCGGACCCAAAGGCTGCAGCTGACTTTGTGAAGAGCTTTGAAAGGACCATGCAGGAAGAAGGCTACGTAGAGCAGCAGGTGTTTAATTGTGATGAAACCGGGCTGTTTTGGAAGAAGATGCCCAGTCGAACCTACATCACCGCCGAAGAGAAGAAATTGCCTGGGCATAAGCCAATGAAGGATCGGTTGACTCTTGCCCTATGTGCCAATGTTAGCGGGGACTTTAAAGTCAAGCCCTTACTGGTTTACCATTCTGAGAACCCTAGGGCCTTTAAGGCACAGAATGTGGATAAGGACCAGCTTCATTATTTCTGGCGATCCAACTCGAAGGGCTGGGTCACTAGGCAGTTCTTTGTCCAATGGGTTAACCAAGTTTTTGGTCCTTCTGTGAAGAAGTATCTTCATGAGCAGAAATTGCCTTTAAAGTGCCTGCTATGCCTTGACAATGCACCCGTTCACTCCCCCGGACTTGAAGATGATATCTTCGAAGAATTCAAGTTCATAAAGGTGCTGTATCTTCCACCGAATACCACCTCTATCCTCCAGCTCATGGACCAGCAAGTCATCTCGAATTTCAAGAAGCTCTACACGAAGCACCTATTCAAGCAGTGCTTTAATGTCACGCAAAGCCCAAACTTAACTTTGCATGAAATTTGGAAAATCCACTTTACCATCGTGCACTGCTTGAAGATCATAGATCAGGCTTGGGTGGGAGTAACTCGACGGACACTGAATTCTGCTTGGAAGAAGCTGTGGCCTGATGCAGTTTCTCCCCGAGATTTCGAGGGTTTTGACCCCGAACCTGATCCCGTGGTGGGTGCAGCGGAAGACGTAGAGGAAATCGTCTCCCTTGGCAAGTCCATGGGTCTGGAGGTCGACGCAGATGACATCACGGAACTCGTCGCCGAACATCACGATGAACTTACCACAGAGGAGCTCAAGGAACTCCATGCTATGTCTGAGCACATGAGTGATGACGAGGAAGGGATCGAGGAGGTAGAACATGTGTTAGGTTTGGCGCAAATAAAAGAGATGTTAGGAAAATATCAATACGTGGTCGACTTCATCGACAAATACCATCCAAAAAAAATTGCAGGTTTGTCGTGTAGTTGCGCAGTTCGATGATGTTTGCCTAACTCATTTTCGAAACATTCTGAAAAGCCGTACCAAGCAACTTTCTATTGATAGCTTCTTTAACAAAACTACGAAGCGAACTCGTGATGAAGAGGAAGGAAGTGGTTCAAAGAAAATGGCAAAGAGTGAAGAGAAAAAAATTCAATCAATTTTAAGTGGAGAGTGTGAAAGTGATTAAAATCAATCATCAAAAAGAAAAAAAGAAAATGTAAAAAAAAATATAAAATATAAAAATAAAAAAAAATAAATAAGCCAAGTTAAGTTAAAGTTCACTTAGTGTAAGTTAGAATAAGTTACGGTAGTGTACGTTTATCGTAGTCACCCTCTCTACCTCCTCGCCGCCCGTCCGTCTCCTCTCTGCGTAGCAAGACCAACACCTGCGCTGGACTTTCTAAGGTAAAGTGACGCTAAAAACCCGTTTCTTATTTATTATTTCTTGATAATTATTCTTTTTTACATGTCTATTATCTAATTTAGAGTGCATATTGTCATGTGTAATTATGTGTAGTAATTTATTAAGGAGTTATCATAGGTTTTTGCGCTCAACCACGGATTAATCCTATTTCAATGTATTCTTGTGGGAAAATTCGTTTCTACATCCGAACATTTTCTACATCCGAAGTCGGTTGTGGTACGGATTAAATTTGTATGTAGAGGTACCACTGTACAAGGAAACCAGAATTAGGGACACCAATACTGTTGCCGGAATACTTGTTTGCAAGTATGAATTCCCACTGAAGTAAATCCGGCCCGTAACAATATAAATTCAAGAACTACAAATCTCCTTCTGTAACTCTCTTCGGATCAATCATACCGGAAATATCCTGTAATATAAGAAATCAACCTACGGGATCAGAACAGTGTAAAAAATTTTATCTGAATCCGATCAAAGAAATGTAGTAACTATCTCATGAATATGATTTAAAGTCATCCCGGCCCTCACGGAGCGGAAGAATATCGAAGATGGAATTCCGGGAATAGAGGGAGGGATACGCGGTACGTAGCAAGGTTCACACTCAGTCCGGCTCGACTGGTGGCCATCCATGACTAACCGAGGAGAGAGCACTATTTGCATCGACTCACAGATTGTGAGAGCTATCTCTCTCTCTCGGCTGTCTCCCTTCTCTCCTTAGTGTATAACTCAAGCCTACTTCCCGAGGTTAGAGTGCGGCGAGTAAGAATTCCACCGAGTAAGATAATTTGGTATATGAATATAAAATTAACTTGTGCTGGGAACCCCAGCAAAACACTAAAGAAATTAAATTCCGCCGTGACACCCAGCAGAAAAAAAATGCGTGCTTAAGCTAAAGGAAATAATACAAAATAGCATTAAAAAAACATGTTACGCCTGTCATGAAAAGGTAGTCTTCATTATGAGTTCTCAGCACACGGGATACCCACCGGGGTGGGGAGCGTAAGCAAGAAGTGACAAGCAGACTAGAAACAACCATTGAAGTCCGTAGACTCCGGAAAGCATGAAATTAAATGAATTACACCTAATGACAGGAAGGGCGAAAATAGATACCATTGTGGCGCCGGAAAACATACGTAATTCCGGTGCAAAAACCCAATGCTACGTAAGCAATGTAGCGTCGAAAGAAATGCGTCGCTAAAAACAAATGCTATGTATTAACTCTAACATAAACTATAATCTCCGTCGCAGCCCCTCTCTCTCACGAACCAACCATCCATAAAATTACGTAAACAAATATAGGATAAAGTAAGGTATCAGAACAGAGTAGGTTGTCTGAATCCGATCAAAGAAACATAACTACCATCAGTAGATACGATTCAAAAAATATCGCGGCCCTCTGGGATGGAAGGAATAATAACACGGATGGATAACTTGAGAAAGGGTAGGGGGGGAGGCGCGAGGCGAGGCGCATACGCTACCCGCGATGACGCACTGAGCGAAAGAGCCAGTCCCCACCCTGGGTGACTTCCCATTCTCTCAAAGCATGTGACCTAAGCCTACCCCCCTATGTAGGAAGTGGCGAAAGGCGTAAAGGGGGAGAGGACACCCAGGGGGAGGAGACTGGCGTTAAGATTCTTCCAAACTAACCTGAACCATTATTAGGGTATACTTCAGCAATAAGATTATGCAAAAATAGAAAAGGTGATACTTCTTCACTTTCATCATAAGAATCTTGAGTTTCCTCTATTTTCCTGTCCTGCAGGAGAATCTTAGTGTACCGAACATCAGCTGATTTCTTTGCTTGTTTACCATTTGAAAAGGGGGTGGCAGAGGGAACACATAGACTCGTACTGGATTTGCATTTACTACCACCAACATTAACTCAGTGAAATGAGCCAGTGGCTGAGCCTGCAAGTGAACGGTGAACACTGTCTTCTGAAACACGATGAAAACACTCCAAATTAATTGAAATTTCATTCAGCTTTCAGAATTCTAAAGGTGCGTCCACACGGTCAAACAGTGTCTGTCGGACAAACACTATTGCCATATCTCAATTGAAAGAGAATGATGTCATAAGCGTTGGAATGAGGGAAGTTGATATGGTAACAAACAGTGGTACCAGATGAAGTTGACTACCAGGATTTCTACTCCTTTTACCAGACAGACACCGAAAGAAATGTTCGAAGCTGATGTCTGCTGGCATCTGTTATCTATGTCAGTGTTATAATCTGTACTCGAGAATTAAGTAGTAGTTATCAGCTTCAAGTACGGAGCATCATAACCATAGTACACCATAAAATAAAAGCACAATCCAATAAATTAAATTATACAGCATGATTAGTCCTGATCTTTTGAGAACAATGGAATGGTACATGGAAGGACTAGTTGCAAAGACGGAGTGAAAAGAGAACCCATTCATCCATTTTAAAGGAAATGAGGGAAGTTGATATGGTAACAGACAGTGGTACCAGATGAAGTTGACTACCAGGATTTCTACTCCTTTTACCTGATAAAGACCGGAAGAAATGTCTGAAGCTGATGTCTGCTGGCATCTGTTATCTATGTCAGTGTTATAATCTGTACTCGAGAATTAAGTAGTAGTTATCAGCTTCAAGTACAGAGCATCATAATCATAGTACACCATAGAATAAAAGCACAATCCAATAAATTAAATTATGCAGCATGATTATTCCTGATCTTTTGAGAACAATGGAATGGTACATGGAAGGACTAGTTGCAAAGACGGAGTGAAAAGAGAACCCATTCATACATTTTAAAGGAAACTCAAATTTATTATGAATCAGACTTTAAAAACTATATACTGATGGGCCCAAACGCTTTACACATTTTATCGGAGAACTTAAAACCTTTTATAACTAAGCAGGACACATGAATGAGAGGAAGCATTTCTCCAAAAGCACGTCTGGAGGCATAACAGAATCACATATGGCTGACTTAAAATAACCTTTCAGTGAACTGAGGATGTTATTGTTATAAACGTGCAATGTATAGCCTATATTATTCCAAGAAATAACTGATGTTTGAGATTGGTCATACTTTGGATTATGTGTTGTTTACTAAATCCAAATTATTTTAGGGATAAAGATAAAATGTTCAAAATTTGTTTCCCCTGTTCTTGTAGAGAGAGAGAGAGAGAGAGAGAGAGAGAGAGAGAGAGAGAGAGAGAGAGAGAGAGAGAGAGAGAGAGAGAGAGAGAGAGAGAGAGAAATTACGTATTTTCCTCACGATCAAACACTTCTTTGAGCAAATGAAAGACTTCGGTGTCTATAATTGAAACAGATTTTGTTATGCTATACTTGTATATAGAAACACCATAATTTGGTTGTGCAAATGTCTTCTGTACCAACCTCCGACTTCTTTTATTTCTCCACTTTGCATAGCTCTTCCTTGTAATGACCCATTATGGATTCCATATTCTTTTTGACTTGTAAACCAGTTACAGACATTCCACTTCTCGGAAGTTCTGAGGCTATTTTATTTATTGCTGCTACACGTTTATTTCTGTCTTTGTAAACATTTGCTTTGATGTTTTATAAACATGTGCTCTGCCAGTACTGTTTGATCAGCAACTGAGCCTCTCTTCTATCTTAAAGTCAGCTTTCCTCCGTAACTGGATTACAACTAGTCATGTTTACAGGGAAGAGGATACCTAATCTCCTAAAAGTTAAAGTTAATCCGGTAAACAAGTAGAACTCTGTCCATAGTGCCACTCCGCCTCCGGAGAGTGTCTGAAGATCGGACTCTACAAACACAGGCACTGTCCGACACACTAATTGGTGCTCGTTATTGACGTCATTAACGCTTTTTCCACTATGTTAACTGGTAATAAGTGGGGAGAGTCGTTAGGCAATATGTAAAGGAACAAAGGTAGTTGAGTGATTGAGAGTAGGGGATAGCTGTTTAATGAAAAGTGATTCTAGGGTAGTTAGAGAATAGCTATTAGGTGATTGGGCTAATATACCTTGCCATCTACAAGAGTAATATGAGGCTGGTGATATAAAACTGGTAAGAAGCAATTACCAGTACTTTAGCAAATGGTAAGTTATAGGAACAAGACAACTTACTGTATTTTGTCTTCGGCCTTACAATCTAGTTTAGTCTTATAGAGTGACTAGAATTGAGTTATGCAAGGGTTTAGCAGCAAAAGGAACTAAAGTGTAAAGATTTCAAGGCTCTGTGTGAAGCTTTCATATCTGTGAAGTTCAGCATACATTCAGAACCCTTACTGAATGAAACACTATTACTGTAATTAAAATAACTATGTTGGTTGGGTTAGGTTTAGCAATGGGTTGAGAAGGACCAGAGTTACCAAAACTAAGGGATGATTAACTGGACGGAAATTTAACAAAGGGAGTAAGTGATGTCAAGATCTTGTGAAGTTCATCACTATCGAAAGATGGTTAAACTTACGTTGTCTGAAGATGAGGGCATGTCAATATCATCGTCAACCCACTACAATTCATTAGCCTAGTCTTCTCTGGCTTCTTCCCAGAAATAAGAGCAACTTTCTTTTGTGCTAGAAATGTTAACCTGATTGGCGAATTGAAACATTCTTTCAATGACAGGTACCAAGAGTAAAACACTTTTTACAACAAATTTTATATCACAGAATCCCTACACAAAGGGAATGCAGATCAAGATCTACTAAAAATATTTCTAGTGCACATTCCAGCTATTATTGTTAATCAAACTGGGGAAGACATCTTAAAACACAATATGTAAACAGACTGAGAAAGCACTTTTAGCACTAGTCAATGGAGATAACTGAAGACTATTCTACCTCACGATACAAACTGGGATCCCTACTGCGTATCGCTATGGGGTCTATGCCTTTGTTAAGGGCAAGTATTAGTTAAAGTAAAAAAATTGCAAAAATCTTAAAATTTAGAATTTTTTACAGGTGTCAATTAAACATGCTCCTGGAGAAGAAGCAATATGAATGTCAGGGGAGATTCATAGAAATAATTTCCCTCCGTATGCACAATTTTTGTTGAAAGGTATTAAGGGGTGTGGCTGGAATGCCAATATATGGGGGTATAGGAAGAAAAACGCAAAACCCTGAAAAAATTCATTGAGCTTCGTATGGCAATGGAAAATGCATATACAAAATATTTTGTCAAAATTCCTCTCATTTTCATAGTTATAGGGTAATTAGTAAAAGTAACTCAATAAACCAAAAACATTGTTCCGCACAAGAAAAATGCAGTATTTCTTCTGGTTATCGTAAATTTTGATAATGTTACATCTTAATGTAAAAAAAATGTTGTGAGCAATGGCATCTGTATAGATTACATGTCACAAAACGATGTATTACATGGTAATTACACCCTTGGGCCTTCAGTCCTACCACAAACCTCATAGAGAATACACGTTTGAGTTTGACCTCTGACATTTACTCGTTTTTACGTCTGTTTTTCTTGGTTTCGGCAAGAATTTCATCATGTCAAAGGGGAAAAGATAATTTCAAAATCTCGCTAATATAAGGAAGAAGAAAATTCGTTCTAATAAGAGTTCAGAAGTGGGTAATATCGGAGAAATTAGCAGAGTTAGTGAAGGAGAGAGATGATGAAGGAGCGACCGTCTCTCCTAAAGAATTAAGATATTGAGCAAAGGGATCTTCATTTATGATTAAGTTATGATAAATAACTTTTAGTTTATAGATACCCAAAAAGAACATAAAATTCATAATAATCATGATTGCTTTATTAACATTCTTTGTAAAAATATAAAGAAAAATTTTGAAATGCTGTATCTCAAAACGATACTTATTGACCTCCAAATTCTATCTTCTCCCTTAGTTTTAAAGATTTAGCATTGAAATTTGGTATATAACTTAGGAAGACATTATAAAAACTCAAAAGTTGCCCTTTTTTCCAATTTTTTTATAATTTTTTTTTCTTAATTTCTTTCCAGATTTTTAGGGTTTATTTTTTTACCATAATGAAAAAAATTCATATCTAGCAAAAAAAATTAATTTTAGATAAAAAAAAAACTTATTTTGATTGGAGGTCTACATCAGGTCTATATAGGGTAGTGATCCCAGGTCTTAATATTAATTATCAAGGAGAAGATAGAATTTGAAAAACACTCAATTTCATGATAAATTGCCCTGGCGTTGCAAAACCGAAGGTCAGAGGCAAAAATACTATGCAGTTTGGAGATTTCCTAAGTCACCTTATTAAGTGGTAAGAATGTCAAAGTCCTGTCCTTAAAAAACGGCATTAACCGACTGGGACCCTTAACGAAACTACAGGTAGCACGAAATCAGTCATCCAGGGAGGAGATAGAATTTGAAAAACACTCATTTTCAGAATAAATTGCCTGCCGTTGCAAAACCGAAGGTCAGAGGCAAAAATCCTATGCAATTTGGAGATTTCCTAAGTCACCTTATTAAGTGGTATGAATGTCAAAGTCCTGTCCTTAAAGAACGGCATTAGCCAGCCGGGACCCTTAACGAAACTACAGGTAACACGAAATCAGTCATGCGGTGCCTATACACCATATACAAAGTGTTCGCGCCGTGTTCATGTTCCTTGTGAAAACTGAATGTAAGAAAAAAAGAAAGTATCAATAAAATGTAAATTAAGAGATTCAGTTAGTTATGGTGAACATCATCCTCAATGAAGACAGATGTGAAAATATTTATTGTAATTGGCTAATTTTAATCAGTCCCCAAAATTATTGTCATATTAAAGAAGGTGACGGATTATCGATGGTAGACCTGTATAAATAATTTTCTGATAATCTATAAAAACATAAGGCCTTTTCCAAATAATGAACAGTAAGATTTATTTGGAAAGTTACTATTCAAAGTACAGAATAAACTGTTTCTATAATAACGATCTTCATAAAATTTAGTGTAGTTTGAAGTAGCGTAAATAGTGTGAGATCCAAGGTAAGGTGGGATGCTTGCACCACTGGATGCAGTTTCCTCCAGTGAAGCTGTGTAATATTCCTATGCAGTAGTTCCAGAACAGAGATTGAAAAAATATTCAATTTCTTTGTGTTAAAAGTCAAAAAGCCCACACTTGGTAAATATTAACAATGTGATCTACTGGTATCATCCATCAAAACAATAAGGGTAAAATACTTTTCATAATGGATATTATCCATAAATTATTAAGGAGGTTTGTTTACTTTTCTTTCTTTCCTTGTCAGATAGGGTAAACCTACTTTCTATAAATATTATTCTATATTAATCCATACATACTTTACTCATAATAAAAAGGCAATTTATTACTCACTTAGCTGAAAGCAGTAATTAATTGAGGTTAATGTAAAGTGAACAATATAACGCTACTGCTTTGAAATCAGAATCTATCAGAAAATTTGTCACATATAAGCAACTTATTTCTTCATTATTAGTTAGAGAGGGGCATTTGAAGTTAGAAAGCAGGCTTTTTAATCGATTGTTATATGCTAAGAGGAGATGCTACTTGCTATTTATCATGAAAGAAGCAATTTAAATGAAGCACTTTGTGTTAAGACAGAGAAAGAAAGGAATGCCTTTTGTCAAATACTACTTTAAAATCCATTTTCTGGGCTCGAACCTGTGCCGCCCAGTGAATAAGCTCCATTTAGCACTTATTCTTAGGTAATTTACTGCTAAATATACCAGAGAAAAAATGTAAAGGAGTGCTAGGTTAACTAGCTCGCTCACCTATTGGTGTCGGTATAAAATTGGGCGTATATTCCAGAGGTCCCGCACTATTTAGATTAATCCACGACAGAGAACCCCAATAGAGGAGAGCCGTTCAACCTCACTCGGTACTACTACAATGCATCCGCTCAGAACCCAACTCCTTTTAGCACGACGAGTAAAGTAACCCGCATTTTTCTGGTGCTCTCGAATTTTGGTTATTTTCTAGTGAATTATGGCTTCTTCGTCGGTTTCCCAGGAGACACCGTCTAAGTTAAGTACCAAGCTGGGTTTTACTGTGTTTTGAGCAACCTAGATCGTTTAATATTTATATTATAGGAGTTTATTCTCTTCGTTCATACCGATCTTGCTTGATTTCACTACAGTTGGTACTCCTGTTTTTGAGAGCTTTTAATTTTCACTTGCGGTGTTACTATGTGTATTATTTTTATTATCAAATATTATTTGTTATTGTGAATATTCATTATTTAGCGTTTAGAATCCTCGTGGTTCATTTTTTGGGCCGATATCATTTACGTATTGCTATGGCTGCCGACCTTCGTGCTAAGGCGGCAATGTTATTTTTAGCCATCAGGTGTGTCTTTTGTGATTTAATTATTTATGTTGCATGCCTTGCCCAAAAATTTTCTATGTGTTTATTCATATATTTAACGCTATTATTATTATAATGAATATTTGTGCCATTACTCCGTTTGATCTGTCTGGTTGGGGATCGTCAGTTGGTAGCCCTGCTGCCTCGTATCACGTGATCCTCCCCCACGCTCCCCCTCTAGCTAGGTGGGAGGCTAGGCTTCTCCCCCCTCCACTAAGGGACCGTTGCCTTCCCTCCTTTTAGAGGGGGTAGTTAAGTGTTTATGGACTTTGTCCTCCGGTTGGCCCGGCGGTTTCGTCTCTGTCTAGTCTGGTTGGCCACCGGTCAACAGAGTTGGATACCGGTGCACCCTATTTTATATTCACTTTTCATTCTGGCTTATGTTATACGAAACCCTCCGGGTTCGATTGGCAGTTCTTAGCTACAGTTCCGCCCCCCTATTATTTTATAACATTTCCTATGATGATTATATATGACAGATCACTACCCCGGAGTCCCTAAAGGAATTGGTATTGAATATACCTTTATTTCCCGGCCCGGGGTCTACCCCGCCCCGGGAAATCAGACACCATGTGTCTTAATTCCTTGTTATTGCATCCTTTTTTTATGTTCCCGGCTTGACCGGAATGGATGGCTATACTTTAGTTTCAAGTTAGACTTATGTTTAGGCCCGGGACCTCCGGTCCCGCCCCTATGTAAGAATATTACAGTTAAGCTCTAACCTTGCGTTAGACCTATGTTAGGCCCGGGTCCTCCGGACCCGCCCCTACTTAAAAAAAAAAAATAATAAGTACAGTTAAGCTCTAATCTTGTGTTAGACCTATGTTAGGCCCGGGTCCTCCGGACCCGCCCCTACTTAAAGAATAGTACAGTTAAGCTCTAATCTTGTGTTAGACCTATGTTAGGCCCGGGTCCTCCGGACCCGCCCCTACTTAAAAGAATAGTACAGTTAAGCTCTATTCTTGTGTTAGACCTATGTTAGGCCCGGGTCCTCCGGACCCGCCCCTACTTAAAGAATAGTACAGTTAAGCTCTAATCTTGTGTTAGACCTATGTTAGGCCCGGGTCCTCCAGACCCGCCCCTACTTAAGAGAATTACAGTTTCTCATATACTATTCTTTTTATAGATGGTGCATTGTCTGACGCCGGCCTGTGCAGCTGTTCTGCACCAGCCTTGTGGCCACTCCGTCTGCCGATCTCACGCCCCTTGTGGGGTTCAACTGGAAGACGTTGTGGTATGGCACCCGGATAACTGTGTGATTTGCTTCGACCTCATCACTACCCTTGGATCTGACTCGGTGAGTCCCGTTGGCTATATTGCCTTCTTATTTTATTTTACTATTAGTAAGATATCTATGGTCTTGAAGGACCATTGGGAGTCTCCCTTTTATAATTCCCACTATTATTTCAGGCATCCCCGGAGCAAAAGTCTGCGGCTCGGGCCACACTGAAGGTGTGGGTTGGTGGGTTTGCCCGGAATGTGAAGTCTAAGCGGCCGTACGTCCTATCTGAGGACTACTGCACCATGGTTTACCCCAACGCCAAGTCTTCAGCTGCTGTGGCTAGGCATGTGGCAGCTCCCATCATTGCCCACATTGATGCCACTATAACGGGTCTCATCGACCCAGAGCAAGATCCATCGGACGCCCCCGGAGGTCTGGAGGACAATGTTGCCTCCATGAGCCTGGACGTCGAACCAATGTTGCTAGACGAGCCGGATACAGGTAGGGTGGTAAGTGAGGCAGGTGTGTCCGGCGCTGAGATTCCTATCCTCAGCCCCGCTCTTTCTTCTTCTTCTGATCGCTCTTCTTTTCTTGGATTTTCTGGGGACCGTGATTCGTCTCAACGTTCATACCCGGTTCCCCCTAAGGATAAGTCTACTTCAAGGACCTTACCCAAAGCTCGCAAGCCTCACAAGACTTCTCATGGCTCTAAACATTGTACGAACCCGTCTTCAAAGACCTCTGGTTCCTCCTCTAAGTCTCACGACCCGGGAGTTCCTTCCGCCCCTCCTGCTGCTAGCCCGGGCCTTTCCGAATCAGCCATGCTTCGCATCGTATCGGAGATGCAGGCAAAGTTGGTTTCGGAGATGCAGTCGAGGATGGACACGATGTTCTCTAACTTTGGTCAGAGAATTGGGGCTTTAGAGCAAGGAGCTCCGGAGAGAGTCCAAAGCTCTCTCATCCCGGATGCCTCTAAGCTCCCGCCGTTTGCCAAGAACAACCCCTGGCGGATGGCTCTTCATTCCCCGTTCTCAGACGGAATGTTGACTCTGGAGGGCCTTGGCACTCGTCCTCTAGAGGACTTTGAATTCTTTCCTCCGGGTCTGGCATTTCCATTTCATGGTTATGCCAGACTTACCGAGGAAGCTTTAGTCCGATTAGACAAGGTCCCCAAAGAGACGGTCATCTTCCCGAAGGAGCAAGCCCAATCTATTTGGGCCAGATTTTTGAATGATATCGGCTGCACTAACACCATGCTGACGCCTTATAAAAGCTCCTTTACGATGTTCTTAATGGACAAGAACACCTTGACTCCATGCGTCAATAAGGTGGCAGAGCTTGCCTTTCAATATGCTCTGGAGGAGAAGCCCTTGCCTCCCATCCGAGAGGTGGATCCAATCTCCCTCCTTCTTCCCTCAGGTATTGAGTGTTGGGACAACGTCCATACCACCTTTACCTCCGGCAAGCTTGCAGCAGACTGTGCCTCAGTCTTGTTTAGTGAGAAGCTTCCCCGTCTCCCGGAATCCCTCATTAAACAGGAATATGATTCCCGCCTACTTGTGGGCCGTACTCTAAACCTGGCCACATCCACGGAGTCGATAGCCTTGACTTACGATACGGAGAGTATTTTTAAGTCTCTCAACAAGGCTACGTTACAGTCTTTATATTATGACTTGTATGACTTCGCTACTGCTAAACGCAGATGTCGCAAGCATGTTCTAGCTGAGGCGACAATTAGGCATGAACCTAATAAACTCATCCGGTCCTCCTGTTGGGGTTCAAATCTCTTCCCCGAGGATCTCGTAGAGGAAGTCTTGGCGGAGGCCACTAGGGTTAATCAGAGCCTTAAAGCCCGTTGGGGTTTGACCCCTAAACGCAAGTACAGTATGACCCCGCAAATTATCAAGCCCGGGGTAGGAAGAAGCTTAGACCATATACCTCCACCCAGTTCAGGCAACAACAGAGTGCTTCATCCAACTTCCGGCTGCCTCTTCCTCCATCTTCTGTTGTCCCTGCACAGCCTTCCACCTCTCGGGCTCCTTCGGATGACTATGTCACCGTTCTGCTACCTAAGAGCCAGCTTTCTGGTGCCTCCACCACTTCCCCTGCCTTTAACCAGTCCTACGAGGCTCATAGCTCTTCCCAGAGTTATGGTAGAGGTAGAGGCTACCACCGTGGCTCTAACCAGAACAAAGGCAGGGGAAGAGCCTTTCGCAGAGGAAAGAACTTCCGAGGCGGACGTGGAGGCAACTCCTCAAACCAATACTGAGGTGCAGCAGGTAGGGGGGAGGCTCTATGCCTTCCGCAACAAATGGAGGTTCAGTCCCTGGGCGTTCAGTATCATCTCCAAGGGACTAGGGTGGAGTTGGATTCAAGGACCTCCTCCTCCGAACAAATTTCGTCAACATTCCACTCCGGACCTGGTCGAATTTGTCCAGGATCTCTTACAAAAGAACGCCATACAAGAAACGAAACATCTGAAGTTTCAAGGTCGGCTGTTCAGTGTCCCGAAGAAGGATTCAGACAAGAGAAGAGTGATTCTAGATCTATCCCTTCTCAACTTGTCCATTCAATGCGACAAGTTTCGAATGCTTACCGTCTGGCAGGTGCGGACCTTACTTCCCCGTGGGGCCGTCACCACCTCTATCGATCTTACAGACGCCTACTATCACGTCCCGATAGCGAGACACTTCCGTCCGTACCTAGGCTTTCGCTTAGGGGACAAAAGTTACTCCTTCAAGGTGATGCCTTTCGGGCTCAACATTGCCCCAAGGATCTTCACAAAGCTAGCAGAAGTCGCTGTTCAGGAACTCAGGAATCAAGGGATTCAAGTAGTAGCCTATCTGGACGACTGGCTCATTTGGTCAGACACCTCCCAAAATTGCCTAAAAGCCACTCACAAAGTCATCCATTATCTCCAATCTCTAGGCTTCCAGATCAACTTCAAGAAGTCCCGTCTTCTTCCAAAATCGAAGTTCCAATGGCTCGGCCTGCAATGGGATCTTATATCTCATACTCTGTGTCTTCCCAGACCCAAGAGGTTAGAGATTGCAAGGAACACCAAACGCTTTCTCAAAGACAAAGTAAGTTCCAGACGACTCCAAGAGAAGATTCTGGGGTCCCTTCAGTTTGCCTCAGTGACGGATCTTCTTCTGAAGGCAAAATTGAAAGATATCAATCGTGTCTGGCGTTCGAGGGCGAACCGGAAGCTCCGGGACAGGAAAGTCCGCCTTCCTCCCATTCTACGGGAAAGACTTCTTCCTTGGACAAGAGCAAACAGTCTGTCAAAGTCAGTTCCCCTTCGATTTCCGCCTCCGGAATTAATCATTCACACAGACGCATCCTTATCAGGTTGGGGCGGCTATTCTCAGCTCAAGAAAGTTCAAGGTCTTTGGACTCCCTTGTTCCGCCATTTTCACATCAATGTGTTAGAGGCCATGGCAGTTCTTCTAACCCTGAAACGTCTCGCTCTTCCCAAGAAACAACACCTTCGTCTGGTCCTCGACAGCGAAGTGGTGGTCCGCTGCCTCAACAGAGGCGGGTCAAAGTCAGGGCCTCTGAACCATGTTCTAGTAGCCATATTCTCCCTAGCAGCCTCGAACCGTTGGCATCTTTCAGCTGTCCACCTGGCGGGAGTCCGGAATGTAGTGGCAGACGCCCTGTCCCGGACCTCCCCTCTAGAATCGGAATGGTCACTCGATCTAAAGTCATTTCGGTGGATTCTCTCTCAGGTTCCCGGTCTCCAAGTGGACCTCTTCGCCACGGAATCCAACCACAAATTGAGAGTATATGTGGCTCCCAATCTAGACCCTCAGGCTTACGCCACAGACGCCATGTCACAGAATTGGGACAACTGGGAAAAGATTTATCTCTTTCCCCCGGTGAATCTTTTGCTGAAAGTTCTAGACAAACTGAGATCCTTCAAGGGACAAGTAGCCTTGGTCGCACCCAACTGGCCCAAGAGCAACTGGTATCCTCTCCTGCGGGAGTTGAGACTATACCCTCACCCGATACCCAATCCGGTTCTGTCTCAGATAGTACAAACACGCGTTGTGTACGCTTTCTCAAACATTCAGAGGGCCCTAACTTTATGGACTTTATGAAGTTTGCGGCTATGCATGGTGCCAATATTGATCCTCAAAACACCTTGTTCCTAGAATCGGATAAACGGGATTCCACCATCCGCCAGTATGACTCTGCAGTTAAAAAGTTGGCAAAATTTTTAATAGACTCAGACGTGAACTGTATGAACTTGAACCTTACAGTCACTTTCTTTAGATCTTTATTAGAATCAGGTCTGGCAGCCAATACTATCACCACTATTAAATCGGCTCTGAAAAAGATCTTCCTAGTGGGTTTTAACATAGACTTAACCGACTCTTTGTTAGCTTCAATTCCGAAAGCTTGTGCCAGACTGAAACCGGTTACTCGTCCTACCCCGGTGACCTGGTTCCTTAATGACGTACTCAAATTGGCTTCTGATACCATTAACAGTTCTTGTGATTACATGCCCCTTCTCAGGAAAACACTTTTCCTAGTGAGCTTGGCTTCCGGGGCAAGAATTTCTGAATTGGCAGCCTTGTCGAGAGACCCGGGTCATATTGACTTTCTGCCTTCAGGAGAGGTCCTTCTTTCTCCTAACAAATTCTTTTTGGCTAAGAACGAAGACCCTCAAAACAGATGGACCTCCTGGAAAATTGTTCCCCTCACGCAAGATCCGTCGCTGTGCCCTGTCACTACTCTTAGGTCTTATTTATCCCGGACCTCCTCTAACTCCTCGGGGCCTCTATTCGTTAGAGAACAAGGCGGTACCATTACTATTAAAGGGATCAGGCAACAAATTTTGTATTTTATTAAACAAGCTAACCCTGACTCTTTTCCTCTTGCACATGATATCAGGGCGGTTGCCACCTCGGTGAACTTCTTTCACCACATGAATTTTACAGACCTTTCCAGGTATACAGGGTGGAAATCACCGTCAGTGTTCAAGAAACACTACCTTAAACATTTGGAAGCCCTAAAATTTTCTACAGTAGCCGCAGGGAGCGTAGTTACTCCCGAGTAACTCACAGGTTAATGCCTTGACTCTTTATCTCTCCCTCTTACCTGCCTCATTTATACCCTATTGTATTCGTTGGTCTTGCACCTGAATACTGTTATTATATTTGTAAATTTTATGCTCCTGAGTATCTGTATATATTATCACTCACGGCATTATTATACCTACCTTATTGGATTTATGTTCATATTTAAGATACCCTTATAATTGTTTTTTGGTACTCATCTGATTAAAGCATCCTGTATTTCTCTTACGCTTATGTTTTTTCCTTTATTTTGCAAGTTTGGTGACATTTTTCTCTTGTATAGATTCACTGGGCGGCACAGGTTCGAGCCCAGAAAAGGGATTTTGACGTAGGAAAAATCTATTTCTGGGCGAAGGACCTGTGCCGCCCAGTGAACCCTCCCAGCTCCTCTCCCTTGGAGTCCCCAAACTTTGGGTGCTAAGGAGTTGGGTTCTGAGTGGATGCATTGTAGTAGTACCGAGTGAGGTTGAACGGCTCTCCTCTATTGGGGTTCTCTGTCGTGGATTAATCTAAATAGTGCGGGACCTCTGGAATATACGCCCAATTTTATACCGACACCAATAGGTGAGCGAGCTAGTTAACCTAGCACTCCTTTACATTTTTTCTCTGGTATATTTAGCAGTAAATTACCTAAGAATAAGTGCTAAATGGAGCTTATTCACTGGGCGGCACAGGTCCTTCGATTTTTCCTACGTCAAAATCCCTTTACTGCATATGTATTAACAGTATATGAAAATAATAATCATAAACAAAATTCATAAATTCTTTGGTTAATTATCAATAACATGGCTTCATCTGATTGAATGACTAATTTAAATTAATTCACTAATAACATGAAGTAGTAAATGTTAGCACAAAACCTGTTGTACAACTCCCCAGCGAGATGTTTATTCTTTTAACAAAGTTTGCAAAAGTCAAGAGTCTGTATTTTAGGACACATAGGATACTGAAAGTTCTTTGTGTCAAAACAAGTATAACTGTTTAGAGATGGACTATATGAAAAATTATTTATTGACATGTATCCTAATAATGTAATATATTACATAAATTCCTTACACCAAAATGGCTTATTTGTAGCAAAGAGGCTTATACTCACATAAATTATCGAGAATTACATCTGCACAAAGCTGAAGTTATAGCAAGTTAAAGCTTTATTAGTTTTATGAAAGCTTTGGTTAGAACATAATTCAATACTGATCATGGTTTCCATAAAACAATTCTACCAACGGGTTCAATACTGGTAAAATGTCCTGATATATCCTTGCACAACTAGTATTGCTATTGAGGCATATCCTGCTCTACATCAAAGATGAACTTTTAAGGGTGAATAGAGAGATAAAGTTATTATATCACCTAACAACTAAATGCTAGCATTAAAATCTAGAAACTTGAGCGAGTATAACTTTTCAACCAAGACTGCTGAATGAAAAATCTTCCTACCTTAAGTTTTTACTTTTTTAATACTGCATTCTACCTCAACATAAGAGATAAATTATATATTGGAAAATGTTCATAAAACCCAAATCCATATAAAGAACTTGGGTTACAATAAATAACATACCCTTAGAAGAGGCAATGACATCTTACACAATAGCAACTTTCAAGGATTGTTGATCCCATAACAGTAAATTAATTGATAGTGAGCAAAAGGCACCCAAAATTACCAGAATTCCCAAGCAAAAACTCTAGCAATGCATACTTCTCACCATCTTCAAGTCACAATTTTGCACAAAATATATATCCCCTTGGTTTGCAGTAGGAAAAATGGTAGAGTGGACTATTTGATCTTACCCATTAAATAAGCATTCAAAAGGAAAACTATACCTCAAGTGAAAACCTAATTCATACCATTGAGACTATTCATTCCTCATCCCTAAAAATCGCAAGAAATTTACCAATTATAGTGTCTACATATCCATAAAAGATAACCCAAGTTAGTAGGTTAAGCATCAGTCAATAAATGAGAGCCAAGATCGTCAAACTTTACCTAAGCACAATAACTCCAGCCTTCAAATGCCACATGAGATGAATCCTGTTAGGGTTATTCCTGAATCTGTTGAAAAATTTTGTTTAGTGTTGTATTCATGCTAAAAGTAATAAACTAAATGTCTAAAAATAAAATAAAAAGTCTGCATTTCAGTTTCTGTAAATCAATAAAAACAAATTGTTTGCTTCAATGGTATTGGAGTTGGTGGCCTTTGTAAAGTTCCAAGACCTTCAATGAGATGAACATGAGATGGCACTAAAGCAAAGCTACAAAAACTAATTACAGAATTTACAAGTACAACATAAAAAAGGGGTTCAACACCTCAAAAACCAACCACCATATTTTCCAATACCTCAGGTTTTATTATAACTTTAGGGAGGGTCATCAAGCAGCTAGCTAGCTACTGTAGCAACTGAAAAAATAAGATCAATATCAAAACAATTATCAGACCTTCAGAGATTTTCTCCTGTTATAACGGATACATGATGAATAAAATAATGCAGGAATTTCTAGAAACAACTCAACACCTACTTAATTAGCTTTCCAAAAGGTGTAAACTTTCATCCAATAAAAGGATTCTTTTATTCATAGTTTTCTTAAAGACACATTATGCAAAGCCAGCAGTATGCTTGCTTGTAAGTTTAACTTCTATTGTAGCCTTTTAATCATAACATGCAATGCTTACATGACTTTAAAGAGCAAGGTATGCACACACAGTACTGAATATCAAACCCGAACATGTAGAAAAAATATAATGGTTTCTCCCAGCTTACGTAGCATAAATATGTCTTTTAAGAAATGAACATAGAGATAATACCTTAAGATACTTAAAGAAAAGAGAGATCACCCTCCTGATATTTGATACCTATTAATGATTAATTTTAAATATCAATATAGTTGTAAAGAAGCTTTTAACTTTCATTAGTAATGTATATTAACATGCAAGATATTAATATAGTACAGTACAGGTATATTAATTCAGGTTAGCCTATTTCAAAAGAACTAAACACAATGTAAAAATGTCATGCTAATACTTATTTGTTTACACTAGATTCTTTAAGTAAATTGTAACTCTAGTCATGCTGATAAGGTACAGTACATTGGCTGTAAATATTGTACTTCGCAGTACATAATTATTTTTGCTAAGATATAAAAATCATAAACTTCTCTTGAAAATTTTCCAAGTAACACAGCACAGGTATTTACATTAATCTGTTAAACAAAAGTCCAATGTCTTGCTTTGTACAAAAAAAAGGCATAAACATCAAACTCTTAGCAAAGAAACTTAATTAAAACCATAAACAGTACTAGTAAAATGAAATCTCATTGAAACCAGTCAATGTGGTTTTGAATAACAGCATAGAATAAACTATCTATAAATACTTTAACTAATACTGTACTGTATTGTCTAGCATCACCCTAAAGATACCCTTTCCTAAGACTTGCTCTAAAATGAAATATGTAATCCATGAATTTTGTGAAAAATATCTTGATGCTATCCTAAATAGCCAGTTACCTTGGGTATCATAATCTTTAATATTTTTATCAAATTTACTTGAGAAATATTGAAAGATGATATCAAAATCATCGGCCAGCTCTGTAGGAGTTAAATATGACTCATGGGCCTGGTAAATCTCCATCCCTTTATTAATAAAAATAAAAATGATAAAAGAAAATTTAAAATATGGAACAAACAAATAAATGTCATAGGTAATTTTACATATGGAAGATATGTTAAAGAAATGTCTACTGTTCTCTAGGTTATCAAATTGCTTCAGAAACATAATGTGGCTCTTGATTTGGAGGTCTTATTCTATAACACTTCACGCACTTGATAAGAAAACTGTCAACCAACTTAAATATCAATTAAAAGACTTCAAAAAAACATAAATATTAAATAATTTTCTACCCTTTCTCTACAGTACCTTAATGTTCATTAGGATAATATTTACCAATTCTTTGAAGAATCAACAAGTATTAAGCATTGTTTAATACCAAACACATTTTGCCTTAAAATATTCCCAGCCTAACATTCTCCTGGTGATAAAACAAAACAATAAAGTACCATGAATTTCTGCTGACAATACCACTCATTCATAATCAATTAGTTCAATTTTACTTGTTTTTAATATTTCACCTTCCTCTTGATTAAGCTTTCATAGAATTTTGATGTTCTGTATAAATTAATGCCCTTTAAATATTTACATAATGGTTTGATGATAGTGTCAGAGCAATGCAAGTACTTTACTGTACAGTACAAGAATTTCCTTTCCGAAATAGTAATTTTTTTCTTCTCTATTTAGGATTTTTCATGTGGTGGGTTTCCTGTGTGCACAAGGTAAATAATGCAATAGCAAAGTTAGCTTCCGTGTTTGTTTTCAGTTGGCACTAACTATTTGGCACGTGAGCAAACATTTAGTAATGTGATACAAAGTTTAATTTGTCCACCTGTTTATATTACCAAATTTATTCATAGCTCACAGTATAAATTGTGTTTATTCTTTATGCAGCGCTTAATTTAGTGAATTACATATGGTTCAGTTAATAAAATGTTGTAATTTCCTTTGTTCCATTGCAAATATACTTATCAATTTTTGGGGGTCAGGCCATGTCGTCCTGATGGAAGGTTCCTTTAAGTAGCTTCCTAGGGTATATTTGACTACAGTGATATTCCCAAAGAATTTAACTTAAGGTCTCCAGAATTCTATCTCCTGGCACGAATATCCTTAAAGTTTCCTTTTAGGACATCGCATAACATCAGGGGACGTATTCTTGACACGCCACATAGCAATCTGCACCCCGCATAGCGTTTACGCTTCGAAGGGGAAAAGTGGCAAAATAAAAGAGGAGCCGTTAATAAGGTTCCCTTCCTCCGTTACTGTTTGAGTACTCAGATGGCGCCATAATCGCCGCCATCTTTATTCCTTTTTCTGTAGCAATCTCGCTCGGTGGTTTTCCCAGTGCTCTCTCGTAATTTGGATTTATTATGCAATCTCCAGCCTCTTCTGCCTCTGGAAAGTTGAGTATTTGATTCTTATGCTATATAAATTTAGCTCTCGCCATAAAGTAAAAAATTGAGTCGAATTAAACTAATTTTTTGGCAGAGCTATTACCTGGACCGGAGGCGTCTTCGGCGCTGTCGTTCGTAACGCATGAGTTATTTAGTTACTGTAGCCAGAACGACTTTCCCGGTATAATAGCTTAAATAAATAATTTAGCTTTTTAGTCTTCATTGCTAGGAATTAATTATATTATACCGATAGTATTCCCTTTTTTGGGCTCAGGCCATGTCGTCCTGATGGAAGGTTCCTTCAGTAGCTTCCTAGGGTATATTTGACTACAGTGGATATTCCCAGAGAATTAAACTAAAGGTCTCCAGAATTCTAACTTCTGGCGCGAATATTCTTAAAGTTGCCTTTAAGGATATCCCATAATAACAGGGGATGTATTCTTGACACGCCACATAGCTATCTGCACCCCACATAGCGTTTACGCTTCGAGGGGGAAGAAGTGGCAAGATAAGGGAGGAGCCGTTACAAAGTTCTCCTCCTCCGTTACTGTTATGGGAACTCGGATGACGTCATACCCGTTGCCATCTTGGATGACGTAGTATCCGCCCGCCATTCTCCATTCCTTTCGCTGTAGCGTCCCAACCAGGTTTTTTTTCCCAGTTCTTTCGCTATATCGGATATCATGTCACAATCTTCAGCTTCTTCTACATCTGGAAAGTTGAGTATTCACCTCTTATATCGTATAAATGTAGCTCTAGCCATTTAGTAACGTTTTTCTCGAAATAAATAGGGATTTTCTTTTGTGGCAGAGCTCTTGCCTAGACCAGAGGCGCCTCGGCGCTGTCGTTCACAACGCATGCTTTATTTAGTTAGCCAGAACGACCTTCCCGGTTTTATAGCTTCTATCTTATTAGCTATTTAGTCTTCATTGCTAGGAATTAGTTATATTATGCCGTTAGTACTCCTTATTTTCAGCGTATGCATAGCCAAATTATTGTCCCTAGGTCCCCTAGCCTAGATGCCTTAGGTTACTTTCATGCATGATATAAGAAGTGTTCCTAGTGTTATTTAACTTAAATGAAGATATTAGGCAAATTATACATATAACATACTGTACTTGGATTGCATATGATTTCCTCTTCCATGATCGTATACCAAGAGTTTCAATGAATCAGGTAGTCGATCTCTACGCCACTAGGCTAGTAGCCTAGTGGCTTTAGTATACTTTCACACATATCCCCGGTTACCTTTATGAATAAGGTAATCTCTTCCTCTCTCTGCAGTTACAATCCCACGGTTACAATCCTAGCCGTTCCTGCCTTGATTTGTCATTCGGGTAAGGTTAGGCTAGGGTGTTTCTGCCCCCTTTCCAAACCATGGCTGATGAGTTTGAGTTTCGGTCAGAACCTCAGAGTACCTGTCGTGTGCCTCCAGCTACCCCATAGGATGAATTTATTCTCCTATTGGACATGGTTGGTAGGCATAGGGGGCCTTGCCCCCTAGACTGCACTTGAAGGGGTCTGAGATCCCCTTTGCCCTGTAATCTAGCGACTAATCCTGTGTTTGGAGATTTTGGGGCTGAAGGATATGAATATCCTTTGGCCTAGATTAGGCAAGCATGGGGATTCTGTTCTTTATAGTTTAGGACGGCTTGATGATGCCAGTCCCTTTACTACACTAGCCCTCCCTAGGCTGGAGAATGTACTCTCCCTACACCTAGGATGACGTTAGTACCGAAACAGAGTTCCCTTGTTGTCTAACAAGGACGGCTCATACCGGCTCCTCACCCTCCCCTCACAGGATCCTTTTCCCCTACCCCTCTCTGTCCATCACACCACTGTCCGCTGTCCTAGTGCCGGCGGGTTGTAGGGCCAGCCTGGTCTTTCGCCTGTTGGGTCAAACCGTTCAGCTCCCCTCTTGCATATGTCGCTACGGTCTTGCTGTTTCAGCGAGCCTAACTGCCGGCAGAGACCCCCCTCGTTACTTTAGAGTGTTCTTCGGTCCTCCCTTGGACTGCCATCCGCTGCCCCTGTCCGTCTGTTACCGGCATGGCTGCGGATGGATGGAAGCCTGATCACTAACATGCTCTCCCCTTCCATTTGAACCCTCCTTCCAGAGGAAGGCAGAGTCGGGGTGGCTTGCCGCCACCCCTTCATCTCCCTTCACTCATTGCTTTCTCTCTCTCTATGGGCTAGTACTGTCAACTACGTCGACTGCCGGCCACCAGCCCTGCTGGCAGAAGGCAGGTAGGGTTGGTGGTCTGCCAGCCATTAGCTCACTGTCACTGTTGACTCTGCCGGCGGCAGCCTGCAGTGTATGACTAGGCCACTACTCAGTCACATTGTATGATGGCTGGGCTGGTGTGCCTTCAGCCGGTAGCCCGCCGACTGCCAGCATACTGCCGGAAGTTCGAAGGGTCGCCGGCAATTCAGCAGACCACCGGCAATACAGAAGGCTTCTCCACTACCCAGCCACATTGTATGATGGCTGGGGCGGCGTGCCTTCTGCCGCCGGGCTGCTAACTATTTAAACACTGAATTACTGTGCCAGTTGAGCTATCCTGAGTACTAGCCTTGCCGGCGGCATGACAGTAATCTCTATTGTATGGGAATATACAATAGCCAGTACATCTGTAGTATTGCTATATACCTCAGACAGAAAACTATAGTATATATTTATACAATAGATATTTTTCCAACATACTCTGTGCGTCCATGCGCAGTCCCTTGTTGAGACCTACCTGAATTGGGGGACTGACTTCCCCCCTTTCTCTATGCTGATTGTTCATCAGCCCCTCCAATTCTCATTATCATCTTCTTGGAAGTGTGTGTTATTTACACTATTCTCCCCCTACGGGTTAAGATCTTCCATTGGACCTCTTACAATGATGTCCTAGGATTAATAATGAGAAAGGTCACAGCAATTGGCTGGGTGGAATTCACAAGTATGTGTCTTTCCTAATTCATTTCCAGCTTACCTATCCTAAGCTTACACTAAGAAAGGATTTAATATTATAATAATTAATATGATTTTAAGTCTACTGTGATAGACTTCAATATACTCATCTGTGATACTTCAATATACTGTACTCATATTCTTTTCCTCTCTTTACAAGAGGAGTACGTCCAGTGTGAGAGTGCGTTTTACAGCGTACGTCGCAGGGACTTCTATGGACATCTGGGGTGCCGGACGCACTCCTGTTGCTCCATTACCAAGGGGTCTCTCAAGTATTGGGACCCACAGCCGTGCACCACGTGCAAGGACCTGTTACGGGAGAGATTTGAGTCTTCCCAGTCTGCGGAGTCAAGGGATACCGCTCGGGAGAAACTACGCAAGTGGGTACATGGTTTCCAGAAGAACGCCACGGGGCCTTATCTTCCCAACGAGTGCATGAGAGCCATGCTTTTCCCTAGGGCATCTGCGGATGTCGTAATCCCTCAGCCTCACCCTGAGATCCCATGCATCCAGCTGACGATTGATTCGGATGTCTCGGATGCAATGAAAGATATCCACATTGAGGATGACAGGAGGTCGGAGGTGTCAGAGGACACCGAGAAGGACCTTTTGGCCGATGGCCAAGAAGAGGAGTCTACTGTGACTCCAGAGTTGGAAGAGGAGGATGTGGCATCCCTCTCAGTGCCGTCGACTCCTGCCCCGGAACCGATACCTTCTACTTCGTACACTCCCCTACCTACAAAATCGGACGATACCATAGCTGCCATTCAGGCCATGATGGCGATCTTCGACGAGAAGATCAAGCAGAGGGATGCGGAGTTCAAGAAGGAGCTTCTCCGCCTGTCGCTTCAACGAGGGTCTCGGAAGAGACTCAACGTCAAGGAACTTCCCTCCTGCTCAGAGATCAACCCATGGAAGCATGCCGAGTACATGCCTATCACCAATGGGAAGATAGTCATCTCGGACAAGCTGGGCGCCATCCCTATCGAAGATGTGGAATTCTGGCCGAACTTCGATTCCTACCCAGACTGCTTTGTTCGTCTCAAGATGGAACCTGCTTCCAAGGAAGAAACGGAGCCTAAGGAGGTCATTGTCTTTGACCACTCCAAGGCTCAGGCGCTGTTTGCCGGCTGCCTGAAGGAAAGGGGCTACACCAACTCCAAGGTGCCAGCCCTAAGCAAGAAGCACCCATCCTTTCTTGCTCCCAATACCATGGTTTTTCCCTTCGCGGAAAAATCCTTCAAGGCAGTACTGAAGGCAGTGGAAGCGGGGAAGCCTTGCCCTACCCTCGAGGAGTGTAGGCCCCTCTCCCTAGCTCTGCCACCTGATGATAAAGAATGGAAGGATATCCAGTTGACTTTCGCAGTCGGGAAGTTGGAGGCTGACATTGCTGGATGCCAGTTCAGCGAGAACCTCCCCAAGCTATCCGATTTTCTACTCCATAGAGAACAGGATACAAAGGAGAGACTGGCTGCTTCTCTCTCTCTCCAGGTGTCCATGGAGACAATGGCAGGGGAACAGAAGACCCCGGACATGTTTATGGGCCTAGCCAACTCACTTGGCAACTCTGACAAAGGACTTTTACAGCTTTGTCAGGACACGACGAGCGTGCAGGGAGTTCGTGTTCGCATCTGCGACTGTCAAGCACGAACCTAGGAAGTTGATTTCTTCCAACATATGGGGAAAGGATCTCTTCCCCTCCGACTTGGTCAAGGAAATCGTCAACAAGGCCGCCACTGAGAATAGTAACCTTCTCCAGAAGTGGGGTATGTAGGCAAAGAGGGAAGTCTTCTCCGGATGAGGGACCCAAGCCTAAGAAGACATCCAAGACACCAAGGCTGCAACCTCACCCAGCAAAGCGACAACTTCCCGTGACCGCATCGCCACAGCTAGTGACGCATGCCCAACTCATCTTCCAACTGGTGCCCCAGTCACCAGCCTTTACTCCCGCTTACGAGAGGCAGTCTACTACCTTTCGTGCTCGGGGCAGAGGTTCAGGAAGAGACTCCTCTAGACGTCCCTCCAGAGGGAGAGGCGGTGGGGGGGCGAGTGGTCGAGGAGGCAAGTCCTCCGGAAACAAGAAGCAATGAGTTGCTTCCGGTAGGAGGAAGACTCCGTCTCTTCCGGGATCGTTGGACCTTCGATCCCTGGGCCCACAGCATTGTCAAGAATGGACTAGGCTGGAGCTGGAAGACATCACCACCAGCATTTCTGCAATTCTTCCAACACTCAACCCCCGTTCTGGAAGAATATGTCCGAGAACTCTTGAACAAAAGGGTGATCAAGAGAGCAAAGTCCATCAAATTTCAGGGAAGGCTGTTCTGTGTTCCCAAGAAAGACTCCGACGAACTCAGAGTCATCCTGGACTTGTCCCCTCTCAACAAGTTCATCGAGAACAATAAGTTCAAGATGCTAACCCTTCAGCACATAAGGGCCCTATTGCCCAGAAAGGCATACAGTGTCTCCATAGACATGGCGGACGCCTACTGGCATATCCCAATGAATCGCCAGATCTCCTCCTACCTAGGATTCAGGCTTCAAAAAAGAAAGTACACTTTCAGAGCCATGCCCTTCGGGCTCAACATAGCCCCAAGGGTCTTCACGAAGCTTGCAGAGACTATCGTTCAACAACTACGCCTACAGGGCGTCCAGGTAATGGCCTACCTGGACGATTGGCTGGTGTGGGCAGCATCGGAATGGAATGCCTGCAAGCATCCAAGAAAGTGATCCAATTCCTGGAACATCTAGGATTCAAGATCAACACCAAAATGTCTCGACCATCTCCGGCTCAAAAGTTCCAATGGCTAGGCATACATTGGGACCTACAGTCACATCGTCTCTCCATTCCGTTAAAGAAGAAGAGGGAAATAGCGAGGTCTGTCAAGAGACTCCTCAAATCCAAATGGATTTCAAGACGTCAATAGGAGCGTGTGCTCGGCTCCCTCCAGTTCGCTTCGGTGACAGACCCAGTGCTGAAAGCACAGCTAAAAGATGCATCAGGAGTCTGGAGAAGATACGCATCAAACGCTCGAAGAGATCTCAGAAGACCACTTCCGTCTCGGCTTCGATCACTCCTCAAGCCATGGTCGGAGGCCAGCAAGTTCAAGAGGTCAATGCCTCTACAACTGCCTCCACCCTCAGTTGCCATCCACACGGACGCATCGCTGGAAGGATGGGGGGTCACTCCCATTAACGCAAGACTCAAGGAACTTGGTCCTCCCTGTTCAAGACGTTTCACATCAACATCTTGGAGGCCATGGCAGTCTTCCTCACACTGAAGAGATTGTCTCCTCGTCCCTCAGCCCACGTGCGACTGACTTTGGACAGCGATGTGGTGGTCAGATGTCTGAATCGTCAAGGCTCACGATCGCCTCAACTCAACCAAGTGATATTAGCCATCCTCCGTCTAGCGGTGAAGAAGAGATGGCACTTATCAGCAGTTCATCTTCAAGGGTTCCGCAATGTGACAGCGGACGCTCTATCCAGGATAGCTACGATAGAGTCAGAATGGTCCCAAAACGCAGAATAATTCTCCTTCATCTTAGGACAAGTCACGGAACTGCAGATCGACCTCTTCGCAACGAGCGACAACAAGAAACTTCCTCGATACGTGGCCCCGTACGAGGACCCTCGTGCGGAAGCAGCGGACTACATGTCCCTGGACTGGAACAGATGGACCAAGATTTACCTGTTCCCACCGCCCAAACTTCTGCTCAAGGTCCTTACCAAGATGAGATCCTTTCAAGGAACGGCAGCCGTAGTGGCTCCAAAGTGGTTCTGGAGCAACTGGTTCCCCGAGTCTGGAATTACAACCGAAGCTGATTCCACTGCCGGACCCAGTTCTGTCTCAACAAGTTCAGAAGTCAACTATCTTCGCTTCATCAGAGAAAACCAGAGCCCTTCATCTCATGATTTTCTCTCCCTTGCCGTAAAGAAAAGGTTTGGAATTTCGAAGAAAAGCCTAGACTTCTTGGAGGAATATAAGTCAAAATCTACCAGAAGGCAATACGAGTCATCTTGGAAGAAATGGGTAACCTTTGTCAAGGCAAAGAATCCGAAGGAAATCTCGATGGATTTCTGCCTGTCTTTCTTTATCCACCTTCATGAATAAGGTTTAGCAGCCAACACGATCTCTACGTGTAAATCTGCCCTGACAAGACCCTTGCTGTATGCCTTCCAAATAGACTTGTCTAACGAAATCTTTAATAAGGTGCCGAAGGCCTGTGCTAGACTTAGACCAGCGGCCTCTCCGAGACCCATTTCATGGTCTCTTGACAAAGTGCTACATTTTGCCTCAGGCTTAGACAATGAGACTTGCCCTCTGAAAGATTTGATCCAGAAAGTTATTTCCTTGTTTGCTTTAGCCTCGGGGGCTAGAGTTAGTGAAATTGTGGCATTATCTAGGGAAGAGGGCCACATCCGGTTTGCTGACATGGGCGAGCTCACCCTCTTTCCTGACCCAACGTTTCTCGCCAAGAACGAGTTACCCACAAAAAGATAGGGTCCCTCGAGAATCTGCCCTCTGAAGGAAGATGTCTCTCTGTGTCCAGTGGAGAGTCTAAAGGCCTATCTTCGCAGAACTTCAGACTTCAGGGGAGGACAACTCTTTAAAGGAGAAACATTGGGGTCAAACCTGTCACTTAAACAACTACGGGCGAAGATCACCTACTTTATTCGCAGAGCGGTTCCTGACAGTACTGTACACCCGCAGGTCATGATCCTAGGAAGGTCGCCTATTCCCTGAACTTTTTCCAACTAATGGACTTCGAGAGTCTTCGCTCGTTTACTGGATGGAAGTCATCCAGGGTGTTCTTTAAGCACTACGCGAAGCAAGTGCAAGAAGTCAAACGATACGTGGTGGCAGCAGGTAGTGTTCTAAAACCTGCCGCTTAGTGCTGCGAGGAACAGTGAATTTTATGGGACTTAAAATTCTAAGGGTGTATATGTTGGCCCTAGTGCACAACATAGAAGTGATTGTTATCGTGATGACGATACGGACTGTTCTAATATACTAAGGTGATATAACAGACTGAACACTAGTGCCGCGTGTTTATTACACGAGTGTATATTGAGACATTCTCAGAAAGACATTACAATTTCATACGGAAATTGAAGTGTGTGGCAAGTATTCCTTTTCAGGTATTACATATATTTCTGTTTATGTCAATGTGCCTATGTTATTTAATTGATTCTCAATTACAATTTTACACTATTTACATGTATGCTCAAATTTTACATTATTTACATGAATGGTCATCCTCATTTATTTTAAATAAATGTCTAATGGTTTTATGCGTCTTATTTCGCCCTAAAACATTATAATAAAGCCTATGTGAGAGTATTTTTCTACCCTTCTTCTGCATGATGTGTTGAACAATAATGCTACCTTTGTTCCTACGCTTACGCAAACCTTTCCAGCGAGATGCAACTTGTTCCGACACTTGATACAAACTCGGGCTACTGACATGCAATGAGACCTGCATGTCCCCTTTGACTGCTGGGTTGGTTCAGTATAACATGCAACTTCGAGACTTTTCCCGAGTCTGGTTTGACTCTTCCCTGTAGGGGGCAGGAAGCACTAACATACTGTATGCTAAGCGGATATGACTATAACGGTGTTGTCATAGATCTCTTAGGTGCTAAAGACCAAGGAAATATTGTCTGGAAGTCGAAGGCACAGCTGGGAAATCCACGATACATTAATGCTCTGGTAAACTTCCATCAGGACGACATGGCCTGAGCCCAAAAAATGGATTTTGAGCGAAGCGAAAAATCTATTTTTGGGTGGGATAGCCATGTCGTCCTGATGGACCCGCCCTCCTTTCTATTAAAGACCTTAGCAGGCTCCCTCCCAATCTTACTGTATCTGGAGGTATTGGCAGAACGCTAAAAGGAATGAAGATGGCGGGCGGATACTACGTCATCCAAGATGGCGACGGGTATGACGTCATCCGAGTGCCCATAACAGTAACGGAGGAGGAGAACTTTGTAACGGCTCCTCCCTTACCTTGCCACTTTTTCCCCCTCGAAGCGTAAACGCTATGTGGGGTGCAGATAGCTATGTGGCGTGACAAGAATATGTCCCCTGTTATTATGAGATATCCTTAAAGGCAACTTTAAGGATATTCGCGCCAGAAGTTAGAATTCTGGAGACCTTTAGTTTAATTCTCTGGGAATATCCACTATAGTCAAATACTGTATACCCTGGGAAGCTACTGAAGGAACCTTCCATCAGGACGACATGTCTATCTCACCCAAAATTAGATTTTTTGCTTCTCTCAAAATCCGTTTAGTTTCGGCGAATTAGGTAGCCGATCTTGTTTACACTAGGCTTCCTAGCCTAGGCGTTCTAGTTTACTTTCTTGCATGATATAATAAGTGTTCCTCGTGTTAATAAATTTAAATGAGGATATTAGGCAATTTATACATGTAAGATATATTGATTGCATATAAAATTTTCCTCTTCCAAGATAGTATACGAGAGAGCTTCGATGAGTTAGGTAGTCGATCTCACTGTCACTAGGCTAGTAGCCTAGGGGCTTTAGTATACTTCCATACAATCTCCCCGGTTACCCTCATGTATAGGGTAACCCCTCCTTCCCTCTGAGTGTAGCCTAAGGCTACAATCCTAGTTAGTGTTGCCTCGAGTTGACATTCAGGCAAGACTAGGCTAGGCTTTTTTCTGCCCCTTCCCCTAGCTACAGATGGTAAGCTTTGGGTTTAGGTCAGAACCTCAGAGTACATGTTGTGTGCCGGCAGCTGGTCGGCAGGGTAAATACATTCCCCTGTCGGGTTTTGGTTGTTGGCATAGGAGGCTTGGCCTCCCTAGACTGCACTTGAAGGGGCCATGTGATTCCCCCTTCTCCCTGTGGTTTAGTCGACTAGTCCTGTGCTTGCAGACCCTAGGCTAAAGAATAGAGATTATTCTGCGGCCTAGGATGGCGCCGGCACTGGAACTCTGTTTCTCTCTGATTAAGGGTGGTGGCTAGATGACTGCCGGCCCCCGTACTGTATTGGCAGACCCTAGGCTGGGGAATAAATTCTTCGTCCGCCTAGGATGGCGCCGATACTGAAACAGAGCTTCCTTAAGGTGTGGTAGGACTGGCATACTGCCAGCTCCTCTCACACCTTATACAGGACCCTCTTTCCCTCCCCCCTCTGTCCTTTAGTGATGGCCTAGCCATCACAACCCTTTGGCCGTCGTCCTGCAATCTCCCCGTTTGCCGGCAGGTTGTAGGGCTGGCTCGGGCTTCTGCTTGTATGGCCTAGTCACTCAGCTTCCCTATTGGACACAGAGCTCCGGGATAGCTGTGTCGATGGGACCAGTTGCCGGCAGAAGGTCCCTTTACTATGGAGTGTTCTTCAGCCCTCCCTTGGGCTGCCATTCACATCCTATGCCCGGCAGGGACCGGAAACGGAGGTGGATGGGTGGAAGCTTGATTATCTTATATTCTCCCCTTCCATTAGAACCCTCATTCCAGAGGAAGGAAGTGAGACAGTGCTCTTACATCACCCTTCACTCCTTGCTTTCTCTCTCTCTCTCTCTTGGCTAGTGCTGCCAGGTACTAACCTAACTGGCGGCTGCCGGCCACTACCCTAGCCGGCAAGATGCTGGCTAGATTTGTGTGCCGACAGCCAATGATTCGCTGACACAACTGACTTAGCCGGCAAGAGCCGGCTGAGTTCTGTATATCGGCTACCACCCTGTCACATAGAATGCTGACTGGGCTAGTGTGCCAACAGTCGGTGACCTGCCGGCGCCTTACCAGACGCCGGCAATCCGACAGGCCGCCGGCCACTAATCTAGCTAATATTGTGTCAGTTGAACTGTGCCTTAGGTACTAGCCTTGCTGGCAACATGCCGGCAGCAACTACAGTATATGTCTATACAGTAGCCAGTACATCTGCAGTATAGAGCACACTGCCAACAGAAAACTATGGTATAAAAGTATACAGTAGTTAAATTTTCCAACATACTCTGTGTGTCCAGGTGCAGTCTATTGTTGAGACCTTATAAGATAAAGGAAAGGAATTCCTTTTTCATATACTGATAGATGATCAGTTAATAATGACCCTCATTATTAATCCTTTTGGAAGTTAGTGTTTAGTCACACTCTTCTATCCTTATAGGCTAGATTCTTCCACTGGGCCTCCTGAGGAGGATAATCCTAGGTTTAATATTGAGGGAGGTCACAGCAATTGGCTGGGCAGGAAACACACATATGTGTCTTTCCTAATTCATTTCTAGCTTATATGCAATAAAATAAAATGGAAAATATTATTAATAATATTTATTAGTTTATCTAGTGAGATGAACTATGTACTCATTTTATTTTCCTCTCTTTACAGGAGGACCATGTGAAGTGTCGCAGCGTCTTCTGCAACGTGCGTAGCAGGGACTTCTGCAGCCACCTGGAGTGTAGGACACACTTCCTTTGTTCCATCACCAAGGGACCTCTCAAATATTGGGACCCCCAGGTAAGTACAGTGTGCAAAGACTTGGTTAATGAGGCATTTGAAGACCCCAAGACAACAGAGTCAAGGGATGCAGCTCGGAATAAGCAGCGCAGATGGGTTCATGGCTTCCAGAAAAATGCCACAGGGCCTTACCTCCCCAATGAGCGTATGAGGGCCTATCTATTCCCCAAAGCATCTGCGGATGCTGTCATCCACAGCCTCACCCTGAGATCCCTTGCGTCCAGATCTCCATGGACACAGATGTCTTGGATGCGATGAAGGACATCCATCTAGATGACGAGAGGGTGTCAGAGGACTCCGAAAAGGACCTTCTGGCTGAAGGTCAAGAAGAGGAGTCAACGTTGGCTCCAGAGATGGAGGAGGATGAAGTCGAAACAGTGTCTGTTTCGTTGGTTCTTGCCCCAGAACCAGTGCCCTCTACGTCCTCCGCTCCTCCACCTGATAAGTCGGATAAGACCCTGTCTGCCATCATGGCTATGATGGAGACCTTTCAGAAAAAGAGCGAAGAAAAGGAAGCTGCGCTAAGGATGGAGATTCATCAGCTTTGCAGCGGCCCGTAGGTCTCATAGAAGACTCAATGTTAAGGATCTTCCCTCGTGCTCCGAGGTAAACCCATGGAGGCATGCTGAGTACATGCCAATCACGAACTGCAAGATCTTCATCTCAGAAAAGCTGGGAGCTGTCCTTATCGAGGACATTGAGTTCTGGCCCAGCTTTGAGTCCTATCCTGACTGCTTTGTTCGTCTAAGGACAGAACCTGTATCCAAAGAGGAGACAGAGCCCAAGGAGGTCATAGTGCTTGACCATACAAAGGCTCAAGCTTTGTTAGCCAGCAGTCTGAAGGACAGGAGCTTCACCAACTCTAAGTTGCCAGCCCTGAGTAAGAAACACCGTTCCTTTCTTGCTCCAGCGACGATGGCCTTCACCTTTGAGGAAAAAGGGTTCAAGGCGGTGATCAAGGCAGTGGAAGCTGGGAAACCTTGCCCTACACTGGAAGAGTGTAGGCCCCTTTCCCTAGCCTTGCTGACAGATCACAAAGACTGGAAGGATATTCAGCTTACCTTCTCAGTCGGGAAGTTAGAGGCTGATATCGCTGGACGTCAGTTTAGCGAAAACCTCCCCAAGTTGTCTGATTTTCTCCTGCGTAAGGAGCAGGACACGAAGGAAAGGCTTGCTGCCTCTCTGTCCGTCCAGGTGATCCTGGAGGCAATGGCCAGTGAACATAGGTCCTCAGATATGTTCATGGTCGTAGCCAAGACACACTTGGCAACCCTAATTAAAGACTTTTATAGCTTTGTTAGGGCTAGAAGGGCTTGTAGGGAGTTCGTATCTTCCAATATCTGGGGGAAAGACCTCTTCCCCAATGAAGTGGTCAAAGAAAGTCAACAAGGTCGCCACAGAGAATAGGAATCTTCTCCAGAAGTGGGGCATGTCGGCTAAGAGGAAGTCTTCCTCGGATGAGGGTCCCCAACTGAAACGGAAGACATAGAGGCCAAGGTTGCCTTCTCGCCCTGCTAGACAACAACAACAACTTCCCATAACCGCGGTGCCTCAGATGGTGGCACAGCCCCAACCCACCTACCAGATGGTACCCCAGCAGGAGGTGACTCAGTCACCAGCCTTCACTCCCGCCTATGAGAGGCAGACCACTACCTTTCGCCCTAAAGGTAGGGGGTCAAATAGAGGTTCCTCTGGACGTCCCTCGAGAGGAAGGGGGGTAGGGGAGGACGCGGTCAAGGAGGCAAGCCCTCCGAAAACCAGAAGCAATGAGATGCTTCCAGTATGAGGAAGACTCCGACTATTCCGGGATCGTTGGACCTTCGATCCCTGGGCCCACAGCCTAATCAAGAACCGACTAGGTTGGAGCTGGAGGACAGCTCCACCATCATTCCCTCAATTCTTCCAACACTCCACCCCCATTCTGGAAGAATATACCCGAGAACTCTTGAGCAAACGGGTGATAAGGAGGGCAAAGTCCATTAAATTCCAAGGAAGGCTGTTTTGTGTTCCACAGAAAGACAAACTCAAGAGTCATTCTGGATTTGTCGCCACTCAACAAGTTCATAGAAAACGACAAGTTCAAGATGCTGACCCTTCAACACATAAGGGCCCTGCTGCCCAAAAGGGCATACACAGTCTCCATAGACATGGCAGATACCTATTGGCACATTCCGACCAATCACCAACTCTCCTCCTACCTAGGATTCAAGCTACAAAAAAGAAAGTACGCTTTCAGAGCCATGCCCTTCGGCCTAAACATAGGCCAAAGGATCTTCACGAAGCTTGCAGAAGCAGTCGTTCAACATCTACGCCTACAAGGTGTCCAGGTGATATCCTACCTGGACGATTGGCTGGTGTGGGCAGCATCCCAGACGAAATGCATGCAAGCATCCAAGAAAGTGATCCAGTTCCTGGAACATCTGGGATTCAAGATCAACACCAAAAAGTCTCGACTGTCTCCAGCTCAAAAGTTTCAATGGCTAGGTATACATTGGAACTCAGTCTCATCGACTCTCCATTCCATTAAAGAAGAGGAGAGAGGTAGCGGGATCTATCAAGAGACTGCTAAAATCCAACAGGATTTCAAGACGCCAACAGGAGAGTGTGCTGGGCTCCCTTCAGTTTGCATCAGTGACAGACCCAGTGCTAAGAGCACAGCTAAAAGATGCATCAGGAGTCTGGAGAAGATACGCATCAAACGCTCGAAGAGATCTAAGAAGACCAATACCGATCCGACTACGACCACTTTTCAAGCCATGGTCGGAGGCCAAGAACTTGAAGTGGTCAACGCCTCTACAAACACCTCCGCCCTCAGTCATCATCCACACGGACACATCATTGGAAGGATGGGGAGGCCACTCTCATTATCGGAAAGTTCAAGGAACTTGGTCCTCTCTATTCAAGACCTTCCATATCAACATTTTGGAGGCCATGGCAGTCTTCCTCACACTGAAGAAATTATCCCCTCGCCCTTCGGTCCACATAACTGATTCTGGACAGCGAGGTGGTAATGAGATGTCTGAATCGTCAAGGCTCGAGATCACCTCAACTCAACCAGGTAATGTTGGCCATCTTCCACTTAGCGGAAAAGAAGAGATGGCACTTATCAGCAGTTCACCTTCAAGGGTTCCACAATGTGACGGCGGATGCTTTATCCAGGATAACTCCGATAGAGTCAGAACGGTCCCTAGACGCAAGATCATTCTCCTTCATCTTACATCAAGTCCCGGAACTGCAGATCGACCTCTTCATGACGAGCGACAACAAGAAACTTCCTCGATACGTGGCCCCACACGAGGACCCTCTAGCGGAAGCATTGGACACCATGTCTCTCGACTGGAACAGTTGGACCAGGATTTATCTGTTCCCTCCATCCAACCTGCTGATGAAGGCCCTCAACAAGCTGAGATCTTTTCAAGGAACAGCAGCCCTAGTGGCTCTCAAGTGGCCCCGGAGCAACTGGTTTCCTCTAGTATTGGAATTGCAGCCGAGGCTGATTCCCCTGCAGGACCCAGTTCTGTCTCAACAAGTACAGAAGTCGACTGGCTTCGCTTTATTACAGAAAACCCAAGACCTTCATCTCATGATTTTCTCTCCCTAGCAGTAAGAAAAAGGTTTGGGATCTCGAAAGAGGATAGACTTCTTAAAGGAATATAAGTCTAAATCTACCAGAAGGCAATATGAGTCGTCTTGGAAGAAGTGGGTGGCCTTTGTCAAGGCAAAGAAACCAAAGGAAATCTCGACAGATTTCTGTTTATCTTTCTTTATTCACCTTCATGAACATGGTTTAGCAGCCAACATGATAACTACGTGTAAATCTACCTTGACTAGACCCTTTCTTTACGCTTTCCAAGTAGACTTTTCTAATGAAATTTTTAACAAAATCCCTAAGGCCTGTGCTAGGCTTAGGCCTGCAGCACCTCTAAGACCCATTTCATGGTCTTTGGATAAGGTACTACATTTGGCTTCAATATTGAATAACGAAAATTGCTCTCTGAAAGATTTGACTCAAAAAGTTATATTCTTGTTTGCTCTAGCCTCAGGGGCTAGAGTTAGTGAGATAGACGCCCTTTCTAGGGAAGAGGGCCATATCCATTTTACTGAAACGGGAGAACTGAATCTCTTTCCCGACCCAACGTTTCTTGCCAAGAACGAGCTACCCACCCAGAGGTGGGGTCCCTGGAGAATCTGCCCTCTGAAGGAATATGTCTCACTGTGTCCAGTGGATTGTCTAAAGGTCTATCTTTGTAGAATTTCAGACTTCAGGGGAGGACAGCTCTTTAAAGGAGAAACATCGGGCTCAAACTTATCCCTAAAACAACTAAGGGCGAAGATCACCTACTTCATTCACAGACCGGATCCTGACAGTACACCCGCAGGTCATGATCCTAGGAAAGTTGCTTCATCGTTAAACTTTT
Source organism: Palaemon carinicauda (assembly GCF_036898095.1). Classification (NCBI taxonomy): domain Eukaryota; kingdom Metazoa; phylum Arthropoda; class Malacostraca; order Decapoda; family Palaemonidae; genus Palaemon; species Palaemon carinicauda. The sequence goes on along the minus strand of NC_090726.1, from coordinate 129,826,345 downwards.
TCCAGCTTATGGATTTCGAGAGCCTTCACTGGATGGAAGTCATCCAGAGTGTTTTTCAAACACTACGCGAAGCAAGTGCAAGAATTAAAGAAATACGTGGTGGCAGCAGGTAGTGTACTAAAACCTGTCGCTTAGTGGTGCGAGGAATAGTGAATTATTTGGGACTATAATTCTATAGGGTGTACATGTTGGCACATTATAGTGCAACATGGTAAGTGAAAAGTCATCAAAGTGACATTATGGACTGTTCCAGTGTATAAAGGTGAAGAAACAGACTTAACACTAGTGCCGTGTGTTTTTACACAAGTGTAAATAAACAGACTTCCCAGAAAGATATTAGAAAATTATTAAATTTTCATTTGAGTGGCATGAATTTTTGTTTTCAGATAAAACAAGTATTTCTGATCTGTTCTGTATGTTCTATGTTTGTAAATTCTATTCACTTGCATTTTTATATTATTATGAAACGTATGCTGAATTTTTATTTATTGTTTGACAATAAATGTCTAATTGTTTTGTGCGTCTTATTTCGCCCTAAACATATATAAAGTTATGTGTGAGCATTACTTTTATTCCTTACTATTCTGCATAATTACATTGAACAAATATAGTAAATTTGTTCCTAAACATAAACTTTTTCCGGCCAGGCTTACCTTGTTTCGATACAGATATAAACTTGTCTGCTGTGGTATACAGCTGGGCTGATATACCTTAGATGCTATGGTGGCTTACATGAACCCATGTTGGTTTTATAAATAAAAACTTTGGCTAAAGGCATACAGTGGGACCTGTATGCCCTTTTGGTTGCTAGGTTGGTCATATGAAATATGCAAACTTCGAGACTTTTTCCCGAGTCTAGTATGACTCTTCCCTGTAGGGGGCAGGTAGCACTAACATAGTTCATTATTAGAAGCAATGACATATAACGGTAATGTCATAGGTCTCTAAGGTCTAAATGACCAAGGAAATATTGTCTTGAGGTTTAAGGCACAACTGGGAAATCCACGAATACATTAATGCTCTGGTAAACTTCCATCAGGACGACATGGCCTGAGCCAAAAAAACGGATTTTGAGCGACACGAGAAATCTATTTTTGGGTGAGATAGCCCTGTTGTCCTGATGGACCCACCCTCCTTTCCATGAAAGACCTTGGCAGGATCCCTCCCAATAATACTGTATCTATAAGTACAGACTCAACGCTCCAAGGAATAAAGATGGCATCGATTATGGCGCCATCTGAGTACTCAAACAGTAACGGAGGAAGGGAACCTTATTAATGGCTCCTCTTTTATTTTGCCACTTTTCCCCCTCGAAGCGTAAACGCTATGCGGGGTGCAGATTGCTATGTGGCGTGTCAAGAATACGTCCCCTGATATTATGCGATATCCTAAAAGGAAACTTTAAGGATATTCACACCAGGAGTTAGAATTCTGGAGACCTTAAGTTAAATTCTCTGGGAGTATCACTGTAGTCAAATATACCCTAGGAAGCTACTTAAAGGAACCTTCCATCCCTTCGCTCAAAATCCGTTTTGTACTGCATTGTATACAGTACATGTTTACAATTACTTTTGACTTGAAGATGATTATCAAACTTGATTTATTATTTTCACACCTATTAAGTAGCATTAGATAGTACTACTGTAAGGGTAAATATCGATGTCTGTGTTTACCAGGCAAATTCCAAAATGCACTAAGTACTTATAAATTTCTGCTAAAGATCCTCTTATTCTCCTAATCATATCTAGTCTTCATGAGGAAACTAGTTGGGAGTCAATGGTAGGAGTATAATAGAGGGTAGTGCTAAAAGAAGAAATCCATAGAATATGGGTTACTTTCCCAAGCTTCAGATACATTGATGTCTTTTTTTATGTCTATTTTTGGGCCAAGAGACATCCAATCTGCTTCCACTCTTCTCTTGATCTCCAAACAGGGTTTATTTCTCACTGTCATAAAACAGCCTGTTAAAGACAATGACACACCTTCATTATGTGGCTCTTGTGCATCCATGGCTCCTATTCAGATTGAAGCCACACTAGTGATTGGGTGGTAGGTATTAGTGCTACTCATATTCTTGTCTATCACTACAGAATTGCTTGCAATCTCCCAAGCAATCACCTGAAGCCTTATCCAGTATTTTTTCCAATATGCAAGAGTTAATGCAGCAACAATAGGAGCAGTTATTCTATCTGAAATTTCACTAGATTCTGTATAATCAAGCCAAGAAGTCTTATCATTAACTAGGGCAGAGGAACCATTCCCTATTGTTCTTAGGGAGCAAGCTTATTAACAGGACTATTTAATCTATTTAACCTTTAAAATACTTAGGTAATCAGTGTCTGAATTTCAAGTTATTAATGTTTGGATGTGTAGAGCAGCTGTTTGCCAATTGGCAAACTGCATTAGTTGTTATATGTTTTATGGACACTTGGTCATCTCTTTTTTTACACTTATGTTCAATTTTGACAAGCAACCTCTCTAAAATTTTCTTTAAAACATCATGAAAATGGGTGAAAATCTCGATACCCTGGTGTGAACACAGCGTTGGTGGCGTATGAGCACTGTGTAACTAATTTTGCGCACTAGTCTTGTTAGTGCTTGACCACAAAAAATGCCCATATGAAGCAAATTTTTTGCTTGCATACCGATGCAACACTTGTAACCCAATTAAAATTTGTAAGTTCATATTCAAAATTACTCATAACACGAGGTACTACTGTGTGTTTATTTGTAATACTATAGTTATTTAATATTTTGAATAAATTACAATGTATATATTTTTGCAAAACCATTTTCAGTTTTCTTTCGTATAAATAAGAGTGCATATTCTAGAATGGAGTTAGTGAGGGAGTCGGCTGATTTCTGCCGAATGTAGACAATGCCCTATCCCTTTTTCTCACAAGCATTATTAAAAGGCACTGGAAATAAAAATAATCCTTAGCAGGTGATTACATCCAAACAAACACTACTAATTGATTGCTGAGTGATAGCATATTTCTTGTGCTGATCAATTGGGCATTTGAGAAATCTATTGTGAGGAAATTCTCATGTGCTATGCAAAGTTTTGCCTCACACAACAGCATAATTAAGTGATTTTTGTGTAATTTACTTCAATCATAATTTTTATTTCTTTTGGATTTTATGCATTACTATGAATTTATTGTATTTTTGCACAACTATATATTGTTAGACAATGATTTTGATATACCCTACACCATAGAACACAAGCACCTATCCAAAATTTGCCATTGTATGAACACCCCTCCCTTGGATATAATCGTACCAATATAGGAGGGATTACTATAACATAATAAAAATACTTTCCCATTTTCTTTACTACTATATACTACATACATACAACTTAACAAATGTGGACTAAAAAATAATTAAAGGCATTGAAAATATGACAAAAGTGGGCCAAAATCAAGTATGCTTATAAAAGACATACTGTATACAGCTACTGTAAATCATTTTCAATAAGCATGGAGAAAAAGTCAACATGTTTTTTTGCACCCGTACCCAATTATCAAACTTCTGCAAAATGTGAACTTAGATAGTCTTTCTTATTACCTTTCTTGAGAAAGGATACTCATATCATCAATTATAACTTTCATCAACAACTAAGGAAAGCTAAATTATATAAAGTTAATTCCACCAAAGTCCAATAATCTAGGACCCATCAAAACTAAATAAAAAACCTACATAGTAATCAAAAGATGTATATTAAATCAAACAAGAACACTACTGCTAAGATTTTTTCCCATTTCTACTGCAGAGAAGAGGGTTTGGTGCGTTTAGTTAAAATGCTACCCAAATATACAATGCTAATTCATTTTTGACTCGACATATACAGATCATAGCTGTCTTAGTGATGGAGGGTATATCAAAATAATTTCACCAGATTTAGCAATATAGGGAGAAACATCAGAACCAGAAAGTAGTTCAAAACCTAACCAGGAAACATTTACAACAAAGATGATCCTAAGTTTATCAAAAATCCATGCTATTGTATATGGAGACTTATCCCCATAGCATACATAATCTAAATACCGTAACAAAAACTGTAAAATTATTCAAAACTGATACCTGTAAAAGGTATCATAATAATATTTTCTCAGCATATACTGATGTGTTATTCTACTTAAAAGACAAAAATCAAAATGAACTGAGTTCTCCAAAAAGAAAATGGTGTCTTTTAATTCTAATACTTTAGTTAAATGTACTAGCTAGTAAAAACAGTACCTGTGAACAATGTAGTAAAAAAAATCCTTAATAATTCAGTAAGTTATCAGTTTCATTAGTAACTTTACAATTAATTTACATAATACAGTAGACTGTTAGATATTATTCTGCATTTTTCACTTACAAGCAACCAATAACAAATGAAAGCTCAAGTTTATATCAAAGCTTTAA
>NC_090726.1:129784432-129816932 GCF_036898095.1 Palaemon carinicauda | reverse complement strand
TGCTATGTAAGGCTTTACTCAGAAGCATTCATTAGGGATGATATGATCCCAAGGAACAATCAGCCTGGACCACAGCATGGCTCAGTCTCTTTTGGTTAAGGAGCTGAAGATGGCCGAATTCACTAACACTCAACTTTCTGCTTTTGGCAGGAAGCAGGCCACTTTGTAGCCCACAAGGATACTGTCTTTCCTTTTACCTCTAAAAGTTTAGAGGCTGTAAAGAAAACAGTAGTGGAGGGTAAACCATTACCAGTGCTAGAGGAGTGCAAACCAGTCTCCCTGGCCCTTCCTTATGATTTGGACAGTTGGGAGGATGTCCAACATACCTTTACTGTTGGAAAACTAGATAAAGACATTGGAGGCAAGCAGTATAATGAGAAACTGCTTAGAATTCCTGAATCCCTATTAAGAGAATTGGAAGCTAAAACGAGACTATCTACCTCTTTATCGTTTCTAATCTTATTTAGAAATGCTTATTGGAAACTATTCCAAATCTGATCTCTTCCCAGTCTTGGCAAAGACTCACCTAACTATGTTTCATAGAGATCTCCATGCTTTCTTCCTAGCCAGAAGAGCATGTAGAGAACACGTCCTGGCTGCTGCTAAGATCAGGCATGAACCTAGAAAGCTGATCGACTCCAATATCTGGGGGAAAGACTTCTTCCCTAAAAAATTGGTTAAGGAAGTCATGGACAAAGCGACTAAGGAGAGTAAGAGCCTTATAGAAAAGTGGGGTATGTCCATTAAAAGGAAATTTACCCCCAGTGAAAGACCTCGACCCAAAGGCAAGAAGCTCAGAAGACACCTTAAGGAAAGGAAATTCTTTCCTGTCATGAGAGCCTCAATTGCCGCCATCCCTCAGATTGGGTACAAGGTTCCCCAGCAGTTTGTCTTAAAGTCAGAGAGCCGCCACTACATTTCACCTTATCAGATCTCAAAAGAAGAGCGCCAGTGGCAGGGGAAGCTCTGGAAAGGGCGGTCAGTCTAGAGCCCGAGAAAGTAGAGGCGAGACGGTTAAAGAAGCAGGCCCTTCACAACAACGAGGAGCTCCCAGTAGGGGGGACAACTTTACTTGTTCAGGGATCGATGGGAGTTTGATCCCTGGGCTCAAAACATAGACTCAAAAGGACTAGGCTGGAAATGGAGAAAGAATAGAATGCTCTTCAAACTATTCTGGACTTGTCCCCACTAAACAAATTCATTCTGAACGACAAGTTCCAGATGCTGACTATCTCGCAAATACGGACCCTACTACCCCAGGGACCCTACACCATCTCCATAGATCTTGCAGTCGCCTATTGGCATCTTCCGATAGGTCGTCATTTCTCCCCCTACCTTGGTTTCGGGCTCAATATAGCACCAAGGATTTTCACGAGGCTAGTCGAGGCCATCGTCCAACAATTACGGAACAGAGGCCTCCAGGTGATGGTATACCTGGACGACTGGCTAGTCTGGGCTGCAACGAAGTTGGTGTCTTCGTACGGCTCAAGAAGTCATGAAATTTCTAGTCTCTGGGCTTTCAGATCAACTTAAAAAAGTCCAGGCTGTCTTCAGCTCAAGAATTCCAGTGGCTAGGACTTTACTAGAATCTAGCCATGCACCCTCTCTCTACCACAAGGCAAGAGAAAGGAAATTGCAAACTCTGTCAGATGCCTACTCCATTAAAGAGGAAAGAGTCTTGGGTTCACTGCAGTTCGCTGCCGTGACAGACCCAATCCTAAAAGCATGACTCAAAGATGTCAACAGAGTCTGGAGGAGAAAGGCATCAAATGCTCAGAGAGATCTTCGCTACAAAACCCCGGTCTTACTGTGAAAGCAGTTTAAGCCGTGGTCCACTGCCTAGAGTTTATCGACATACGTCCCTGTACAGTATTCTCCTCCGTCCGTGACAATTCACAAGGACGCCCCGGAAAAAGGTTGGGGGAGGGGGACACTCCCCTTCCAAGAAATTACAGGGTCAGTGGTCAAACACATTTCGGAAATTTCACATCAATATTCTGGAATCTATGGTAGTGTTTCTGACTCTGAAGAGACTGAACCCAAAGACAAAATCACATCAAATTAGTCATCGACAACCGGACGATAGTCCACTGTGTCAAAAGACAGGGTTACAGGTCTCCTCAGACCAACCATGTGATTCTAGCCATCCTCATTTTAGCAAAGCGAAGGAATTGGCATCTCTCAGCAGTTCACCTTGAAGGCGGATGCCCTGTAAACATCCAAGCCTCTGGAAACAAAATGGTCTCTGGACACAAAATCATTCTGTTTCATTCTAAAGCAAGTTCCAGGACTGCAAATAGATCTCTTTGCGACAAGTTTCAAAAACAAGCTTCCTCGGTATGTAGCACCAAACTTAGATCCAGAAGTGACAGGAACGGATGCGATGTCTCTGGATTGGAACCAGCAGACTCACATCTACCTATTTCCACCATTCAACCTCCTAATGAAAGTCCTGAACAAACTGCGGACTTTCAAGGGAAGAGCAGCTCTAGTGGCTCCCAAGTGGCCCAAGAGCAATTGGTATCCTCTTGTTCCAGAACTCAAACCTCTCCAGATCCCTCTACCATCCCCAGTGCTGTCTAAGGATGTTCAACAGAAGACTGCCTTTACTTCCTCTTGGATAACGAAAACCCTTCAGCTCATGATTTTCTCACCCTCCCGGCTTAAAGAAAATTTGGAGTTGCAAAGGAGAGAATTGACTTAATAGAAGAGTACAAGTCCAACACCACGAAACAGCAATATTTGTCTTCCTGGAAAAAATGGGTTGCATTCGTGAAAAGTCAACAGCCCTCTTCTATTTCTATGGACTTCTGTATTTCTTGATTGCATTGCATGATCAAGGTCTGACCTCTACAACTACAGTATACCTCATGTAAGTCAGCACTCACTAGACCAATTGCTTATGCTTTTGACATTAGACTCAATAGCAAGCTGTTCAATAAGATCCAGAAGCCTTGTGCTAAACTGAAACCTAATGCTCCTCCCGAGGCTATTTCATGGTCGTTGTATAAAGTCCTGCAATTTGCCTCTTCGATAGATATGCAATTTGCCTCTTCGATAGATAATGCCTCTATCTCTCAGAGGGATCTTACTCAAAAGTCTATCTTTATGCTTGCTATGGCTTTTGGTGCTAGAGTCAGTGAGATTGTGACCCTTTCAAAGGATGATGGCCACATTAAATTCTCGGAATTGGGGAGGTAAATCTTTACCCAGATCCTGCATTCTTGGCAAAAAAACGAACTTCTTATGAAACGTTGGGGGCCCTGCAAGATTGTTCCACTACAGGAGGACCCTTCTCTGTGCCTAAAAGCCTAACTGTTAAAGAGCCAGGCTTTTAAAGGCGGTCAACTTTTTAAAGGGGAGACGACAGGATCAAATCTTTCTCTGAAACAGCCTAGACCCAAACTCACCTATTCATCAAAAGGGCTGACCCTGATAGAATACCATCGGGTCATGACCCTAGAAAAGTTGTCACTTCCTTAAATTTTTTCCAATCTATGTCCTTTGCAGGCTTACAGGCTTACACTAGATAGAAATCTTCAAGTGTGTTCTTCAAACATTACTTTAGTTAGTTGGAAGTGATTACCGTAAACACTTTGTACGGCTGCTGGTTCTGTGATTAAAACAGCTTCGTAAGTGTTGTGCATGGACTCTTATGGACTGTATACTTGGGACTTCTGTCTACATTGTGCAGGGGGACTAATGTTCTTCTTTTCAATGTACTATTTAACAATGTAGAGTCAAAGGTGATATTTTTTTTATGTCATGAGTGTTACTATTTTACTACTTTGTTACATAATTTTGGGGTCTGAAAACTTTGGTTTTCTGTATATATCTATATATCTACTGTATATAATGCTGTATTACTTACTGTTACATGTATGAAATTTTGGAAACAATAAAAGACTACAGTACTGTTCCTTATTGGGTTTCCTTTCATTGGACCTACTGTACGGAATAAAAGTAGTGTACCTCAATTTTCAAACCCTCCTTTTATAGACTTCTGTCTTTCCATTTACTGGAGACAAAGATCTTCTTCACAGTGAGTGGGACTGTACTATTGATTTCCTTTGCTCCTACTTTTTTAAAAACATATCACTTACACTCTTAGTTTAGTGCCATAGTTACCATTGCTAAAGGAAGTATGCTTATGTCTATGGGATTTAAAGGGTTAAAATTCTTCTGGCCACAAGTGAGAATAATAATTCCCTGGTACACTTCCATTAGGATGACATGGCTTGAGCCCAAAAAAAGGATTTTGACATAGGAAAAATCTATTTTTGGGTGAGATAGCCATGTCGTCCTGATGGCCGCCCCATTACTTTTCATCCCCTCCCAATTCTCAGTGTAGGACCTCACGTCATGCGATGGCTGCTCCTCGAATGGTTTAACCAGGAAACATATTAGTTTTAGCACATTGAGATCGGGAGTTGTACACGCTCTTTCACTCACGTATCCTACCCTATTCCTTATCCTTCGAGACAAGGTTAACTGTATTCGGAGAAGGATAACCATGTCTTGTTATTAACACGTCCCTGATTTATACATGATATCTCTCGGTGTATTCACTTCGGAGGTTACAACTCTGTTATACCTTTAAGGTAAAATTCTCTGGTATATCACTTGCAGAAATATCCCAAGTAGAAAGCTTCCACTGAGGAACTTCTATCAGAACAATATGGCTATCTCACTCAAAAATAGATTTTTCCTATGTCAAAATCCATTATATATATTGTATATATACTGTATACAGTATATATATATATATATATATATATATATATATATATATATATATATATATATATATATATATATATATATATATATATCAAAACTATCGTAGCTCTATTTTTGGTAATGGTCAAGGAAGTTAGCAAATAAGCTAAAAGTATTATGATCTGGGAATAGCTCTCTCACTCCTACTCTAGAATACTAAAGTCTTAGTTATGTTTTGAAAGGTAGTCGTTTATCACATACCTATTACAGTACTGTAATTACAATTAGACTTCAGGCCAAACCATTATTCTAGGAAAACTCCTTCCCTCGTTCCTTTTTCATTTCGGAAAGTTTTATTAGTTTGCTACTTTGTTTCTTCAGATGATTCTTGGATTTACGTCTTGGATTACCTATGAATGAGATCAGCTACTATTATTTACTTTCTCATTTTAGCTTAATCTGTATTACACTTAGTGAAGTAAGGAGATAATTCCTTTACTTGTTTCTAAATGATGGGAGATTCTTTTGATAGTAATTTGATATAAATATTTTTGTGTTCCTTTATTTCTAAGTTTCCGCAAGATTACTTCATTAGTGTCAGGTTTGCATCAAATGCAATTCTTTTGTAATTCTGGTATTTTCAGTGTGGATATAGAGCTTATTCAAAAGGAGTTGTGATATTACTGTTTAATGTTTATCTAGCTTACTTTTATTATTATTATTATTACTATCCAAGCTACAACCCTAGTTGGAAAAGCAAGATGCTATAAGCCCAGGGGCTCCAACAGGGAAAAATAGCCCAGTGAGGAAAGGAAATAAGGAAATAAATAAATGAAGAGAACAAATTAACAATAAATCATTCTAAAATAAGAAACAACGTCAAAACAGACATGTCATATAATAAACTATCAACAACATCAAAAACAAATATGTCATAAATAAACTATAAAAAGACTATGTCCGCCTGGTCAACAAAAAAGCATTTGCTCCAACTTTGAACTTCTGAAGTTCTACTGATTCAACCACCCGATTAGGAAGATCATTCCAAAACTTGGTCACAGCTGGAATAAAACTTCTAGAGTACTGCGTAGTATTGAGCCTCGTGATGGAGAAGGCCTGGCTATTAGAATTAACTGCCTGCCTAGTATTACGAACAGGATAGAATTGTCCAGGGAGATCTAAATGTAAAGGATGGTCAGAGTTGTGAAAAATCTTATGCAACATACATAATGAACTAATTGAACGACAGTGCCAGAGATTAATATCTAGATCAGGAATAAGAAATTTAATAGACCGTAAGTTTCTGTCCAACAAATTAAGATGAGAATCAGCAGCTGAAGACCAGACAGGAGAACAATACTCAAAACAAGGTAGAATGAAAGAATTAAAACACTTCTTCAGAATAGATTGATCACCGAAAATCTTGAAAGACTTTCTCAATAAGCCTATTTTTTGTGAAATTGAAGAAGACAAAGACCTTATATGTTTCTCAAAAGTAAATTTACTGTCGAGAATCACACCTAAAATTTTGAAAGAGTCATACATATTTAAAGAAACATTATCAATACTGAGATCCGGATGTTGAGGAACCAGCGCCCTTGACCTACTTACAATCATACTTTGAGTTTTGTTAGGATTCAACTTCATACCCCATAATTTGCACCATTTACTAATTCTAGCTAAATCTCTATTAAGGGATTCACCAACCCTAGATCTACATTCAGGGGATGGAATTGATGCAAAGAGAGTAGCATCATCTGCATATGCAACAAGCTTGTTTTCTAGGCCAAACCACATGTCATGTGTATATAGTATGAAAAGTAATGGGCCAAGAACACTACCCTGTGGAACACCGGATATCACATTCCTATAATCACTATGGTGCCCATCAACAACAACTCTTTGAGATCTATTACTTAAAAAATCAGTAATAATGCTAAGAAACGACCCACCCACTCCCAACTGTTTCAGTTTGAAAACAAGGGCCTCATGATTAACACGGTCAAAGGCAGCACTAAAATCAAGGCCAATCATACGAAATTCCCGACCACAATCAAGGGATTTCTGTACAGCATTGGAGATTGTAAGAAGGGCATCACATGCTCCAAGGCCTTTACGAAAACCAAATTGCAAACTAGGGAGTAGATGATTACCTTCAGCAAACCTATTAAGACGTTTTGCCAGAAGACGTTCAAAAACTTTAGATAATATGGGAGTTATGGAAATTGGGCGGTAATCAGTGGGACTTGAGCTACCACAAACACATTTACATAGAGGAGTAACATTACCAATTCTCCAACTAGTGCTAAAAGCTCCTCTTCTTGCTAACTTGCGCAAAATAACAGATAACTTTGGAGCTAAGAAATCTGCTGTCTTTATAAAAAACAGGAAAAATACCATTTGGGTCTACACCTCCATAAGCATCAAGGTCCATCAACAGAGCTTTAATCTCACGAGATCGAAAAGCTAAACTAGTTAGTTTAGCCTCAGGAAAACAGGAATGAGGAAGTTCAAGTTTTTCATTACTCTGTTTACTGTCAAAAACATCAGCCAAAAGGGTTGCCTTTTCCTTTGGACAGTGAGTGACTGAGCCATCTGGTTTAAGTAAAGGAGGAACTGTTGCATCTACACCAAAGAGTGCAGATTTAAGGGTAGACCACCATTAATGTTCCTGAGTTGTACCAGAAAGTGTTTCTTTTATGGTTAAATTGTACTCCTTTTCAGTTGAGGCATAAACTCTCTGAGCAAAAGCTCGAAGCTGAGTATAGTTGTTCCAGGTCAAATCTGATCTGTTACCCTTCCAAAGTTGATAGGCCTCCTGCTTCTCCAAAAAAGCACATCTACAATCATCATTGAACCACGGTTTGTCCTTCACTCGGTACCTTAGCACACGAGAAGGGATACGCCTATCAATTATGTTGACTAGATTCTCATTCAAAGGGACAACAGGATCTACACTATTATATAATTGTGACCAATTCAAGCACAAAAGATCATGTAAAATCCCATTCCAGTCTGCTTGGGATTTCATATAAATTTTACAAGAATATGATATATCAGGGACAGGCTGCTCAGTCTTCACTAATAATGAAATCAAGGCATGATCAGATGTCCCGACTGGAGAACCAACCTTACCAGTTATAACGCCAGGGGAGTCAGTGTATACAAGGTCCAAGCAATTACCAGACCTGTGAGTAGCTTCATTTATGATTTGCTCACAGCCTGATTCAGAGGCAAAGTCTAAAGCTCTTAAGCCATGGCGATCGGTAGGAGAGATAGAACTTAACCACTCCCTATGGTGAGCATTAAAATCACCAACAAAGACAAAAGAAGCCTTTCTATCATCTTCTTGTATCTTAGCCATAATGGTAAGAAGACAATCGAAGATAGAATCATCCATGTCTGGATTCCGGTAGATCGAACATAAATAAAAGTTGTTATGCCTGCCACAAACTTTTATTACCTGAATCTCATGACATCCACATTGATAGCAGGACTTATGAGAAGCAGGGTACTCTGTCCTAATATACACCGCCATTCCCCTGGCCCTAGGGATGGCATCACGTTTCAACATTATTGGCTTCTTAAAACCAGTTATAAGGAGCTCAGATGAGTGCCTCATATTAGAAACCAAAGTTTCTGAGCACAAAAGAATATCATACTGTCTGGACGCAACTGTAAGGTCTTGGATATTTGCATGAAGACCACGAATATTGCAATACAGAAGACGACATTGACGAAATCTAGGACGTACTGGTCCCGGATTTCGCTCAATGTCTCCAGACAGCATAAGAATTAATAGAAATAAAAAGAGACATCATACTTAAAAACTAGATTAACAAGAATTATAACAAAAACAATACGTACAGAATTATAAACAAAGTGATTGATGATACCCATAGACTATAGTAAAAAGTCGGAAAAAACTGGTCAACATGGAGGAGCCGATACACCATGCAAGGCTAAATACCCTCCAGGATAGCCACTTCAACTGAAGGGAGGACAGTAAGGATGATTTTGAGAAGAAAAAGAATCAGAAAAAGGAAAAGACAACCTCTTGATAAACCACCAGGCATCCATGGCCCTTCTATTAAGCCTGCCCAACACACCATTTCAAAAAAACAAGAGGAAGAAAAAAAAATAAGATAGAATAGTGTGCCTGAGTGTACCCTCAAGCAAGAGAACTCCAACCCAAGACAGTGGAAGACCATGGTACAGAGGCTATGGCACTACCCAAGACTAGAGAACAGTGGTTTAATATTGGAGTGTCCTTCTCCTAGAAGAGCTGCTTACCACAGCTAAAGAGTCTCTTCTACCCTTACCAAGAGGAAAGTACACTGAACAAATTGCAGTACAGTAATTAACCCCTTGGGTGAAGAAGTGTTAAGTATCTCATTGTTGTCAGGTGTATGAGGAAAGACGAGAATATGTAAAGAATAGGCCAAACTATTCTGTGTAAGTGTAGGCAAAGAAAAAATAAGCCGTGACCAGAGAGAGGGATCCAATGCATTACTGTCTGGCCAGTCAAAGGATCCAATACCTCTCTAGTGGTAGTATCTCAACGGGCGGCTGGTGCCCTGGCCAACCTACTACTCAGTTAGTCTGCTGACTATAAACCTCGGAGACTGGTGTCATCCCTCTGGAATTAATTTCATTTTTTTCTAGTATTTCCTGTCTTAAATTTTTTTTTTCTTTGGTATTTCTCACTGGCCCCAACTAGTTCTACCCAATTCCATATTTGTAAATCAGATTTAGTTAGCCTATTACACATACCTGGGCTTGAAGTTAGCTTATGTAAGGTCATTTACTGTTAGTTTTTTTTTTAGATTTATTCTTTATTAAAACTCTTTACTTTGGAATTACTGCCTTTAATTTTCTATTTTGCTAAAATATTTTTGCATTTATGTAAGCATACAGGTTCCTGGGGTTTCATTTTCCATTATAGTCCTACTGTATGTCATTAGTACAGTATCTTTAGCTTCATCATTTAACATGAGACATATGTAGGCTGTTGCAGTGAAAGGGCTCTGGTTTTGATAAGGTTTGCACAACATGTATAAAATTTTATTTTATTGCTGGTCATTCACTCAGGAAATTCAAGAAATGGTGGGTCTGATCAGTAGGTCTACTTGGATGAGTAAATAACATAAAAAGACAAAAGTAATTTGATAAGCCAATGAAGATCCACAACTATTTGCTAAAACTGAAAAGGAAATATTTTCTAGTGCTGTCCCTATATGGCAAAAGGATAACCTCCCTATTACCTGAGCTGTCAGCAGAAGACCACAAGTACTCAACATGAAAATTTGACCCTGGCTAAACCAACAAGGACTCCACCTGTTAGAAGACTTGCTCTTTTGTGATATAAGTAACCATCTAACCAAAGAGCTTCAGCAATGGGAAGGAGATGACTTTGATTAATGATTCACCTCTCTCGTGACTCCACCTTTCTCTAATGGGGGCTTGCAGATTGTAGAAACAACTGTTCACTGAACAAAGGGTGATGTAAGACTAATGAGAGACATATTGCACCCACTTTCTAGATAGAAGCCCTCCACTTTCTTCACAAGTAGTAAGATTTGCTTCTACCCTCCTGGACTAGAAGAAAATCTGAGATTTGACCTACAAAACTAAGATTAATGCTAACAAAAAAGGCAATCAAGTAGATTTCTGATGACTTTTCAGAGGGTAGTGCCCTTTCACTAAATTTAGACGGAAAGGGCTTCTACCAAAAAGCTCCTTTTGTAATGGAAATCATAACATGATTTTGTTAGTCTTTTAGAAGATACTATCTGGCCTCCCTGGATTTTAAAGATGTATACTGTACTTCCATACCCTACTTCCTCTGAATGAAACAGTGAGTTAGTTTAAGGTAATGTGTTTCAATCCAGACAAGGTTTTTCAGGTTTTTTTTAACCAAAACTCCAACTCCATTCTCTGCACTGATCCACATGAATCAAAAATGACTTATGAGATACTTTGATGAATGGCTTTGAAACTAGCAATTACTCTCCAGTCATCAGAAGTTAGGTCTTCAGATCAACTTGGAGAAGTATTTTAAAATTTTTATAAGAGGTGCCTACTTTGATATGGATGTCAACACAGCAGAAATTCTTGATCATTCCATAGAAAACCGTATTCAGAGTTCTGACAGATGTCATGAAATTTGTTCACTGCCCACATCCCTTCACAAAGATGCAGCAGCCACTCATCAGGCACAAAACTCCCCTAAATAATTTTTTCTTTGCAGCAATCTCAGGATCTGATGGCTGCACTTAAACTGGTTAGATCTAGGTAAGAACAGACACTTTTACAGGTCAAATCTAAGATGATGTACACGGAGATCTTATTTGTTAGTAAAACCCATAGAATCTTGAACTTGAGTTTTCCTACTTTTTTTTTTTTTGCAGATGTATAAATGCTGCTTTAGGGAGAGCAATTACTTAGGTTTTAAATCTGGACGAAGCTGGTCACAGCTGGAGAGAGAATTTAATGCATAATTCGTGGAATTAAAAAACTTCCTTAAACTGAGTGCTTACATTAAGAATTGGTTAGTGTCATGTCATGCAACACCATCACAACTTTTTGTAACGAGAGCCAATGAAGCTCTAGGTTGAAAAATCTGTAATTTGGTGATTGCAATATTCAATAGGCAGAAAATATGGTGTACTGATTGTTCTCAGGTTTTTCCTTGGAAGGAGATATAAAACACTTAATCTCAGGAAAAGTAATTCTGTATCCAAATGTTTGAAAAAGTCAGGGAAAATTGAACCTGATAATTAACAAACTCATCCACAAACTACAGAACATTTGTTTACCCATTCCAGATCTAACAGATTGGAAGACAGAAGCTCTCGCTCATCATTGAGCAGTTTACTGGACTTCTGTTATTTCTGACAAACTTCCCTAAGAGATTTATCAAATTAAACAAGCTCCTGTGTCAGCATCACTTCTACTGATTTCACATGATTAGAACTAATTTTTCCCCTCAAAAGATGACCCAGAAAAAGATTTCTTTTCACCAGAAGCACCAGAATATCTTCAGACTATCTCAAGCATATCCTAGGTCTCTATCAGGCAATTCTGAAATTTTTAGTAACTGGTATTGTAAAAGAAATACTGATCCCAAATCTTATACTATTTCATACAAAGGTGACCTTTTAACGTTTAGGGGAAAAATAGTGAGTTTCAAAAATTGAAGAATACAGGTCTGATCTAGCACATGTGGAACTTAAGAAGTTCAAACTTGCAGTGAATATTTTTAAGGTGAACAGCCTGACACGAGTCTCTCCATATTTACATTGGACATATTTATTTTAACAATACTGATTTCAAGATACTGTATTCTATATTCTTTATTCATTACTTTTCAAATAGTTTTTTTATCATCTTTCCGCACTGGGCTATTTTTCCCTGTTGGAGCCTTGGGCACATAGCATCCTGCTTTTCCAACAAGGGTTGTAGCTTAGCTTGTAGTATTAATAACAATAATAATAATAATAATAATAATAATAATAATAATAATAATGTATTAGTCTAAGTAGTCACAATGTAGGATCCTCAAATGACTTGAAAGAGATAAATGTCAACATTTTAAGACAGAGAAAAATTCATACTAGTCCTTAGACTATTGGTGGAAGCTACTGCAATGGAGGTGACTTATTGTCTACCAGACTGTCTTAGAAATTACAGTAAAATAAAACAACGGCTAATAGAGAAGTACACATTGCCTGACGTGATGGCTATACAACACATCATAGATAGTCTGCCACAATAGAACATGCTCAGGTATAACCCTTATGGTTTCGGACAGGTGGCAGCCATGAGAATGGCATCTTCAAGGAAAAGCTGTGGTCACCAAAGACATGTCATGGGGCGTTGTGTCCTACAATCCCCTGTCCAGTATCAGAGGAAGAAGGGCAATGAGGAGACCGATGCCTCCCTGCCTGATAACGGCAGCAGTGCAGTCAACAAAGCAGCGAGGATCCCAGGGCTGATGGGGACGTTATAGTCAACTGGCCTGAGGGTTGAGTTACCTCCTTTGGTACAACTGTATTACTGTGGTATTATGAGGAAACGACAACAGGGTATCACGACCTTGCGAGTGAGATCGTGGAACTTGCCAGGTAGGTCGATCAGAGTCTTGGTCAACACAGGTGCCAGGTTTCAATCCTTGAACAAAGAAATATCTTGAGTCTACTACAGCCAGTAATGCCTATCATCCTCAACACACCAGGAAGAATCAAACTGCAGGCGAGACATACAGAGACGACTACTTTCCAGGTGGGACACGCACAATCTATGCCTGTTTTCTTTACACTGTTCACCTTGTGTATACAATTACTCCATAGCTATTCATGAATCAACATTCACGGAATCACAGATTCGAAGGTTTTTCAATAGATAAATTATCTACTAAATAATCGAGAAAATTTTATATATTTGTATAATATTTTTCGTTCATTTCAGTATACAAATAACAGATCGTAATATTTTTCCATTTAATCTCAGGCTCATTTATTTACAATTAATTTTATATCAATAAGTACATGTTCAAGTTAAAAAGCACAATGAACATCACTTTATTGCACACTATGTACTGTATGAACACACAATGCTATTACGCATATCAAACACATTACTGAAACAATACATTTTTCTTTCATTTCGGTAAATAAATTACAGATGGTAAAATTCTTCCTTTTAATCTAATGATAGTTTATTTAAAATTAATTTTATAGCAATAAGTACATTTTCAAGTAAGAAAACACAATGAACAGAACTGTACTGTAGGCTATGTATGAAAACACAATGCTACTACGCATATGAAACACAATAATGATTATTTTTGGGCTCAAGCCATGACGTCCTGATGGAAGGTTCCTTCAGTAGCTTCCTGAGGGTATATATGACTACAGTGGATATTCCCAGAGAATTAAACTAAAGGTTTCACAGAATTCTAACTTCTGGCACGAGTACCTTAGAGGTTTCCCTTTAGGATATCGTATATCAACAGGGGACGTATGCTTGACACGCCACATGGCTATCTGCACCCCACATAGCGTTTACGCTTCGAGGGGGATAAGGTGGCAAGTTATAGGAGGAGCTGTTGCAAAGTTATCCTCCGTCGTTACTGTTACTGTACCTCGCGAAGTAAACAAACGGCAGCCATAGCTGTCCGCCATCTTGACTGACGTCAGGTCCGCCCGCTTCATTCCTTTCTCCGTAGCGTCCTGCGTAACTTGTTTTTCCCAGTGTTCGCTATTTTGTTACATCATGTCGCAATCTTCAGCCTCGCCTTCTTCTGGAAAGTTGAGTACCATGTTCTTGTATTATTTAAATAAGCTCTCGCCGTAAAGTAACGATTTTTTATTCTTAAATCACATGTTTAGTGGCGGAGCTGTGCCTCGACCGGAGGCGTCATGTTTCGACACTGTTGTTCGTCTCGCATGCTTTATTTAGTTAGCCAGAACAACGTTCCCGGTCTAATAACTAATTAAATTATCATTAGTTATTTAGTTTTCATTACTAAGAATTAGTTATATTATGCCGATAGTATTCTACGGCTAACGCAGTTCGCCGTATCCTATGCTAGCCTACTAGCCTAACCCTAGGCTCGACGCCTAAGTGTTCATGTTTACTTCCTGCATGATATAATAAGTGTTCCTAGTGTTATTTTACGAAATGAAGATTTAGGGATTTATTCATACAAGCTTCAGTGATTGCACATGTACCTTTTCGCCTTCTAGGGACCATACAAGGGGTTTTGGTAGTCTTACCATCGACACACTTGCCCCTAACCTAACGTTGGGGCCCTTGTATGCTTCCTTACCTCCCCAGTTACCTTATCTAAGGTAATCTCCTCCCTCTGAGGTAGCCTAGGCTACATCCTAGCCCTCTTTACCTCGAATAGGCATTCGGGTAGGTTAGGCTAGGATTGTTCTTTCCTTCTCCTCGCCATTGTTCATGGCTTGAGTTGGGACAGAACCCCAGAGTAATAGTCGTTCACCCCAGCTCACCTTAGGAGAACGTTTTTCTCCTTCTGGTCCTTGCTGGAGGCAGAAGGTGGAAGGGCTCTGCACTTCCCCCTAGTCTGCACTTGGTTGGGTCACGACCCTTCCTCCCTGTAGCCTAGCGACTTGTCCTACCCCTGTCTTGCCTAGTCTGGGAGAATGGTTCTCCTAACCTAGGTTGGACAGTCAGTGGGATTCTGTTTCTTTATAGTTCGGGACAGGACACTAGTGCTGTACCTAAGCTGTGCTAACCTACACTAGGTTGGAGAGCATTCTCTCCCCCCTAGATAGGCTGGCCTACAAACAGATTCCCTTCTCTTGGGAGTGTAAGGGGGTGCTACTCCCCCCCCCCTCACTCCCTCTCAGGACCCTTTCCCCTCCCCCTCTATCCCTTTGTGTTGGCTTGCCATCACATGCCTTCCCCCTCTATCCCTTTGTGTTGGCTTGCCATCACATGCCTGTCCGCTGTCCTACAACTCCACCACTTGCCGGCAGGTTGTGGGATCGGTTGGGTCGTTCTGCTAGGTAGTCCGTACAGCTACACTTCCCACACATAGTTGAACTATGGGACAGTTTCGGCAGTCGGCCTGCCAGCGGAAGACCTCCCTTCTTGAGTGTTCTCCGGCCCTTCCTTGGGCTGCCACAGGCAACATAGCCGTCTGGTCGGCTCTCTGCCGCCAGATGAAAGGCGTATCCTCCCCTTTCATCTGAACACTCCTTCCAGAGGAAGACTAGATTGGGTACCGGGTATTACCCTTCCTTCTCTTCCCTCCTTGCCTATCTCTCTTTCTATCTTGGTGTCGGTCCACTGCCGCCTCTGTCCTGCTGGCACACAGCCGCCGGCATCTTCGGTAAACCTACCTGTCTCATTGAATGGTGTCAGTGATGGTCTACCATTGCCGGTTACCTGCTGGCTGCCGCCCTGCCGGCGAACTACCATTATCTGAAGTGTCATCCCTTCTCTCTGCTACTTAGAATGTAAGCGGCGATGGGTTCATCTTCGGTGGGGTTTTCCCGGCGCTAGACGGGCCTCCGGCTTGCCGTCAGACTGCCGGCGCTACTAGTCTTGGCTTTACAGTAGACAGTCACCCCTCTTGCCTGCCGGCCCCGTGCCGGCAGCCTTTATTGTGCAGCTATGTGTAATAGCCGGTACTCCTCTGGTATATCTATACCATAGAACGAAGACTATTGTGTATAGTTGTACAGTAAAACATTTCCAGCATATTCTGTGCATCCTTGTGCAGTCTCTTGCCGGGACCTAAATCTACAAAGGGGCTTAGCTTATCCCCTTTTTCTATTATAAACTGAATGATTTCAGCTTTCCCCCTCTCTGTAATTAATTCCCCAGAGGAAGCCTAAGCTTGGCTCATCCGAACCGGATGTTCTTCCCCTTCTGGGACCCTTATCGGTCCTATAGAATTAATTATGGTGTGAGGTCGCGGCAATTGGCTGGGCGGGAACCACAAATACGTGTCTTTCCTACCTCCTTTCTAGCTTATCTATCCTAAGCTTATACACAAATGGAATCTTATATATATAATAAGTTGCTAACTTAATCCTAATCTAAGATTACTGTAAGTCATGTGGTATTGACTTCCATGTACTCATTGTCTCTTTCTTTTACAGGAGGAGTACGTGAAGTGTGAGAGCGCCTTCTGCGGTGTTCGTCGCCCTGACTTTTATGGTCATCCCGCGTGCCGGACCCACGCCGGATGTGCCACCAAGAAGGGGAACCTTCGGTATTGGGATCCGCAGACCTGTTCCGTCTGCAAAGGCCCTCTCGATGAGGCGTTTGAGAGCCCTCCGTCCGCAGAGGCTCGAGACAACGCCCGAGAGAAACTGCGCAAGTGGGTGCGCGGTTTTCAGAAAAACGCCACAGGGCCTTATCTCCCTAGCGAGAAGATGAGGGCCTTACTCTTCCCTAAGGCATCTGCTGATGCCGTGATCCCCAAGGATGAGATCCCTGTTGTTCAACTAACGGTCGAACCGGACGTTGCGGCCGCTCTCCAAAGCTGTCATATTGACGAGGTGGAGAGAATGTCGGATGTGTCCGAAAATACTGAGAGGACCCTCATGGCCGAGGGTCAAGAAGATGAAGAGGATCAGGTGGAGTTCCCTGATTCTGAGGGCGAGATAGCCCGTGCACCTTCTGTGACTTCTGTTGTGGTTGAGGAGCCAGTTCCCTCTACGTCTGATGCTGCTGCTGCTTCTATACCCGCAGTACCGGGCATCCAGGATACCATTCAGGCTCCGGTGGCATTCCTGAATGAGAAGTTCCGTGAAGGTCATGAGAACCTTAAGAGGGAACTCATCGGCGTTAAGAAGCAGCCGAAGGAGATCTCTGTTAAGGATCTCCCTGCTTGCTCAGTGACTAACCCCTGGAGGCATGCCAAACACATGCCGATAACGACTGGCCGCATCTTCATTAACGACAAATTGGGTGCCGTCCCCCTTGAAGAGGTGGAGTTCTACTCTAATTTCGAAGCCTACCCGTACTGTTACATCAAGCTCAAGTCTGAACCAGTCTCCAAGGAGGAGACTGAGCCTAAGGAAGTGATTGTGTTTAAACACTCCAAGGCTCAAGCTATGCTGGCTGACTCCCTCAAGAGTAAAGGCTTCACCAACTCTAAAATGCCAGCACTGAGCAAGAAACATCCATCTTTTCTTGCTCCTCCCACCATGATCTTTCCCTTTGCGGAAAAGGCCCTAAATGCTGTCCTGAAGGCGGTGGAAGAAGGGAAGCCCTGCCCTACATTAGAGGAGTGTAGGCCTCTCTCCCTCGCCTTACCCTCTGACAATAAAAGCTGGAAGGACGTCCAACTTACTTTCACGGTTGGAAAGTAGGAACCTGACGTCGCTGGACGTCAGTTTAACGAAGATCTCCCCAAGCTGAATGACCACCTTTTGCGTCGGGAGCAGGACACCAAGGAGAGACTGGCCGCCTCTCTGTCGCTTCAAGTACAACTCGAAGCAATGGCCGGAGACGTTCGGGTCCCGGGCTACTACATGGTTCTCGCCAAAACCCACCTTGCTACCTTGCTGAAGGACCTATACAGCTTCATCAAGGCACGGAGAGCCTGTAGAGAGTTCGTGTTCGCCGATGCAGCCGTGAAACACGAACCCCGGAAACTGATCTCCTCTAACATCTGGGGCAAACACCTCTTCCCAACAGATTTGGTAAAAGAGATTGTGGACAAGGCTGCCACTGAGAACCGGAAACTTCTCAACAAGTGGGGCATGTCCCGAAAGAGGAAGTCCTCTCAGGATGAAGGTCCGCAACCTAAGAGGAAATCCAACAAGCCTAGACCCCAACAGCGTCAAGCCAAACGGCAGTTTCCGGCTCCCGCTACTCCCCAGATAGTGGCCCAGCCGCAGCAGACCTTTCAGCTGGTCCCTCAGCCGGTGGTGTCCCAATCACCGGTCTTCACCCCTGCCTACGAAAGACAGTCCACTACCTTTCGTCCCAGAGGTAGAGGCTCCGGCAGAGACTCCTCTCGTCGTCCTTCCAGAGGCAGAGGAGGAAGGGGAGCAGGCGGCCGAGGTGGTAAACCCTCGGGAAACCAGAAGCAATGAAGTGCTTCCGGTGGGAGGAAGACTACGCCACTTTCAGGATCGTTGGACCTTCAATCCTTGGGCACACAGCATCATCAAGAAGGGACCAGGGTGGAGTTGGATAAAACCACCTCCAATCTTCCACCAATTCTTCCAACCCTCAACCCCCATCCTAGAAGAATATGTCCTAGAACTCTTGAACAGGAAGGTGATCAAGAGGGAAAAGTCCACCAGGTTCCAGGGAAGACTGTTTTGTGTTCCCAAGAAAGACTCAGACAAACTCAGAGTCATTCTCAACTTGTTTCCTCTCAACAAGTTCATTGCGAACAACAAATTCAAGATGCTGACTCTTCAACATATAAGAGCCCTACTGCCTCTCAAGGCTTACATGGTCTCAATAGACCTGGCGGATGCCTACTGGCACATTCCAATGAATCACCAAGCTTCCTCCTACCTAGGATTCAAGCTTCAAAGAAGACAGTACGCCTTCAGGGCCATGCCCTTCGGGCTCAACGTGGCTCCAAGAATCTTCACGAAGCTCGCAGACACGATCGTCCACCAGCTACGCCTTCAAGGCGTCCAGGTGATGGCTTACCTAGACGATTGGCTGGTCTGGGCGACATCGTCGGAAGGATGCTTGCGTGCCTGCAGAAAGGTGACCCAATTCCTGGAACATCTGGGTTTCAAAATCAACACCAAGAAGTCTCGCCTGTCTCCAGCTCAGAAGTTTCAATGGTTGGGAATCCATTGGAATCTTCAGTCACACCGTCTTTCCATCCCTCTGAAGAAAAGGAAGGAAATAGCCGGATCTGTCAAAAGACTTCTCAAATCCAAATGGATTTCAAGACGACAGCAGGAGCAGGTACTCGGCTCCCTACAGTTCACCTCAGTGACAGACCCAGTGCTACAAGCACAGCTAAAGGATTCTTCGGGAGTCTGGAGACGAAACGCATCCATCGCTCGAAGAGATCTCAAGAGACCCCTACCAAACAGGCTTCGCTCACTCCTCAAGCCGTGGTCGGAAGCAAGGAACCTGAAAAGATCTGTTCCTCTTCAATCACCACCTCCATCGATCAACATCCACACGGATGCCTCGCTAGAAGGATGGGGGGGTCACTCCCACCAGCGACAAGTTCAAGGAACGTGGTCTCCCCTGTTCAAGACGTTTCACATCAACATCTTGGAGGCCATGGCGGTTCTTCTCACTCTGAAGAAACTATCCCCTCGTCCTTCGATCCACATCCGTCTAACTCTGGACAACTCCGTGGTGGTCAGATGTCTCAACCGTCAGGGCTCAAGATCGCCTCAACTCAACCAAGTGCTGTTACCCATCTTCCGCCTGGCGGACAGGAAGAAATGGCACTTGCCCGCAGTTCACCTACAAGGATTCCGCAACGTGACGGCGGACGCTCTATCGAGGACAAGCCCCATAGAGTCGGAATGGTCTCCTGTCAAGTCCCGGAACTGCAGATCGACCTCTTTGCGACGAGCGATAACAATCATACGAGGACCCCAAAGAGGAAGCAGTGGACGCCATGTCCCTGGACTGGAATAGATGGTCCAAGATTTACCTGTTCCCTCCACCCAATCTTCTGCTGAAAGTCCTCTCCAAACTGAGAACCTTCAAGGGAACAGCAGCCCTAGTGGCTCCCAAGTGGCACCGGAGCAACTGGTTCCCCCTAGTCCTGGAGAGAGAGAGAGAGAGAGAGAGAGAGAGAGAGAGAGAGAGAGAGAGAGAGAGAGAGAGAGAGAGAGAGAGAGAGAGAGAGAGCATTGTGCCTTCGTTCATACAATACCTTACTGTTCATTGTGGCTTTTAACTTGATATATTTTCAAGCATGACAAAAGAAAAAAATGCGTTACGATCTGTTATTTATTTATTGAAATGAAGGAAAAATAAATCGCTAATGTGTTTGATATGCATACGTAGTAGCATTGTGCGTTCGTACATACCAGAAAGTACTGTTCATTGTTTTGTTAATTTGAATCTGTACTTATTGATATAGAATTAATTGTAAATAAATAGTTATTAGACTAAAAGGAAAAATATGTTACGATCTGTTATTTATTTACCGAAATGAAAGAAAAATAAATCACTAACGTGTTTGATATGTGTAGTAGCATTGTGTGTTCATACATACAATACAGTTTTTTTTTATTGTGCCGTATTGTAAATAAATTTTCTACGGTTAAAAATATCAGCGAGTTAAAGAAAACGTTTGTTTACTATATGCATGATAGAAAATGTACTTATCTACAGTAGGGGTAACATTAATAAAGTATATACAGTACTGTATATTTCGTATATGTACAACATTGTACTGTGCGTATTGTGTTATGGTAGTTTATTAATTGGTGTTCATGAGCCACAGCCAGTATATTTTTCTGGAAAATGTCTTAAAACTATTGTTAAATATATCTAAATTGTTTATGATGATATTTTTTATGTTACTAAAGTCTTTTTATATAAAAACAGGCAGTAATATGCATTTTTAAATGTTTTTATCTAAATATTCATGTATTTGCTCTAATTGAAGAGGTTCTGGTCCCTAACCCCGCAAATCCGGAGGTAAACTGTACCTGGTATAGATGTATCCTGGGACTAGAATTTATTATGTCCAACTGATTCTCCCTAATTGGAGGTAAACATGATGGTAAGTCACTAAAAAAAAATGGTATGAAAGTGTGTTCTCCTAAAAGAGGAGATGAGTGAGGGAATGTAATTGCCTACATGGGAGGGGAGAGACAAGTGGGTAACTGCGGTACCAGAGAAAAGGGAAATTCTGGTTCATCAGGTGTTGATAAGTATAACAGTATCCTCTTCTCCGCCTCTCCCAGAGGGGACAAAGGTCGTTGTTAGGCCATATGAAAATGGGCATAAATACTATTAGAAGGCTTGTCCGAGAGAAAAAGGGAACATGACAGACAATATATCGATTCCATATATTTCTATAGATTTGGAAACTAAGAAGCTTCCAAACCCCCTTTTCTCAATCTATTAAGGTATTTCTTTGTAATAATGTTACATAATTTGTGAAGAGATAATTCCTAACTTTCTTACTATATTGCAGGTTGAACTAAGGGGAAATCAGCTGATTTCCTGGTTTGTTTACGACTGAAGTGAATGAGAAGGATGCTGAGCATGCGTGCAGACTAGTCTGTTAGAATAAAAAATAGATATTTTTAATATAAATCTAGATGACATATACATATGAAATATATACCAAATTAAATGTGAGATAAAATCAAATATTAATCATATAATATTGTACTAGCTCCGACTTTTACTTCACTGAAATAACTTGTGATGAGCTTATGGAACCTATTACCAAATGAAACATGAAGCAAACAATTGGGGTTTTCATCCCAACATTGTTTAAGGGAATCATACAATATGCCACATTATGCCCCTATGCAATACGGTATAATTTGTGAGCACTTACTTTAATGAATGGAGGGATAATAGGATCAAAATTAACCGGTCAGTCTTTTGCCTTACAATCTAATTGTCAGGACTACGTCATGCAAGAAGGGTTTAGTAGCAGAAGAGTCTAAAGTAATTACAGTAATGCTCAGCAAGCTTTCAGAACACTTATTGAAAGAAAATTTGAAAACTACACTCAATTAAGGGAGTTAAGTTAGTTTGGCAACAGGACCGGTAGAACCAGAGTTACCGTTTTAAGAGAGGATTCACTGGACTTGGTACTCTAATAAAGAAAGCTAGTACAGTAATGTCAAGATGATATAAAGCTCAATTATTGAAAGTTGTCTGATTATGTGAATTATCTAAAGGTGGAGCTTGTCGTTATTGTCATCATCCCAACTACAATCAACTAGCCTAGTCTTCACTGGCTTTTCCCCTGAACTAACGGCAAGTTTCTTTTAGCGCTTTGTACTGTTAAATCAGATGGCAGCCATTACAATGTACTATCATGAGGGGTAACATGAGAGACATATTTTTCACAATGTAATTTAAATCACAGTACAGTATTCAAAATGCACTAAGAGAACATGGATAATGAGCTTCCAGAAGCAATTCCTGTGCACACACCATGTACTAATTACTAAGAAAGCAAGGGAAGACATCTTAATGCACAGTAATAAGCTAACAATCTACGGTAAGTGTGGTCAGCAGCCGGCAACTGAAGAAACTGTATACACAAATAAAAGGTAACATCAGTCATCACTGACTGCTATAATGCCCATTCCTTTAATAAGTTTATTGAAGGAAAGAAAATTGGAAAATTTTTTGGGTAAAGGTCAATTAAACCGAGTTTCAGGAAAAGAAGCAATATGAACATCAGGGGAGATTCATAGAAATAAAACCTATTTACAGTCATTTGATAAAATACAATTTAGCAAACCTACCTCAGTTATGGCTCTAACCGAGTAATCAGGTACAAACGTGAACTTTGCTGAATCTAAGGACTGGACACTTCCTTTGATGCTGCCTTTACTTAGCTGAGTTGATGCTGATGGAGATTCACCTGAAAACAGAGAAGCAAGGTTTAAAAAAAAGCCTGTTTTCAAACACTACAGGGGTCAAAAATACCAATTACAGTAACATATTCTACGAAAACATTACTGTAATTGAAAATAATGGTGACAAAAATGTGCAAAGTCAGTCTTATAAATCCATAATGAGAGGGCACTGGCCAGCACAGGACATAATAGATCTTGCACTCTTAATATCATTATGTTGATAGTATTTTAATTAACGAGTTAATATCTATAAAGATTTTTTCTCATTTAATCTTGTAATTCTCCTAATACAGTACGGTACTGTATAAGGATATTAACCCAGAATCCATACCCCATGGACAATCTTGGAGTTTGGATTACCAAAGAATATAAACTTTTCAAAGGAATTTAGAGCATCCAAAGAAACAAATAAAACAGATATGATGTACTGCTTACTTCCTTAGAACTAAAACAGTCAGCTCTTGCTACTTTGTCTGAGTTAGGCTGTATGAAAGGCAAATGTGTACACACACTCAAGGAAAGATGTATTTACCTGCTTCTAAAAATTTTCAACAACACAGTATGCCATCATAATTATAGAGAGAAAGTAACATTTTGAATTTCCTTCAATTAACTAATAAATATTTTATTTAGAAAACAGTAAAAGACTTAATTCTTAAACTAAAATTAATCATTTCAATTTCTATCTGGAATTCATGTACTGTTCATTTCTTAATGAAAAGCTTCAACTAAAATAAAAAGATATTGTCCATGATGTATATAAAAACAATTTGTTCTAGCTGGAATGAGGCACTGGTATAGTAATGCGAACAATGTCCCCTTCCAGCCGCCATCATAATGTTTTCCATTGCTTACGCTCCCCAAGGTATGGGCCTAACTTTTATCAAAATCTACCTTGACTTCTCTCAATAAAGATTATAAAATACAAACTTGCAACACCAGTGTGGTGTGTTTCAAAAATTTATCCATGAATAAATTCTGGCAAGTCCAACTTGGTATCTACTGCACTGATTCTATCAGAATGATTAAACCTACAATTTGATCTCTTTAGATCTCTTTAAATTACCATTTCAATGCTCTAACTTTTATTATTGATACTTTCTTTATTGGTCAGAATTGTAACTGGAACAATTGTGGATGTTGTAGTACGAATGTACAGTTTTTGCAGGTTGGCAACACATAACTTGTTCTTTTTCTTTTCTCCGGTAATCTTTTCCTTCTTCTTACAATCTTTCTTAATCATCTTGGGAGCCATTGCCATGATACTGATAACTTTAAAATGTAGCACAAAATGTGTTTATAATAAACAATAGAGATTACAACTTGATAATGAATATGCAGTAACAAATTGTACAAAAAGAAATTCTAAAAAAGTATGTATGAAATGATTCTTCCACTAACATTGCTTGGAGAGAGGAAGAGTTAGGCTCTGAGAAGGATGGGGAGGGGGGAGTTCTGCTAATGAACGTGAACATTGTGTTGGTGGAGTATGTGTACTGTGTGACTGATATATGCGCATTGCATGCTAGTAGAATGCCCACAAGGAGGGAAATGTTTGCTCACAGACCAATACAAAGCTCATTAACTGATTTGAATTTGCATGGTCTAAAAATGATTTGCTAATATTCGAGTTATTCATAAACTGAGGTAATAGTGTATAATAAACCAATAAAACACTGTGGTAATAGTTTAAATTTGACTAGTAACTACTATTCAAGTATCTACTGTACACTGCCAAATTAATGTACAAAATAAACTAGCTGTCGACTAACATTTAAACAAAATAATACCAATGAAAGTAAAATTCTACTTTGCTGTTATGCTAACATCATCTCATTATAGAAACCCAAACTTACTCTTCAATATTTATTATAATTTACTTTTCAATATTTACCATATTTATAATACACCTGGTCTAGTTATAAAGAAAAATGAGGTCTGCACTACCTAACTCATATATCCGAGTCTCTAAACTGCTATTTGTCATACAAAGGAAGACGTAGCTTCAAGGGCAGGGATGTAGATGGTAGTAAAATATAGAAGCCGGCAATACTGACCACTAATGAACACTCCGCTTTTGTTTTCTTCTACCTAGCTTCCCCATGTTTTGCTTGCTTTGAGTAAACTGATATACATTCAGCAAAACTGATCTCTGTATTTAAGGCTACTAAAGAAGTTGAGGTAAACTAACTCTTATGGTAGAATCAAAATAAAAAATCTAATGCTGAATTTCTATTTAAATCCTATGCAATTCCCTTGAATTCTTTATGAGAGCACAACAAAATTTCCACTTTACAATAGTCTGCTATGCTTCCTTAATGAGGAAATCAATATATTATTCAATACAGTATCTGAATCTACTTTCAAAGATAAAAAACTTACAAATATGTTTCCTAATTCTTCCTCTGAGTGTATGGGAAAGGCTTAAATTTACTTTAAATCACATTTGTTATGATGTTTGCTAACAAGAATTATATAAAATTTCTTTTGTTTTGGAAGGTCTCAGGGATGATGATAGTCCACAGTTAGGACTATAACTTTTTAGTATGAGATACCACATAAGGAGGTGCAACATTAATATTTAGCTGGAGAGCATACACATTTGTTACACCAAATGATGATGAGACCAATTTAAAAGATTTAAGTTCATTGTGCTGGTATTAAATTTTCTACAAGTACTTTTTTATTACTCAAGAGCTTAACATCAGAAGATAAGTGTCGTTCTGAATGTATAGAGCAACAGTTGTGATAACTGATTCCACTCTTTTGTACTTTCCAAGTCCTTTTGGAGGACAAGTTCTGAATACTGTACCTCAAAAATAAGAAAATTTCCATCTTTTAAAAAGGATAATACTAACTGACTGTTCGGAAAAAAGTACATGGACTGTATTGGTAGCTGGCAAGAAATAATTAACAAGCTCTGCAAAGGGGATAGGCATAGCCTGATCCACTGAAGGAGGAATAAGCTCATGCAAACTAATTGAAGTCTCAAAAACTCCAGTTCAGGAAATAAAGAAGATTCTGTTATACAAAGTTGCTGACAAATAAGTATCTGCAAAAAAAAAAAAATCCCCACCTACACTTGTTTGGACTGCAAATAGAAAATTAATGAGAAATAAAGAGGGAAGAGGATGGAAGGGATTGCTGTTAACACTACTGCTTTATTTACAAGCGGTTCTTTCCAGCTGGAACAAAGCAATTTAAATACAGGGTGAAAATTTTTATTTTTCAATTTAGACAAAGCTGTTCATCAAATATTGAACCGCATATGAATTCCAGGAAACTTCACTGAAATAATATTAAATCCACAGGTAGAAAATAATGACTGAATGGTAGATGTGCAGTATTATATTACTTGATATAACATACACATTAACTCAACAGCAAATTTGTTCAAATAAAATTTTGGCTTACTGTATATTGCCTAAATTAGCATTTTAAGGTACATTATTAGTGAATGGATAGAAATTTGAATAGTAACAAAACATTTTTAACACATGAAATACACAATTAAAGAAATAAATCCAACAAAATCTGAATATGAACATTTGTCTATATTAACCCTTTAGCACCCCAAGCCGTAATTTATGACAGGTGAAAACTACTCATTTCGGCGCCAAATGACGTAATTTACATTTAGTAATTACAGGTTTTATTCTCTTTTATTATTTACGTATATGAGAATTTTACAAAAAACATAGCATTATATAACAAAGAAAAGGATATTTAATCAGCTATGCAATAAAAAGGTTGTAACATCCTATCTTGTATAGCTTCAGTGCTAAAATGAGTTGTAGAAAAGGTCCAAAAAATGGGCCTAGGGTTTGAGGGCTGAATCATTTGGAGAGGGTTTAAAACTATAAAAGGTTAAAGTAATTCAATTAAAGAGTAAAAAAAAGTTACACACCTAGTAATAGACATGTCAAGATTTCTGTACTTATACAGTACCGAAAATCACGGTCACAACATCATGACAACCTAAAGTCAAAACTAGTTGTATACAACTGTAGATCTATGACAAAATATTAATTTTACTGGGCATTCAAAATCTTGCAGTGATACTTACCTAAACATTGGGTCTGAGATAGGGCAGCTAGGCCAAAGTAAGTGAAAGGTCCACTCTCAAATGTCAAACCTTCTTTTCCTATGACTACTTCAACATGGCCCTCTAGTATAAGAACAAAGTAATCCACTGGCTTGCCCTGAAATGCATCATATATGTTTGTATGAAAATATTGCTATCACATATAAAAACAAAGTATTATAACTTGAATTAAATTGTAGATATAAGAGGCCCTCATAGTTTCTACAAAACAGGAAAAAACTATGACCTAAAAAAAGCCTAGAACCAGAATTAATATAATTAAATTCATTATTTTGATGCTTACCTCTAGATCCCATTGCTTTTACTTCACAACTGTGAGCTTTGTTACTTTATATATATAAAAAAAAAAAAAAATTCCCTTTCATACCACATATTCTTTCTTCCTGGAGTCACCAAGTGCGGGTTCTCTAGATGGATTTTACGCACAGTGGTTCAGGAACACACTTTACCTCCCGTAGGACTATAGGTAGACATAAAACTACATTAAGTGTGAAGGAGGGCAGTATATAATGTGACTTAGAGGTATCTAAATAATCATCCTCATCTCCTCCTAAGCCTTTTGACGAAAAGGGCGTCGGTTAGATTTCCCAAGTTATCTCTATCTTTCGCTTTAAATCTATACTTCTCCATTCATAATCTCCTACTTCACGCTTCATAGTCCTCAGCCTTGTAGGCCTGGGTCTTTCAACTCTTCTAGTGCCTTGTTTAAAGGTTTATAAGCCGCTTATGAACGGCCGAGGCAATGGACAGTGACATTGCCCTATCAAGCAGAACAGCGCCCTAAAGACTGACCACATACATATATGATCAGTGCCCAAGCCCCTCTCCACCCAGGCTAGGACCAAGGAGGGCCAGGCAATGGCTGCTGATAACTCGGAAGATAGACCTATAAACTCCCCAAAATCCCCCATCCTTAGCTCACAACGATGGTGAGGTTGCAGTAACCGAAGGTAAGAACTAACGAGTTTGAGCGGGACTCGAACTCCAGTTTGGCAATCACCAGTCAGGGACAATACTGCTTAGGCCACCCCAGTTAAATGGAGCTCAATTAAATGTTTGGTGAACTAATCTCTCTTGGGGAGTGCAAAGAGAATTCCCAAACCATCTTCATCTATCCCCCACTATGATCTCATTCACATATGGCAATCGAATAATCTCTTGTAGTTTTATTTCTAATACTGTCCTGCCATTTAACTCCCAATATTCTTCTGAGGGCTTTGTTCTCAAATCTACAAAACCTGCTGGATATCGTTTCACTGTCATACCACGATTCATGTCCATGCGTATAGTAACACCAATTTCACCAAACTGATATATAGCCTGATTTATATATGTAATTTTAGGCAATTTGATTTCCAAATTTTACTTAACCTAGCCATTGTCTGATTTCCTTTTTTTAATCTTTCAATAAATTCCAAATCTAAAGATCCTGTATTAGAAATCATAGTTCCTAAATATTTAAATGATTCTACCTCATTAATCCTTCCTTCTTCCCATGATATTTCATCTTCCACTGCATACTTTGTTCTCATCATCTCTGTCTTGCTCCTATTAATCTTGAGAACAACCACCTGTGATAGTTCATGCATTATTGTAAGCAAGCATTGCAAATCCTGTGGCGTTCTGCTACTAAGTACAGCATCATCAGCATACTCTAGGTCAACTAATTTCCTATCACCAATCATATACAATCCTTCTCCACCACCCCAATCAGTTCTATGCATTACAAAAGCCATGAGGAGGATAAACCTTTTAAGACATGTTGAACAGCAATGTGTAGAATATAGAAATCCACTTTTCATGGCATTTACAGACTATGAAAAAGCCTTTGATAATGTACACCGGCCAATATTGTGGAGAGTCCAGAGTTATTATGGAGTTTCTCTTGAATATGTATTTGATTAAGTCTGTTCATGAGCATAGCAAGTGCAAAGTTAATGTTAGTGGAGTTCTATCAAATGAATTTCCAGTTAACAGCGGAGTACTCAAAGGGAATGTGTTGTTACCTATGTTGTTTATCCAAATAATAATCTTATAATCTTAATCAGTTTGATGAATCTTAACTTTAGGTCACATTACTGAATACTAGTAACACTAGCTCATTGTTGGGAAAGTGGTAATCAGAAAACCAAAATTTATTCCTTAACATCTCAAACATGTATTAACCTGACTTCCAAATATACCCATAAATGGATATGAAAGGATATCCATGACAAATATCTATCAAAATCACTGCTAAAATGCATTTAAATTACAAAATTGTTCTATAAGACTATAGTATAGGAAGAGAAAAAGTTTTCACATCTGAATTACAGTACTCCCTTAAAAATAACAATTTTTTTTTTCATTTCCCATTCCTAACATGAGCGTCTTACGCATTTGCTTAATGTATTATATTAAGGTGGATTTTGTACATGGTACACAATCTGAAAAGATCAACCTTTACCAATAACTATGTCATGATATGATGAAGCATTACTAAGTTATATAAAGAAAAGAATAAAATTTAGTGATCAAGTAAACACAACATCCTAAAATACATATCAACGTCCCATTGCCGAACAATTGAAATCATTATATATCATTATAGATATAATCTTTAATGCTATAACATATATTAGCCCATTACATTCTGAGAAGTCCTCAGCTGAGCATATCAATTATGAAAAGTCTGTCAGCTTGTAGTATAAGATGCGCTAGCATACTATGAATTTATTATTTTCATGGTTTCTTGTCTGGTTGACACCAATAAAAAATTATAAACACAATGCAAAACAATCTATGTAAATGATATCCCTTAAATGAAAAAAGGAAGTGATATAGAAAAAAAAATAAACATTTAGGTTATCCCGATCTTCAAATGCCTATAGAATTTATTTACAAACACAACAGAGCTTCTCTTTTATACATGAAAATTACTTTAAATATTATTCTTCACTCAATATAGCATATAAAATAGTTTCTGATAACTAATAAGAATATAAGGCATTTTCCCAATAATGAAAACATCATTTGGAACTTTATGATTATAATCAATATGATTATTCTCGTTAGCATGGATTTTCATACACTCAAATATGAACCAAGTTTGAAGTCTTTGTGACAAAGACGTCCAAGCTTAAGGCTCATTACGTGATATGGAGGTTTTGCTCATCCAATACCTTCCAAAATTTAATAATTTCTACCTCTTTACATGGCAGTTTAAAACCTCTGCAAGTTTCATTACTTTGCAATTAAAATTGTGGCTGGATGATTGATGACTAGAATTTGACCTTTTGCTTGACCTTAACCTTGGACTCGACCTTGACCTTTGATCTTAACATGTATTAATTGGCGTGGATTTTCATACACTCAAATATGAACCAAGTTTGAAGTCTTTGTGACAACGATGACCAAACTTATGGCTGATTACGTGAATTGGACATTTTTCTTGACCGTGACTTTGACCTTTGACCTTGTCCTTCCAAAATTTAATCATTTCCAGCTTTTTAGATAAAATTTAATCCCTGCAAGTTTCATTACTCTACAATTAGAATTGTGGCTAAAAAGCTGTCCACAAAGAAACACATACAAAAACTAAAATAGCCCTCTGAGTGCAGACCTCCGCCACAGCAGCTAATTTCTCAAAACCAGCGTACCTTTCCCAGAATCAATAAATAATTTTCAGCTCTTTACATAACATTCTAAAATCCCAGCAAGTTTCATTATCTTAAGATTAAAATTGTGGTCATTTGATTTCTAGTTAAAGAGTTCAGTAAAAGGGCAAAAAGTGAGTTAGTTTCAAGTCAGAGGGACTTGAAGGATTAGTTCCACAAAGGGGGTAGTTCAGCTAGTTTTTTGCGTGAGGAAAACTTTTAGTAAGGAATTACTCTTATACCTGCAAAGGATCAGTTTGACATACCTAACATATGAGGAATAAAAATTACTTATAAAAATGTGTCAAGGGAAACATTTACAGATGTTATGAAGATGATAAAAACTTAACTTTAGAAAGGATGGAATGTTATCCACGGAAGACTTAAAATGGTAGTGTATTTTGTCAATCTTTTTTATTAGGGTTGACAATGGCTCAGTGGTTTACACAGTCTATTTTTACAAGTCTTTATCTAAAAGAAGCCTGTATTTTTAGAAGTTAGTGGGCATCAAGTGCATTGGTAGCAGTGAGATATGGTACATATGAATTTATTGTTTATTATTGCTTAAAGCTAAGCTATACCTTTATTTCTCTCAATGAGAGAGTTTAAGGTCTTATTTATCATGGTGTATAAGATTTTAGGTTTAAAAAGTGGAGAGTGAGTAATAGATTTGTAATCCAACCAAGAAATCAGTGATACAAGCTTACTTAGGGTTGTGATTGGTTACCCTTTAAACTAATCACAGATGGTGGTTAAATCTATTAATCTAGATTGTCACTTTCCCTTCTCTTCCCCCCAATATCCCACCTCCATCCATATGTGGGATTCAGCAATATGAACATCAGAAGACTTTCTTAAAAATAAATAGAATTTTGATCATAAAATTTGTTTTTTTTACACTCGCCGTATGTTAATATATATGAGCCTCCTTCTTTCCCACTGATCAGTGATGTCAAGAGACTAATGATGAGGTTTGCAACTTTAAGAACTAAAAAACTAGAGGTAATGGTGTGTCATCAACTAGGTTAGTTGCCATCAATAACCTTATGATGCAGTGGTTCGCAGAAGGGGGGGGGTAATTTGTAGAGGGAGAGTAGACGTTGACACAGCTCGAAGTAGAAGCAATAAGAACATCAAGAAAAAATAAAAACAACAAATTTTAACATCAAAATTATTGTTTATTAAAGACAGTACTGTATTTAGAAAATGTAGTGCATATTTTGTTGTAGACCTACACTATGTTTATACAAATCATTATTTTCATCAAAATGTCATCACAGTGTTCTGACGGTATATAGTTAAGAGACAAATTAACCCATTACAGCCTAGCGGCAGCAAAAGCTGCCACTATATTCTGAAGTGTCCAGAATCGTCTGTATGTCTTACAGCCTTATCTTACATTATGAGCATATTGAAACAAGTTCATTCTTGCTGCTGACCGGGCCACATTACCCTCCAACTCACCTGATGCTGTCAGTTGAGTTTAGATTGTGAATAAGTTAAGATGGGTGAAAAGAGTACTACACTTAGTTATAAAGAAAGGTATTTTCTATATGAAATTTACAATGATTTCAAAACATTATTGCTGTGTTTCTGTGATCTAGAGGTTTGTTTTTTGTGTGTTATCCATAAAATATCTCTGCAATTTTTTTCAAGGCCATCACTGAGAAAAGCATATTTAATGGCAGCTTTTGCTGCCGCTAGGCTATAACGCAATCATTTTTTTTCCGTTTTCTTATATAGAGTTCATTTATTTTTCAAATAGTGGTCAAAATCTTATTAGAGTATATTCAGTTCGTAGTTTCATGACTGAGAGAAGAAATTAACGTTGAATGAACTCAATTCTTTGTTTGCTACTCGGCTCCACAGGAGTTTTATAAGAAAAACTGATGCAATTTTTCTTGCTCACGGATGTTTTATCTTGCAAACGTAACATTAGTGTTCCTACAAAAATGATAGTACATGTATGTGAATGTCAGTATATAGGTCTATAT
>NC_090726.1:129771932-129781932 GCF_036898095.1 Palaemon carinicauda | reverse complement strand
AACATTTTGTGCATTCAAAGTGGCTAGTGGCAGTAAGATATGCTATATGATTGAATTTTTTATCTACTATAATTCAGATAGAATTTGCAGTTCTTTTCATAAAAGGCATGATTAGTAATGATATTTACTAAGTATGATAAAGGGATGCTTAAAATACTTATGTTTGTTAAAAAAAATTATATGTTATGTCTAGAATGGAAAGATTTTGTTCATTCAAGTGCCTAGTGGCAGCAAAAGCTGCCATCAAATAAATCATACTTAAGAAAGGAATTTTTTTATGGTGATGATTTTATGTTGATAGTAGACCAAAATTA
Organism: Palaemon carinicauda; assembly: GCF_036898095.1. Taxonomy (NCBI): domain Eukaryota; kingdom Metazoa; phylum Arthropoda; class Malacostraca; order Decapoda; family Palaemonidae; genus Palaemon; species Palaemon carinicauda. Next base: position 129,781,618 of record NC_090726.1, on the reverse strand, counting down.
AGTATTTTCTGCAAATATGGTGTTACCAATAGATAATTCTCGTCCTTAATGGGTTAAACTGAAAATTAAATCTTGAGATACGGTTACATTAAAAGTACAGACAAGATAGTTCATAGAGTAAACAAATAAACAAATTCCGCCCTTTTCTTTGATGGCTTTCAAATATAATTCTTCAGAGAGGTAAAAAATTTAGGTTTCTAAGTATCTCTAGTTTAAAATATCATCTCAGGTATAACCAGAATAAATGAAATCTTCAAAGTACAGTGAATCATATAAACATAACTGCCGTTAGAAACTTCACCAAGTGTAAGGTCCTAAACTATAAATTAATGTGAAAATAAAATAAAATATTCTTTAGTCCTTAAGGCCTTAAATCATTGCCACCTTGTATGTATGTATATGTATGTATATACTGTATATATATATATATATATATATATATATATATATATATATATATATATATATATATATATACAGTAAATACATATATATAATATATGTATAATATATACATATGTATACATATATAACGGATTTTGAGCGAAGCGAAAAATCTATTTTTGGGTGCGATAGCCATGTCGTCCTGGTGGAAGGTTCCTTTAGTAGCTTCCTAAGGGTATATTTGACTACAGTGGATATTCCCAGAGAATTAAACTAAAGGTTTCCAGAATTCTAACGTCTGGCGCAAGTACCCTCAAGGTTGTCCTTTAGGATATCGCATAATAACAGAGGACGTATTCTTGACACGCCAAATAGCTATCTGCACCCCACATAGCGTTTACGCTTCGAGGGGGGAACAAGTGGCAAGATATAGGAGGAGCCGTTACAAAGTTCTCCTCCTCCGTTACTGTTATGGGCACTTGGATGATGTCATTTTCGTCACCATCTTCCCGACATCATCTCTGCCAGCCAACTCCATTCCTTTTAGTGTTAAGACCAGCCCCCCATGTTACAGTAAGATCGGGAGGGGGCCTGCTAAGGCCTTATAGAGAACAAAGGGCGGGTCTATCAGGACGACATGGCTATCTCACCCAAAAATAGATTTTTCGCTTCGCTCAAAATCCGTTTTTTGGGCTCAGGCCATGTCGTCCTGATGGAAGTGTACCAGAGCATTAATGTATCGTGGATTTTTCCCCTCAGTAGTGCCTTCGACTTCTAGACAATATTCCTTTGGTCTTATGACCTAAGATACCTATGACATTACCAGTATATGTCATTTCAGCTGAGCATGTAATATGTTACTGCTTCCTACTCCCCTGCAGGGAAAAGTCCCATTGGACTCTGGAAAGTCTCGAAGTTGCATGGTAAATAGAACCCACCCAGCACCGAAAAGGACCTGCCAGTCTCAGAACAAGGTGATAGAGTATGTATTACGTGTCGGAACAAGTTATACCAAGCCAGACGGGTTTGTTTAAGCGTAGGAACGATAGAATTCTATTGTTCAAGCACATCATACAGAGTAGAGGGTATAATAATACTCACAAACAGATTCTATTATAATGTAAGGGCGAAATAAGATGCACGAAAACCAATAAATCTATTTATTAACAATAAATAATAATTAGCGTACATAAATTATAATGTAAAGCTGTAATAAAAGATCCAAATAAATTACTTAGACTTAGAACATAGACAGAAATGAACGTGGTATCTGAAAAGGAACTTGCCACCCACACATGTTGATTCCATAGGAATTGTAATGTCTTTCTGAGAATGTCTTTATATACACTTCATGTCATAAACACGTGCCACAAGTGTTTAGTCTATGTAACATCACTTCAGTATATTGAAACAGTCCGTAGTGTCACCATGGTAACACAAGTTACACTATCTTGCGCACTAGTGTCAACACAGTCACCCTTAGAGTTAGAGTCCCATATAACTCACTGTTCTTCGCAGCACTAAGCTGCAGGTTTTAGCACACTACCTGCCGCTACCACAAAGTGTTTCACCTCTTGCACCTGCTTCGTATAATGTTTATAGAACACTTTGGATGACTTCCATCCAGTAACCGAGCGAAAACTCTCGAAATCCATTGACTGGAAGAAATTCAAGGAAGAGGCGACTTTCCTAGGATCGTGACCTGCGGGTGTACTGTCAGGATCCGCTCTGCGAATGAAGTAGGTGATCTTCGCCCTTAGTTGTTTAAGTGACAAGTCGGAACCTGATGTTTCTCCTTTAAAGAGCTGTCCTCCACCGAAGTCTGAAGTTCTGCGAAGATAGACCTTTAGACTCTCCACTGGACACAGGGAGATATCTTGCTTCAGAAGGCAGATTCTCCAGGGACCCCATCTCTTAGTGGGTAGCTCGTTCTTGGCGAGAAACGTTGGGTCAGGAAAGAGGGTGAGTTCGCCTGTTTCTGCAAACTGAATCTGGCCTTCTTCCCTTGATAATGCCACAATTTCACTAACTCTAGCCCCCGAGGCTAAAGCAAACAAGAAAATCACTTTGAGTCAAATCTTTCAGAAGGCAAGTCTCATTGTTCAATCCTGAGGCAAAATATAGCACCTTATCGAGAGACAAGGAGATAGGTCTCGGAGGGGCTGCAGGTCTGAGTCTAGCACATGCCTTCGGCAATTTGTTGAAGATTTAGCTGGACAGGTCTATCTGGAAGACGTATAGTAAGGGTCTTGTCAAGGCCGATTTAAACGTGGAAATCGTGTTAGCCGCTAAGCCTTGTCCATGAAGGTGAATGAAAAAGGACAAGCAGAAATCCATCGATATTTCCGTAGGATTTCTCGCCTTGACAAAGGTCACCCATTTCTTCCAAGATGACTCATATTGCATTCTAGTTGATTTCGTTTTATATTCCTCCAAGAAGTCTAAGCTTTCTTTCGAGATCCCAAACCTCTTCTTGACGGCTAGGGAGAGAAAATCATGAGATGAAGGTCTCGGGTTTTCTGTAATGAAGAGAAGACAGTCAACTTCTGAACTTGTTGGGACAGAACTGGGTCCGGCAGGGGAATTAGCTTCGGTTGTAATTCCAGGATTAATGGGAACCAGTTGCTCCGGGGCCACTTGGGAGCTACTAGGGCCGCTATTCCTTGAAAGGATCTCAGCTTGGTGAGGACCTTTAGCAGAAGGTTGGGCAGAGGGAACAGGTCAATCTTGGTCCATCTGCTCCAGTCCAGGGACATGGCATCCACAGCTTCTGCTCGAAGGTCATCGTATGGGGCCACGTAGCGAGGAAGTTTCTTGTTGTCGCTCGTTGCAAAGAGGTCGATCTGCAATTCTGAGACTTGGTGAGAGATGAAGGAGAATGAGTCTGCGTCTAGGGACCATTCTGACTCTATCGGAGCTATCCTGGATAGAGCATCCGCCGTTACGTTGCGGAACCTTTGAAGGAGAACTGCTGAGAGGTGCCATCTTTTCTTCTCCGCCCGACGGATGATAGGCAACAACACTTGGTTGAATTGGGGCGATCTTGAGCCCTGACAATTCAGACATCTGACCACTACGTCGCTGTCCAGAGTCAGTCGTATGTGGACTGAGGGACGTGGGGACAGCCTCTTCAATGTGAGAAAGACTGCCATGGCCTCCAAGATGTTGATGTGAAACGTCTTGAACAGAGGGGACCACGTTCCTTGAACTTGACGTTGATGGGAGTGACCCCCCAATCCTTCTAGCGATGCGTCCGTATGGATAACGACCGAGGGCGGAGGTAGTTGCAGAGGCACCGACCTCCTGAACTTCTTGGCCTCCGACCATGGCTTGAGGAGTGATTGTAGCCGAGACGGTAGTGGTCTTTTGAGATCTCTTCGAGCATTTGATGAGTATCTTCTCCAGACTTCCGATGCATCTTTTAGCTGTGCTCTTAGCACTGGGTCTGTCACTGAAGCGAACTGGAGGGAGCCGAGCACCCGTTCCTGTTGTCGTCTTGAAATCCGTTTGGATTTGAGAAGTCTCTTGACAGACCTCGCTATTTCCCTCCTCTTTTTTAGCGGAATGGAAAGACGGTGTGACTGAAGGTCCCAATGTATGCCTAGCCATTGGAACTTCTGAGCTGGAGATAGTCGAGACGTTTTGGTGTTTATCTTGAATACTAGATGTTCCAGGAATTGGATCACCTTCTCAGAGGCTTGCAGCATTCCTTTTCTAATGCTGCCCAAACCAGCCAATCGTCCAGGTAAGCCATCACCTGCACGCCTTGTAGGCGTAGTTGTTGAACAATTGTCTCTGCAAGCTTCGTGAAGATCCTTGGGGCTATGTTTAGCCTGAAGGTCATGGCTCTGAAAATGTATTGTCTTCTTTGAAGCCTGAATCCTAGGTAGGAGGAGGTCTGGCGATTCATTGGAATGTGCCAGTAGGCGTCCGCCATGTCTATCGAGACTGTATATGCCTTTCGGGGCAATAGGGCTCGTATATGCTGAAGTGTCAGCATCTTGAACTTGTTGTTCTCGATGAACTTGTTAAGAGGGGAAAAGTCCAGAATGACTCAGAGTTTGTCGGAGTCTTTCTTGGGAACACAGAACAGTCTTCCTTGGAACCTGATGGACTTTGCCCTCTTGATCACCTTTTCGTTCAAGTGTTCTTGGACGTATTCTTCCAGGTCGGGGGTGGAGTGTTGGAAGAATTGGAGGAAAGCTGGTGGAGTTGTCCTCCAGCTCCAGCCTAGTCGTTCCTGATGATGCTGTGAGCCCAGGAATCGAAGGTCCAACGATCCCTGAAGAGATGTAGTCTTCGCCTACCAGAAGCATCTCATTGCTTCTGGTTTCTGGAGGGCTTGCCTCCTCGATCGCTTGCTCCCCTGCCTCCTCTCCCTCTAGAGGGACGTCTAGAGGAGTCTCTCCCGGAGCCTCTACCTCTAGCACGAAAGGTAGTAGTCTGCCTCTCATAGGCAGGCGTGAAGGCTGGTGACTCAGTTACCACTGGCTGGGGTACCAGTTGGAAGGTTTGTTGGGGCTGCGCCACCAACTGGGGAGCTGCGGCCGCGGGAAGTTGATGTTTGGCCTGTCGAGGCTGTGTCCTTGGTCTCTTGGACTTTCTCTTCGGTTGGGGGCCTTCATCCGGAGAAGACTTCCTCTTCGACGACATGCCCCACTTTTGGAGAAGGTTCCTATTCTCCGTGGCGGCCTTGTCCACGATCTCCTTGACCAAGTCATTGGGGAAGAGATCCTTTCCCCAAATGTTGGAGGCAATCAACTTCCTCGGTTCGTGTTTGATCGTGGCTGATGAAAACACAAACTCCCTGCAGGCCCTCCGTGCTCTGATGAAGCTATAGAAGTCTTTCGTCAGGGTTGCCAAATGGGTCTTGTCTAGGATCATGAATACACCTGGGGTCCTCTGTTCCCCAGCCATTGTCTCCATGATCACCTGGAGGGAGAGAGAGGCAGCCAGCCTCTCTTTCGTATCCTGTTCTCGACGAAGGAGATACTCGGATAGTTTGGGGAGGTTTTCACTGAACTGACGTCCAGCGATGTCGGCCTCCAACTTTCCAACAGAGAAGGTTAACTGGATGTCCTTCCAGTCCTTGTTGTCAGGGGGTAAGGCAAGGGAGAGGGGCCTACATTCCTCCAATGTAGGGCAGTGTTTCCCCGCCTCCACCGCCTTTAGCACTGCCAGGAAGGACTTCTCCGCGAAGGGGAAGACCATTGTATTGGGAGCAAGAAAAGACTGGTGTTTCTTGCTAAGGGCTGGCACCTTAGAGTTGGTGTAGCCCCTGTCCTTCAGGCAGCCTGCTAGCAGGGATTGAGCCTTTGTGTGGTCAAACACGATGACCTCCTTCGGCTCTGTTTCCTCCTTGGAAACGGGTTCCGACTTGAGTCGTATGAAGCAGTCCGGGTACGGCTCGAAGGTAGGACAGAATTCCACCTCTTCAAGGGGGACGGCGCCTAGCTTGTCCAAGATCACGATCCTCTCGCTGGTGATGGGCATGTACTCGGCATGCTTCCACGGGTTGGTCACTGAGCACGTAGGAAGTTCCTCGACGTTGAGCCTCCTCTGAGGCCCGCGTTGCATCGTAAAGCGAAGGATTTCCTTCTTGAAATCCTCGTCCCTCTTCCTGAACCTCTCCTCGAGGATCACCATCATGGTTTGGAATGAATCCATGGAGTCGTCCGGTTTCGAGGGCAGAGGAGTGGACGACGTAGAGGGAATTGGTTCCGAGACGATAACCGACGACACAGAGGGCGTTGCAACGTCCTCTTCCTCGGATTCAGGAGCCGCTGTAGGCTCCTCTTCGTGACCCTCGGCCATAAGGGTCTTCTCGGTGGTGTCTGACACCTCTGACATCCTGTCGTCCTCTAAGTGGATGTCTTGCAATGCATCCAATACGTCGGAATCGACCGTCAGCTGGATGCATGGGATCTCAGGTCGAGGGATTAGGGCATCCGCAGACGCCTTAGGGAAAATCATAGCCCTCATCCACTCGTTGGGAAGGTAAGGCCCCATGGCGTTCTTTTGGAAACCACGCACCCACTTGTGCAGTTTCTCCTGGGCGATGTCTCTTGACTCCGCTGACTGGGAAATCTCAAACGCCTTGTTGAGCAGGTCCTTGCACGTGGTGCATTCCTGCGGGTCCCAGTACCTCAGAGACCTTTGGGTGACAGAGCAGCTGGCGTGCGTTTGGCACGCCAGATGGTCGTAGAAGTCCCAGCGCCGAACGCTGCAGAAAGCGCTCTCATACCGGATGTACTCCTTCTGTAAAGAAAGAAAAGGTACATGAGTATGTGGAAGTCTATCATGTTAGACTTCGAGTAATCTTAGATTAATCTTAATGTAATCTTAATTATAGTATAAAATTCCTTTCCAAGTGTAAGCTGGAAATGAAGTAGGAAAGACTCATACTTGTGAATCCCGCCCAGCCAGTTGCCATGACCCTTCTCCACTATTAATTCTAGGGCGCCCATCGAGGGAGGCCCGAAGGAAGAATCTAGCCCATAGGGGTAGAGTAGTGTTAGCAGCACCGCTTCCAAGGAATCAATAGTGGAATAAAGGGGGAGCTGATGATCAATCAGCGTAAAGAAAAGGGGAGGATATTAATCCTCAATTCAGGTAGGTCCCAGCAAGGGACTGTACATGGATGCAGAGTATGCTAGAAATTTATCTATTGCATAACTATACACCATAGTTTTCTGTCTATGGTATGTACTATACCACAGATGTACTGGCTACTGTATACAGCCATACAAAGGACATTGACGGCGTACTGACGGCAGGGCTAGTGCAAGACGACAGTCCACTGTCACAATACTGTAAATACATGTGGAGCCGGCGGCCTGCCAGACTGCCGGAGGTCCACCAGCCACCGGCGGACCGCCGGTAGAGGGCAACCCGCCCCACCCATCTTTCTATGTGGCAGGGTAAAGGAGAAAACCCCATGTATTGCCGGCGGGCAACCGGCTGAAGGTACACCTACCCTGTCATCATGCAATGTGACTGGGCGGTGACCTAGGCTACACTGCCGGCTGTTGCTGGCAGATTCGGTGTGACAGTGGGGCGCGTAGTAACAGCACTAGCCCGGAGAGAGAGAGAAATCAGTGATGGAAGAAGAGGGGAGGGCTGCAGCTTCGCCACCCTAACCAACCCCGCCTTCCTCAGGAAGGAGGGTTCAAATGGAAGGGGAGAACATATCATGATCAGGCTTCCATCCAGCCGCAGCTCTACCGGTATCAGTCGGCTAGGGCTGCGGGTGGCGGTCCAAGGGAGGAGCGAAGAACACTCTAAAATAGCAAGAAGGTCTCCCGCCGGCAGCTAGACCTGCCACCAGGCTATCCCAGAGCAACACTGTGCGGGGGAAGCTGAACGGCTCGGCCCAGCAGGCGAAAGACCAGGCCGACCCTACAACCCACCGGCACTCGATGAGATGTAGGACAGCGGACAGGGGTGTGATGGCTAGGCCAACACCAAAGGACAGAGGGGGAGGGAAAGGGTACTGTGTAAGGAGTGTAAGGGGTTGGCATAAGCCTTCCCCAGCACTCTAACAAGGGACCCCAGGTATAAGGAGAGTTCATTCTCTAGCCTAGGGTGGGTTAGTACTGTAAGGGACCGGCATCATCAGGCCGTCCCAAACTATAAAGAAAAAGAATCCCCTGCCTAACCTAGGCTAGGGAAAAACATATCTCCCAGCCCAGAGTATGCAAGCGCAGGACAAGTCGCTAGGCCACGGGGAGGAGGGGTCTCATGACCCCTCCAGGAGTGGTCTAGGGCGGGGGGGGGGGGGGGGGGGGGGGGGGGGGGGCAGAACCCCCCTATGCCAGCCAACGGGGTCCAACAGGAGAGTTCATTCACCTATTGGGGTAGCTGGAGGCACACGACAGTTACTCTAAGGTTCTGACCCGAACGCAAAGCTCATGAACAATGGCTTTGGGACGGGGAAGAAAACACTAGCCTAACCTTACCAGAATTACAACTCAGGGCAAGGAGGGCTAGGATGCAGCCTAGGCTACCTCAGAGGGAGGAGGGATTACCTTATACATAAAGGTAACCGGGGATGTGCGAAAGTATACTAAAGCCCCTAGGCTACTAGGTTAGGAGCAGGGGAATCGACTACCTGATTCATCAAAACCCCTTGTATACTCTCTAGAAGGAGGAAAATACCCATGTGCAATCAGCGAATCTCATATGTATAATTGCCTAATATCTTCATTTAAATAGGATAACATTAGGAACACATATATCATGCATGAAAGTAAACTAAAGTGCCTAGGCTAGCATGCCTAGCATTGGAAGATCGGCTACCTACATTCACCAAAAGTAAAGAATACTAACAGCATAATATAACTAATTCCTAGCAATGAAGACTAAATAACTAATACTGATAATTAGTTAATAACCGGGACAGTCGTTCTGGATAACAAAATAAAGCATGCGATGTGAACCACAGCGTCGGCGACGCCTCCGGTTAGGCAATAGCTCCGCCACAAAACACAGTTTATTTTGAGAGAAAAACGTTACTCTACGGCCAGAGCTAATTTATACAGTATAAGAAGTGAATACTCAACTTTCCAGAGACAGAAGAGGCTGAAGATTGCGACATGGCTGCGTAAATAGCGAGAAACTGGGAAAAACAACACCTGGTCAAGACACTACTACGAAAGGAATGGAGTTGGCGGGCAGAGATGACGTCAGCAAGATGGCGACGAATATGATGTCATCAGAGTGCCCATAACAGTAACGGAGGAGGAGAACTTTGTAACAGCTCCTCCTATAAACGCTATGTGGGGTGCAGATAACTATGTGGGGTGCAGATAGCTATGTGGCGTGTCAAGAATACGTCCCCTGTTATTATGCGATATCCTAAAGGACAACCTTGAGGGTACTCGTGCCAGAAATTAGAATTCTGGAAACCTTTAGTTTAATTCTCTGGGAATATCCACTGTAGTCAAATATACCCTTAGGAAGCTACTAAAGGAACCTTCCATCAGGACGACATGGTCCGAGCCCAAAAATACATATTATATGTATATGAATATATATCACAAGCACACGTGATTTCAATCAATGTAAATATCACCCACGAATAGCATTTAATACCAAATTCTATCTTGGGAATATACATCCACTTGGAATTCATTTTATGGTAACAGTTTCTGGCCGGGTGGAGATTCGAACCCTTCAGCTATCATGGTGGAGATGGGTTTATTTCAAGTGTATGAACAGATTCCTGAATTCGACAGGAATATGTACAAGGACTTGTCATAAACTTTTATCTCTCTTGATAGCTCAGTCGGTATGGTCCTTGC
>NC_090726.1:129761932-129766932 GCF_036898095.1 Palaemon carinicauda | reverse complement strand
AAAGTGATTATACCAACTGTGATGTATGGATCGGAGTCGTGAGGGATGAAAGTGACGGAGAGACAGAAATTGAATGTGTTTGAGATGAAGTGTCTGAGGAGTATGGCTGGTGTATCTCAATTAGATAGGGTTGGTTATGGGGTAGTGAGAGTGAGAACGGGTGTAAGAAAGAATGGAATATGGCTGTCTGTTGTAGAAGGTGATGAATGCATGAATTGATGGGAGAAGCAGCCTACAAGAGGAAGGCCAAGGTTTGGGTGGATAGATGGAGTGACGCTAACGCTGGGTAATAGGAGGATAGATGGGAGAGAGGGAAAAGAGCATGCTACAAATAGGAATGAATGGCGATCGATTGGGGCACAGTTCTAACAGGCCCTACTGCTTCCTCCGGTCACCTTGGTGGCCACTGAGGTAGCGGCAGTAGGGGATTCGGCATATGAAGCTTAGTTGTGGTGGATAATGAGGGAAGGTGGGCTGTGGCACCCTACCAGTACCAACCAAACTCGGTTGAATCATTCGTCAGGGTGGGAGTTACAAAGAGAAGAAAAATCCCGTTCTTTTTTTTTTTTTTATGCCGGCTACCCCCAAAATTGGGGAAAGTACCATGGTATGTATGTATGTATGTAAATTACCTAAACTATATAAAATTTGAAAAGACTACTGAGATAAAAATCTCAAACACCATTACAATGCAAAAGTATACGTACTTGTGAAAATATGTAAGTGTGCTGTTGCTCCGGTTTCAGGTGGTCCTTATTGCTTAGTTTAATGCAATGAATAACGTCTTGATTAAGGAGTTTCTTGACTATAACCTCAGACAGCTGACTTTCCTTGAAAGGTTCAACAGCTGTAACAGAAATAACATATGCACCAATAATATGATGAATGGAATATCAACACAAGAATATTGATAAACAATTAAAGAAATGAAGTTTCCAAAAAAAAAAAAAAAAAGAACAAGTTAGTGTATGACAATAATTAAGAGAGGTGAACTATGCCACAACCATAAATATCATTTTACTTACATGTGCGTAAGTACTGGAATGCTGCAACTTGCAACTGTGAGGAAATTTGTACTCTTTTGTGATTTGTCTGGTTTCCTGCTTGAGAGAACTCTGTGAAATCACGGCGACCCAATATTGCTCTGCGACGCTTACTGCGATTGTCAGCTAAAATAAATGAAATCAAAGGTTTGAATACTTTTCTGGTCAGGAAACAAACATTTATAAAAGTACTGTATATATGTATATATATATATATATATATATATATATATATGTGTGTGTGTGTGTGTGAATAGATAATTATTAAGAAATAAATATTGCATTAGACTAGTTTCTGCTCATTCATAAAACATTTATGACTCACGAGAGAGAGAGAGAGAGAGAGAGAGAGAAGAGAGAGAGAGAGAGAGAGAGAGAGAGAGAGAGAGAGAGAGAGAGAGAGAGAGAGAGAGAGAGAGAGAGAGTACTCCCATTTTCATTTCATGTTGTAATTTCATGTTGGACTTTATCTTCATAAATTATTTTCATACACAAAAATAAAAAAGTAATTGTTTTATATGTTAGTATTTACTGTAACAAAAATAATATTGTATTCAACCTAAAAATTATGGCTCATTGGTGTTGTAAAATTAAATTTAAATAATAATCATAATACAGTACTAATGATAATTTTGATAGTAACACCTTAAAGATGAATTATTTAGGTTAAGTTGAGAGACGACACAAGTAGCAGTTTAAGTAAAGAATGAAGCACAAGAGAAGAGGAAGATGGGTGTCTGAGGAACCACTAACTGAAATGTGTAGCCTACTGGAAGTTTTGAGCCACCTTTCCTTTAGTGAAAGTGTAGATGCTCTATTAGGTGGATGATAAACAAAGGTTGAAAATTCAGGTTTAAATGTCGCTCATGAATGAGGGAGGCAAGGGACAGTGAAAATACCATGAGACTGACCATATATACTCATGGTCAGTGCCCAAGCACCCTCCATCAAATTTAGGACTAAGGAGGGTCAAGCAAGGGCTGCTGATGACTTAGCAAGTAGACCTATAGGCTCCCCCCCAAAAAGCCCCTCCTTAGCTCACAAGGATGGTGAAGTTGCAGCCACTACAAGAAATTATCGAGCTTGAGCGGGACTCGAACCCAAGTCCAGCAGATCGCCAGGAAAAAGGATTGAAAGGGCAAGAAATATGATACTTTAAATGAAGTACAACTGGACTTTTTTGCTTTGTGTACATTATATGTAGAGTAGACCGTGAGAGACTTACTAAAGACATCCGTTTCATCGACGATTTCTTCCTGAATCAACTCTTCAATGACATCTTCCAACGTGACTAAACCGATCACTTCGTAGAAAGGATCACAGTCACCCTCGTTATTTATCTTCTGGACAAATGCCATGTGCCCTTTGGACCCTGAAGGAGCATAAGTAACATCTTTAAATTAACAATTTCAATGACATAATCTTGCAAGTGAAACATAAATCGAAAAAACGAACAATATTTTATTTAGACAACAATTTCATTATATCCATGCAAAATAATGTCATGTTACTTAACGCTTACAGAAATAGTTTCATGCAAGTGTCCTAATGCTTTCAATTCTGGACTTTCTTTAGTAACAGAAAAGAAATGCGGTTTATAAATAGTAAATATCGTCAGGAAAAAAGTACACTTGCTGCAAAGAGTATGGAAAACTTGTGGGTTTCTAAGCTAGACCAATAAAGTCAAATGGACTGACCCTCTTTGAAATCTTTCAGCATGAGATCAAGTGTTGTATCCATGAAGACAAAGTTCAATGGATTTTGGTAGTATTGAATCAAGGTCTTGAGCGGAGTGTTGTCATCAGGGTCAATAAAGGCAAGGTCTTTGATAAACAACATCGAGATAATATTTGTACGTTCGCCTTCGTAGACTGGAACTCGGGAGAAACCTGGAAAAAACGAAAAAGGTTAAATTCATTATGAATTGACACTTCTATAATGTCAAGTCCATTTTCGTTCATTCTATTGTATATATATATATATATATATATATATATATATATATATATATATATATATATATATATATATATATATATATATATATTGCCTTTGAGTGGTTTCGCCTTGGGACTCTGATCCCAAGGTCGGTAAGAGAATCCAGACATTAAGGTATTAAAAGATATGGCTTATTTGAAAATATATATATATATATATATATATATATATATATATATATATATATATATATATATATATATATATATATATATATATATATATGATTATGTATATATATATGTATATATATGTGTATCTATATATATATATATATATATATATATATATATATATATGATTAAATTTAAGTTAGGTTATTCTCTAGTAAAACTATTTTTCTCAATTGCTCATCTACTCCGGTTACATGATAAGGTACGTTGAATTCTACAAAAATGATGAGAGATGTTTCGTGGTTATTGAAGCTTGGGTTTAGGGAATGTTTATTACGAGTGTATACAGTATATGCTAAAACAGCAGCAATTTTGCACGAAGGAATATAAGATAAATGCAATGGAAACTAAACAAGGAAATCGTATATATTTTTCCTTCTTTTGTGTTCACCGATCCCTATTATTTATTTGGGCATAAAATATTTCTCCTAGTTTATCATTTAATTATTGTAGTCTTGCCCTTTGTAGAGCAAACTAGTTATGAATTACACCGGGTAGAAGACATTTAAAAACACTTATACAAATACAAAACCATTCGGCGCGTTGGCAAATCTGAGAAATAAAGTTTTATATTTTTTGTCTCTCTTGAGAGTCTTGGATTTCCTTCTGACAAGTCACATAGTTTGTGTCAAATTCGGTTTTCTAATATCATCTTAGTTTTCGGCATCTTAGCTAGTTTCAAATATCTCCGTATTTAAATTTTTCTGTATTTTAAGTTATTGAATTATTTTATACTAGCTAATCTAAGAGCCATGTGGAAAAAAGGTACTTTCTCCGGTGCCTTTATTAAATATTAATCTATTCCACAAATTTTATTTCATAATCATATGGTCATACTTATAAACATTTCGAACAGATGAATTATTTCAAACTAAATAAGAAAATTGAAATTTTTCTGTAAAAGAAGAATGGTAGATAACAACAAATAGAATTTTACACAAGTAAAAATATTCAACTTTTCAATCATGTCTATCAACACTAAACTTCTAAGTAAAGGCGCCAACCACAAGGTAACTCCTTTGACGGTGGAGCCAAAGCAGCAGGATTGACAATAATATCAAACAAGTGACACGTGAGACTGTTAGGTAAACAAACAAAAGCATCAGTCCAAGGCAGTGGCTTGGATTACGGGAGGGAAGCCTTATGACACACTAATTTTATGGCCATCTGAGCAATTGCACAAAACATGGACATCTTTACTTTCCTTTCAAAATCATAATTGTTGTAAAAAAAAAAAAATATAAAAAGTTACGAGGCATGACGGAGAGTCTAATGAGACAATGGACATCCAGCGAATGTCCCAGAGAGAATCAAAAGGAAAGTATGACTTTACCTTGTTGCATCATTTCATTGATGGTGTTGAAGTCGAGGCAAGCGTCAACACTCAGCATATAAACATCGTCTAATTTAGTCATCACTTCCCCGACGGTCTTCTTGTGGAACTCGAGAGCACCACAGATGATGTTCTGCTCCTCTGTTTTCAGGTCGATGTGGTCGTGGGTCACCTGCAACTATAAGAGAGAAAGAACGTTATATTTCACTTATGATTATTAAGTAAACTGTCATACACTATTAATATAAAGAAAGTCTGGTGTCTTACTCTACGCACCCTACCCAAAATAGAAAAACCACCGCAAATACGATGAAAATGTCGATAAGTAATCTTCGTGTAAAAGGATCAACTCAGCTGTCATGAAAATTCAAGGAAATTGAAATAGGTGAAATCTGCGACGAGAGAGTCACCTTTATACACCCCGAGGAAGGAAGGGGGGATAAGCCTAACAAA
>NC_090726.1:129751932-129756932 GCF_036898095.1 Palaemon carinicauda | reverse complement strand
TTTTTTCACCCCCATAACTGCTACTCTACCTGCAAAGTTTTGGATTTTTTGAGCTTTTTCCATGTGCATATCATTAGTTACCCCCATATCTTAATACAGTAGTTTATTACACTCAAGACCAGACTTTCCACAATCAAAGCTCGAGTAGTATCATCAAAGTAATCTTTTACTCTATTTAGATACATTAGAATGCCACTCACTTTTCTACTCAGCTTGTCAATGTGAGTACTGAATGTCATGTACCTGTCCATGTGTAGACCTAGATTTTTCACATGTTGACTTATCTTTACTTCATCACCATCGCATTTTATTACAATGTCATCTGGAATTTTGCTAATATACTGTGAGCTACCCACAAACATGCACTGTGTTTTGGTGGCATTTAATAATAGCCCTTTTCTTAAAAAATATTTCTAAATTTTGAGCAATATTAGTTCAGCCCTTTTAATCAAGGCATCTAGATTTTCTATTTGATCAGCCAAAAGAACCTGGGTGTCATCAGCATATTGAATTAGCAGGCAGTTTTCTATATATTTAATCATATCATTAACGTAGACTAAAAACAGAATTGGACCTAGGACAGATCCCCGTGGGACCCCAAATTCAACCTTTTCAATGCAAGAATTTACGTCCCCTAATCTAACTACCTGACTTTTATCCTTCAAGTAATCCTGAAACCAGAAAGTATCAATGTAATGTTCCTTAAGAGATTTACACAGTTCATCATGGTTGACACTATCAAATGCATTTGATAGGTCGCATAAAATTAATATGGAAACTTTTTTTTCTATCAATATTTTTATAAATTTCATCTGTTAATTTCATTAAAGCTGTTTCTATTGATAAACCTTTACGGAATCCATGCTGAGTGTTAGAAATCAAATTATTTTTTTCTAGATGTTCCATTAACTGATTACATACAATCTTCTCTATTACTTTCGATATTACTGGAAGGATAGAAACAGGTCTGAGAGAGAGAGAGAGAGAGAGAGAGAGAGAGAGAGAGAGAGAGAGAGAGAGAGAGAGAGAGAGAGATAGTAGTATTTTCTTTGAATTTCGAAAAAAATACAATACAGGAACTGTTTCATATATATCAAAATACGTCAGCATTCCGATGAAAAAGAAACGAATATTTACGATTAACTGAAAAAACTTTTTTTCTGGAGAGAAACGTTCCTACAGGGTTATTATTATTATAGTCGCGAACAAAGTCAGTGACCTTATAATGAAATGCCAATTTTTTTTTTCGTTTTTAAATATCTCATCTAACCCGTAGCTCAGTCATTCCATAACCATACATTTTGAAGAGAGGAGGTGGGTAGAGGAGAGCAGCTGATATTTTCGGCGGCGGAGTCAATAACTCCTATACCAATAAAGATATTCAAATGAAATTTTAAGGGATTATTTAGATATATGTATATATAAGCTTTATTTCTGCCAATTTTCATGTTCATACCTGCCATAGGCATACCCTGGCTGTCACTTTTGTTCGTAAATGACGACTTTGAGCTAAAAAATTATTGAGGAGGACCAAAACTACTCATAGAGTTTTACAGCTTTCCAAGTCATGGGTTGTATGTGAACTACATTCATATCCATTTTCGTATTGATACTTGGCATAGAAAAATCACAGTAACAATTTTTCGATATCCGCCGGAGGCCGCTTTTCGGCGCCGCCGTAAATTACTCGTGGAAATACTTCACATATTTTAATGAAATTTTCAGGTATTTATGGGATGGATATTTACATTGTCCGTATCAATTTTCATGTTGATATCTGCTATAGAAAAGCCAAAGCAAACGTTTATTTCGGTATGGGTTGAATGGTTATTTTTGGCGGTGGAGTAAATTGTTCCTAGAATAATTCAGCTGATATTTTCGGCGGCAACGTCAATAACTTCTATACCAATAAATACATTCAGATGAAAGTTTAAGGGATTATATATATATATATATATATATATATATATATATATATATATATATATATATATATATATATATATATATATATATATATATGCTTTGTTTCTGACCATTTTCATGTTCTTACCTGCTATAAGCATGGCTGGGCGGTCACTTTTGTTCGTAAGTGACGATTTTTAGCTAAAAAAATTAGTGAGGAGCCGCAAACAACTCCTAGAGTTTTACAGATATCCAAATGATTTTCACAGGGTTTGATGGGTGTTATGTGAACTACATTCATACCAATTTTCGTATTAATATTTACCATAAAAAAGTCAGTAGTAATTTTTCGATATCCGCAAGAGGCCGATTTTTGGCGGCGCCATAAATTACTCGTAGAATTCTTCATATATCTAAATGAATTTTCAGCGATTTGTGGGATGGATATTTAATTTATCCATGTTGACATCTGCCATAGAAAAGCCAAAGCAAACGTTTATTTCGGTAAGGGTTGAATGGTTATTTTTAGCGGTGGAGTAAATTGTTCCTGGAATAATTCACATATCCAAGTGAAAATTTCAGGGATTGACGGGATACAGTTTCTCTGTTCCTAACAAATTCCACGGTAATATCTACAATAAAAAAAAAAAAAAACACAGCTATCATGTAGCCTTCTTAAACATGATGTTATATGTAGCAACATAACAGTGAACTGCCTAATAGTGAGCGACATCAACGAGGGGCAATGCCGATCTCATAAACAATATCCGTTCCGAGTTCAGCTAGTTATTATTATGATTATGATTATGATTATTATGATTATGATTATGATTATTATGATTATGATTATGATTATTATGATTATGATTATGATTATTATTATTACAAGCCAAGCTAAAATCCTAGTTGGATAACCAGGATGCTATTAGCCAAAGGGCTTCGACAGGGAAAAATAGACCAGCGAGGAGAGGAAACGGAACTAAATGAACTACATGAGAAATAATGAACAATTAAAATAAAATATTCTAAGAACGTTATCAACATTAAATTAGGTCTTTCATATATAAATTACAAAAATAAAAAAAACACAAAAGAAAGCTAAATAAGATAGAATACCGTGCCCGAGTGTACCTTCAAGCAAGAGAACTCTAACCCAAGACAGTGGAAGACCGTGGTATAGAGGCTACGGAACTTCCCATGACTAGAGAACAATGGTTTCATTTTGGATTGTCGTTCTCCTAGAAGAACTGCTTACCATAGCTAAAGTCTTTCTTCTACCCCTACCAAGAGGAAAGTAGCCACTGAACAACAACAGGGCAGTAGTGAAGAAGAATATTTGTAATATCAGTGTTGTCAGGAGTATGAGGAAAGAGAAGGTGGAAAGAATAGCCCAGACTATTTGGTGTAAGTAAAGGCAAGGAAAATGAGGCGTAACCAGAGAGAGAATTCCAATGTAGTACTGTCTTGCCAGTCAAAGGACCCAAAACACTCTAGCGGTAGTATCTCAACGGGTGGCTGGTGCCCTGGCCAGATTACTACCTACAATTCGATATATACTTACGATATATTACCAACAAAATGATTTATGGAATGAGAGAGAGAGAGAGAGAGAGAGAGAGAGAGAGAGAGAGAGAGAGAGAGAGAGAGAGAGAAGGGGCGGATTCATGACCGAAGGAGAAAGGCAAATCGATAGACGTCTTTAGAGGAATTTGACAATCATATAAAAATAATAATAAAAATAGCGGGAGAAACGAAAAAAAAAAAAACAGAACAACAAAATAACCATAAGGATGATAATTTTGGATATGCCCCTTTCAAGTAGCCAAATGTCTTGATTTAATGATAGTCATCAAATGATTCCAATTCATTGATGTACAATAAATAATAATAATAATAATAATAATAATAATAATAATAATAATAACATTAATAATAATAATAGTAATAATAATAAACTGCAAGGCCATAAATACCATTTAAAGAAAGGGCAAAATTTCTGGAATTTGAGTATTACCGGTGAAATGATAAAGAAAAATCTTAAAACAGTAATAAAAAAATATACATTAAATTTGTTTTCCCCAAAGTTTGCTATATTGGGTTTAAGGTATGTTGAACCCCATAACCAAAGAAAGTTTTATTTTCCTTTTAGTCAACTACACTAATATATATATATATATATATATATATATATATATATATATATATATATATATATATGTGTGTGTGTGTGTGTATATATGTATATATATATATATATATATATATATATATATATATATATATATTCATTCATATATATGTATATATATACACACACACATATATATATATATATATATATATATATATATATATATATATAAATATATATATATAAATAAATATATATATACATATATATATACATATGCACATATATACATATACATATAAATAAAAATATATATATACATATACACATATATACATATATACATATATATAAATATATATATATATATATATATATATATATATATATATATATATATATATATATATATATATATATATAAACGGCAATGAAAAATATATAAAGAGAAAGGTCAACGGAAAGGCAAGACTTTGCCCTCATTTGATACCCACATGAAAAATAAAAGAAAATACAAGTTTGCTCCTTAAAAGAGGACAAGTTATATGAATTGGGACTTAAAAGTAGCAGCAGTATGAGTAATGTGTCATGGAACTCTTTACCCTCCTACTTAGATGTCTCCGTAGCATTACCCTTGGCATAGGTTGGGGCCTATGTTCACTCTATCCTCGCGATGAATATGAATAAACTTACATTATGATCATGACAAGAAATGTTTCATCGAAAAGTATTATATTATCGCGATTGCTACCTATTCAGTAATGTTATTAAAGGGGGCTCTCAGGTTAATCCTTCATTAACCAACACAGAGGGGTAAAATTATCAAATTTTAGATCAACCAAAACCCACGTCAAATTGAGAATAAAAACCTGGCGCACGAAATCAATGGGGGAAAAAAGGGCACAAGAAATTAAGCTAAACAGAATTACCTCCCGAAATTACCTAGAGAGAAGAAAATTGCATT
>NC_090726.1:129744432-129749432 GCF_036898095.1 Palaemon carinicauda | reverse complement strand
CAGAAAAAATAGCCATAGACTTAGCATGGAATTCTGAATGCCTCCAGAACAGAATCTCAGAACGGTTTCGGAAGAAAACTTTCCCGAATTTCCAAAAGTCTTCACAGGACATAGCCATATACTTAACATGGATTTCTGAATGACTCCAGAACTGAAATTTCCAAGAGCAGTCCTGAACAACTCCTCCCCGAGCTTCAAATGACTTCTGAAGACCCGATCTTCATTTTTTCAAACGTAGCCTGCAACACCTCACATGATCTGTATGTAGCTGGCGAAATCTAACCAAGGAATTGCGCGTCAATAGGAGTAAGAGGAAATGAGTTGATGACTGGGAGAAGGATTTCACTTAACTCACAGAGATCGCGTTCTGGCGGAATAGGAAGTTGCCGGTAAGAATTATGTGTTACGTCTTCGGAACACCATGAACTACAGATGGTTTTGGTTGCTGCCGAAGTTGCTGATCGTTCGTTTTATATCGCCCGACCTATAGAAAGACACGGGATCTTCCGTTGGCAGCTGAGCTTGAATGATCCTTTGCTTGGGCTTTTGCGACGATGTCTTATTAAAGGAGACTCTTGGAAAAAGTACGAGGCTTTGTATCGGTGCAAAAACGGATTGCGGGGAACGAGGATGGAGGCAGAATGGTTCAACTGAACGGTGAGTGACGTGTAGGCCTAGTTCTTTAACAGGATTGTCCCAAAATTCGCCATTGAAGTAAGGACATATCCAGACGACATTGGTAAATATATCATGTTGCTTGTCATTTACTTTGGCATGATAGTGTATGCGGAGAAATCGAAAGTATTCATTTCTTTATTCATTGCCCAGATAGGTAAAGAATAAATGCCTTCGATTTCCCTGAGGAATCTGACGAAGTGAGGACTCGCGGCACTGAAATCTCTTGAAATCTAGAAGGACAATGACGAACTAAGGAAAAGAGACAATGAAATCTCGAAAGAAACTGATAATCTAATGAAAGAAGATCTTGAAAACTAGAAGACATGAGAGAACAGCGAAGATGAGCCTCTAATGCCAGAGGTAAGACACCTAAAAATAGAGAGCCTCTAATGCTAGAAATAAGGCACCTCAAAATATAGATCGAAGACCCTCCAATGCTAAAAGTATGGAACCTAGAAATATATGTCAAAGAACTTCTAATGCTAGAAGTGTGGGAGCTATAAAGAGAGGTCAAAGAACTTCTAATGCTTGAGGTAAGGGAGCTGAAATGAGGTCAAAGAACTTCTAATGCTAGAGGTGTGGGAGCTAAAAAGTCAAAGAACTTCTAATGCTAGAGGTGTGGGAGCTAAAAAGAGGTCAAAGAACTTCTAATGCTAGAGGTGTGGGAGCTAAAAAGAGGTCAAAGAACTTCTAATGCTAGAGGTGTGGGAGCTAAAAAGAGGTCAAAGAACTTCTAATGCTAGAGGTGTGGGAGCTAAAAAGAAGTCAAAGAACTTCTAATGCTAGAGGTGTGGGAGCTAAAATGAGGTCAAAGAACTTCTAATGCTAGAAGTGTGGGAGCTAAAAAGAGGTCAAAGAACTTCTAATGCTAGAGGTGTGGGAGCTAAAAAGAGGTCAAAGAACTTCTAATGCTAGAGGTGTGGGAGCTAAAAAGAGGTCAAAGAACCTCTAATGGTAGAGGTGTGGGAGCTAAAAAGAGGTCAAAGAACTTCTAATGCAAGGGGTGTGGGAGCTAAAAAGAGGTCAAAGATCTTCTAATGCAAGGGGTGTGGGAGCTAAAAAGAGGTCAAAGAACTTCTAATGCTTGAGGTAAGGGAGCTGAAAAGAGGTCAAAGAACTTCTAATGCTAGAGGTGTGGGAGCTAAAAAGAAGTCAAAGAACTTCTAATGCTAGAGGTGTGGGAGCTAAAAAGAGGTCAAAGAACTTCTAATGCTAGAGGTGTGGGAGCTAAAAAGAGGTCAAAGAACTTCTAATGCTAGAGGTGTGGGAGCTAAAAAGAGGTAAAAGAACTTCTAATGCTAAAGGTGTGGGAGCTAAAAAGAGGTCAAAGAACCTCTAATGCTAGAGGTGTGGGGGCTAAAAAGAGGTCAAAGAACTTCTAATGCAAGGGGTGTGGGAGCTAAAAAGAGGCCAAAGATCTTCTAATGCAAGGGGGGTGGGAGCTAAAAAGAGGTCAAAGATCTTCTAATGCAAGGGGTGTGGGAGCTAAAAAGAGGTCAAAGAACTTCTAATGCAAGGGGTGGGGAAGCTAAAAAGAGGTCAAAGAACTTCTAATGCAAGGGGTGTGGGAGCTAAAAAGAGGTAAAAAAAACTTCTAATGCAAGGGGTGGGGAAGCTAAAAAGAGGTCAAAGAACTTCTAATGCAAGGGGTGTGGGAGCTAAAAAGAGGTCAAAGAACTTCTAATGCAAGGGGTGTGGGAGCTAAAAAGAGGTAAAAGATCTTCTAATGCAAGGGATGTGGGAGTTAAAAAGAGGTCAAAGAACTTCTAATGCTTGAGGTAAGGGAGCTGAAAAGAGGTCAAAGAATTTCTAATGCTAGAGGTGTGGGAGCTAAAAAGAAGTCAAAGAACTTCTAATGCTAGAGGTGTGGGAGCTAAAAAGAGGTCAAAGAACTTCTAATGCTAGAGGTGTGGGAGCTAAAAAGAGGTCAAAGAACTTCTAATGCTAGAGGTGTTGGAGCTAAAAAGAGGTCAAAGAACTTCTAATGCTAGAGGTGTGGGAGCTAAAAAGAGGTCAAAGAACCTCTAATGCTGGAGGTGTGGGAGCTAAAAAGAGGTCAAAGAACTTCTAATGCAAGGGGTGTGGGAGCTAAAAAGAGGCCAAAGATCTTCTAATGCAAGGGGGGTGGGAGCTAAAAAGAGGTCAAAGATCTTCTAATGCAAGGGGTGTGGGAGCTAAAAAGAGGTCAAAGAACTTCTAATGCAAGGGGTGGGGAAGCTAAAAAGAGGTCAAAGAACTTTTAATGCAAGGGGTGTGGGAGCTAAAAAGAGGTCAAAGAACTTCTAATGCAAGGGGTGGGGAAGCTAAAAAGAGGTCAAAGAACTTCTAATGCAAGGGGTGTGGGAGCTAAAAAGAGGTCAAAGAACTTCTAATGCACGGGGTGGGGAAGCTAAAAAGAGGTCAAAGAACTTCTAATGCAAGAGGTGTGGGAGCTAAAAAGAGGTCAAAGAACTTCTAATGCAAGGGCTGTGGTAGCTAAAAAGAGGTCAAAGAACTTCTAATGCAAGGGGTGGGGAAGCTAAAATGAGGTCAAAGAACTTCTAATGCGCGGGGTGGGGGAGCTAAAGAGAGGTCAAAGAACTTCTAATGCAAGGGGTGGGGAAGCTAAAATGAGGTCAAAGAACTTCTAATGCAAGGGGTGGGGAAGCTAAAATGAGGTCAAAGAACTTCTAATGCAAGGGGTGGGGGAGCTAAAGAGAGGTCAAAGAACTTCTAATGCAAGGGGTGGGGGAGCTAAAAAGAGGTCAAAGAACTTCTAATGCAAGGGGTGGGGGAGCTAAAAAGAGGTCAAAGAACTTCTAATGCAAGGGGTGGGGGAGCTAAAATGAGGTCAAAGAACTTCTAATGCAAGGGGTGGGGGAGCTAAAGAGAGGTCAAAGAACTTCTAATGCAAGGGGTGGGGAAGCTAAAATGAGGTCAAAGAACTTCTAATGCAAGGGGTGGGGGAGCTAAAATGAGGTCAAAGAACTTCTAATGCAAGGGGTGGGGGAGCTAAAAAGAGGTCAAAGAACTTCTAATGCAAGGGGTGGGGGAGCTAAAGAGAGGTCAAAGAACTTCTAATGCAAGGGGTGGGGAAGCTAAAATGAGGTCAAAGAACTTCTAATGCAAGGGGTGGGGAAGCTAAAATGAGGTCAAAGAACTTCTAATGCAAGGGGTGGGGGAGCTAAAGAGAGGTCAAAGAACTTCTAATGCAAGGGGTGGGGGATAGATGTTGCCAGCCAGGCTTTGGGGAAGGCGCGGCAGCGTCTGTGTTCTTTCTGATGCGTAAACTTAATTAAATACAAGTAAAAACATGGCATTAAATACGTATTATAAATACTAAACTCTTTCTTATCTTGACAGCACAAATGAAATCTCACAAGTTCAAACCTGTAACTAAGCGCTCCCGAAACACGAGTCAACCTTTTACTTCTGCTTGGAGGATATCCTCGCAAGTAAAAGGTAATCATTATGAATATGGAAAGAAAGATTTGCTTATACTTCTACCTTTTGCTTCAGAGAATTACCTTGTACTTCTACCTTATGCTTACAAGGATATTCCTCATTTTTATGAATACCTCCCATTGACAGAATATGGTTGGAAAAGAAAGTTGGAAAATGACAGAGTGAACAAGAGGAATAAGAGAAATAAGGAAAAATTAGGAGCTAAATAACAGTGAGAGAGTTAAAAGTAGAAAGGTCATAAATGAGGGAACGGAAGAAACGAAGGTTGAGGAATAGCTTCTTAAGGAACAGTTTCTTCTTCTGAAGGTGCCTTTCTACGGTAACTAAAAAGCCTTCTCCCACCCAAGTACTATTGCTAACGCAGTCTGGCGCAGCCATACACGCAAATACGTACATAGATTCTTGAAATATTTCAAACATTATTAACTTTATTCATATGGTAAGATAGAAGGTACCTTGAACAGAATAATTTAAATATACATATAAGACATTACTATAATAATAATAATAATAATAATAATTATAATAATAATAATAATAATAATAATATAGCGGTTTAAATCGCCCACAATGCAACAGTCCTTCTGTGGCCGGCCTGGGACAAAGGATTTGTTCTGTAATGAGGGATGAAAACTGGAACAAGACGAAGATGGGCTCCAGGGTGGGAAGAGACAAAAAAGGAACGCATGAAAAAACAAAAGGCAGAGAAAAAAATCAGCAGAAACCGAATATAATCTGCAAATACTTTTAGTATTACCAATATTGCGCCGTTTCATTTGCAAGGATAATGGCGATGATAATAATAATAATAATAATAATAATAATAATAATAATAATAATAATAATAATAATAATAATACCATTCCAAAATTTTGTTA
>NC_090726.1:129714432-129734432 GCF_036898095.1 Palaemon carinicauda | reverse complement strand
TTCGTGACTTTCGCCCCAAGCGCATTCTAATTACGTAATTTCTCATGAAGAACTGGAAACTGTCCCTAAACAAAAATTTGAAAAATAGGTCATCAATTGTGGTTCGTGTTTTAAGGCGAAAGAAAAAAAAAATGAGATCCAACGAAAACGATGTGACTGATCGTAATAAAAGAAAACACGTAGGCCCATCTTTACTGGAATCACGTGAAATATCAGTTATCACATCCTACATAATGAATTGGTGTATAATCTGTACACTGAAACAGTAAATTATATCCATTAATGATATAGAATGAAGAGTTTAATCCAGAAAAGCTTACCCTTTCTTAAAAATTTTTTATGTCGCCTCAAGCATAAAATCACTCGAAAAATATATCTTTTATTCTTTCAGAAATCCCATTAATTCTATAAAAAGCTCCAATTGGAATTCTCGGTAGCAAGACAGTAATCTAAGGAAGCAGCAGCGATGTTTTTTTTTATGGGGGGGGGAATAGATTATAAAATTGGAATCATCTTCAAACGTAAGCAAATACTGACCTTACCGAGAAAACATAAAAGCTATAGACAAGATCCCTACGAATTGCACATGCAGTTTCAGAACAGGGCCTAATATTTTAACGAAAGAGTCGACTCTTTTGCCATCGCACACTTAAAAGAAAAGCTTTCCTCAAACAACCAGAAAACATCGGCAAACAAAAACCTAACAATAAAAGAAATTGCATTCAGAGAAAAATCCAGTTACACCTACGAATTCTATTACCAAGCAAACACTTCTTGAGTAATGCCACAGCAACACGAAAACTCAACTGTTCATAAATATAACAGCAAATTAAAAGCTCCATGAAAAATGTACCACAGTTTTATATGAATTGCTTGCAAAAATGAAAGGTATGCAATTTTTTAAATGATGTCAAGAGATAGATGAAGTCCATAAATCATAATTTGTGTGAACTTATTTAATTGTTAAGAATAACTTGTTAGGCTACTCCTGTTAGATTTACGAAATATCGTTATGAAGAAACAAGCACATACCAAGCTCTTTCGATACAGGCATACCTTCATTGCGATTTATTTACTTCCTGACCTTTGGTTCTCATAAAAATTATGAGAGAAATAAATGTTCCACAAACAAAAACGTAATTATGCTTTGTACTGAAAAAATGGCGAAAAACACTAAAATGACCTCTCCCCTATATAATAAAGGGCAAGTGTCTGGCTATGTATATAAATATACATTTCTTTCCTGACGAACTTATGAGGGATGAGTAGTCATACCCTAGTTAGGGAGTACTCCAAGAGTTCCACTCGGAAACCACACTCTCCCACAAATTGCTGAACCAGTGAATTGTAGTTAGGAAAGATGAGAGAGGGTAGGAAGGGTTGAATCTGTGTGTGTCTCTCTATAAATATGTAAAGTAAATACACACACACATATATATATATATATATATATGTGTGTGTGTATATATATATATATATATATATATATATATATATATATATATATATATATATATTATATATATATATATATATATATATATATATATATATATATATATATATATATATATATATATATATATATATATATATATATATATATATATATATATATATATACACGACACACAATGAACCAGAAAAAACATAATATTTTGGTGAATTGCTTGGCTACTTCATGCTGACAAGCAGTCAAGAAAAAATAAGTAAAATATATCCGAAATTAGGCAGTTCTCAGAATTTTCCTCCAGACAATTCGGTGATTACTAGGTTTTGTTAAATGAAACAAAAGAAGAAAGCATTATAGAAAGTTTGAAATTGGCCCCGTAATACACCAAAAACCATTAATGCTTTACTTGAGTGTTTTCAAGAGGAAGAGAAGAAATTTCTTTCTATTTAGGCAGACACGTTCGAGGGAAAGACAATGAACAAGTTTAACAAGATTCGGGGTTTTCATTTCCTTATCTTGTTCCCTAATATGCGTCTCTGTTGAATCCTTAAAGGTTTAGGATCGGCTGGTTTTGCTTTTCTCTTCCTTTTTAGGTTTATGAAAGAGGACTGGTTCAAATAAGGACATAACTGGTTAGGCATTCTGTAGGAGAAAAACCACGATATTCCATCTTCATTTCAAACCACAGCTTCAATATCACCATAAATATTTGATATACAAAAAGTGAAGGTAAACACTAAAAGACATACAAGTGGATTACAAGTGAAATACAGGAAGAACACAACTAAGATATATATATATATATATATATATATATATATATATATATATATATATATATATATATATATATATATATATATATATATATATATATATATGTTATGAAGGCAATAGTCACGGGAGAGGTTCTCTTCAGAGGCTGAAGAGTCCAGGACCGTGTGAAAGAGATGTTATATAAAAGCCTGCTAGTTTCATTGAAAACTGCGTAGGAATGACTAATTAAACTCACTAATTCCGCAAAAAAAAAAAAAAAAAAAAAACCGTTGGGGAATTAGCTTGACAGAGGTTATACGTGGTTTCATAATTCTTGAGGCTACTTTAAACATCCTTCTACAATTGTCCATGAAAACTAACAATCAGGATTCAAAATATACACATATACATAGGTATACAATCACTATGTGTATGTATATACATATATATATATATATATATATATATATATATATATATATATATATATATATATATATATATATAGACAAACCTATATATAAATCATACATGTACACATATTGCAACTATGCTTGCAAACTTGCTTGCAAATTATTATCATTGTCATTATCCATTTGCCTTCAAGTATGTCCCTGGAACATAACGCATCTATGGTAAACAAAAAAATTTAGAGCTGACTGACTGTCCTTATCTTAGAGTGCGGCTCATCTTTTGTTTTTTGTTTTAACTTACTGTAGACTTAATAGAGAGACCCCTCGCTTCCCCCTCCCTTTTCTTTCTCATTTATAGACTGAGCTACATATAAGGGCAGCAACAAACTGTCCGACCAGTAAGTCCTCTAAAGAGGAAATAAAAGGAGTCCCTTTCAATGGGATGGAACAAAACCCGTTGTCAAGCCGCAGAAGAGTCGAGTAAGGCAGTATTAGTAAAAAGTCAGGATGGGAAAGATGAAAAACAAAACAATCACAGGAGGAAAGAGTGGAGCAAACTGTGTGTGTGTTTTTTTTTTATCCTACCTTTCAATTATATAAGGCATAAGTATATTGGAAAAGACCTGAATCACAGGATATTCTGAAAGCCTTTTCAATGTAGGAATCAGATAGTTACCATGCAATGAAGGAAACTTATTCCATGTTCCCAAAGCAATTACAGAAACACATTTTCCTTATAAATACCCGACTTTCAAAGTCACGGGAACTGTAAAATAAATGATGATGATTATTGAGATTTATGTTGATGTAATGCTAAGTTATCACCTTCCAAAAATATAGAGAGGTAAAGAGCCGCAAATACACGAACGTTTACGTTTGCAAGTTTCTTCTTAGTTTGTTGTCGTCAATAGCACCTTTAAGTCGAAGAACGAAAACCATGACAACATAACAATAACCAATAGATGACGTGTAACTTCTTATCACCTACTGTAAATCGTAGATTCATCAAAGCTCGTTCCCTTGCAATCCTTTGTTCAAAATAAGGGAATTGGGACATATATTAATCTAAAAAAAATGATGTCATTAGAATATATCAGAATTGCGTAATGCACGTTTAGTGTTCAAAGACTCGGACAAAATAGACTACATTTTTATCATATTTATTCAGCATAAAGGTTGGCGTATCTACTCAAATAAATTCAAGTTAACCTAACATGAACATATAATATCGTTAAAAAATCAAAATCGCAACAAAAAATATTCCGTAGGTGAATATTTTATCAAGTATATAGCTCTGCAGCCTAAAATGATCTGCATCCAAAGGATCTGGCAACAGTGCGTTCTGCAGCCACTCCTGGAGCAGCGTCTCTCCCACCCCCCCAAACCAAAGGGATAACGGCCCCACCCCCTCACCATCCAAGAGACTGCTCCAATTGATTACTGGCTGTCATGTGGGCGAGGCATGTCGGCTCGACCAATCGCAAGTTTCTCTTACCTTTAAAAAAATGGGGAAATGATATCCTCAGGTCAGATTGCGTAGAAAGGCCAAAGACAAAAGAGCAATGACATCAGTATCAAAGTATCTCGACCTCGGAGCATACTCGAAGAATGATGGGTCGTGAAAGTCTCTAAATCATGCTGTAGTAAAAATCTCGCATTCATAAATGGACTTGCTGTTGAAGCTTAATATTAAATGTTTACAGTATCAAATAGATACAAGAACCATCACCGAAAATAAAGTTGGGAGTTAAATTTGAGTCTGATGAAACTCGGCAAAAAGTGAAAATAAGATCATAAAAATTTCAAAGTTCCGGAAACCCAGCACTTTTCCTTATACTACAGTACAATACTATATCAAACACCTTTTTAATTGTAAAATCTAATGATGTAATTGTTCATGACAAGTAACCAATAGATTGCGTTTCAAAATTCGACCTACTAGGGTTGTAGCTTATCTCAGCTAGTAGTAGTAGTAGTAGTAGTAGTACTGTAGTAGTAGTAATGATAACAAAAATAATTTCAATCTTTTCTGTGATTTAATAATAATAATAATAATTTCTCTTTTGTGATTTAATAATAATAATAATAATAATAATAATAATAATAATAATAATAATAATTTCATTCTCTTTTGTGATTTAAGCAGAGGCTAATAACGTGGGCGATTTAATCCGAATATTCTCAAGCACTTATGACTAGATAGGGTAAGTGAAGGGTGGAGGATTAAGTGGGGAGAATTAACCCTTGAGAAGGAACTACTGTCAGTCAATAAATACGTTAAACTTCATTTAGAGCCCTTGGGTGATAGATGCATTCGCAGATTGAGCAACCTTTGGAGCTTTTCCTAACAGACTGGCAAAGTAAGAAAAAAGAAGTTTCACGTCAAAGGATGTAAGGTACCACTTTTTTGAAAAACAGAAAAGAATCGTGTGCAGTAGAGCCTCAGAGGATATTAAAAATTAGAAATCAGCTATTTCATTTTAAAGCAAAATCTTATGGCTATAGAAACGTCCAATCCATTTGAAAGGAAAATAAAGAAAAAATACCGAAGCCAAAATAATAATACTTAACTAAGAGAGACCTCGGAGCTTGTTGATTAAATGTATTCAAGCACATCAATTTTTGAGATTAATAATATTACTTAGCTTTTGACAACTATCAACCAGCTACCAGGCACACATCCCTTACCTGGAAGAAAGAAAAAAAAACTGTTAACAACATTTATTTCTAATGTATAGCATTCAATATAAATAGCAACAGTCGTAACAAATAAATTATGACTAATCTCTCTCTCTCTCTCTCTCTCTCTCTCTCTCTCTCTCTCTCTCTCTCTCTCTCTCTCTCTCTCTCTCTCTCATGTAAGACAAATCTTTTGGAATTTTTCCACATGTTTAACATTTTGGACAAAAGCAGGGCAATAGACATTATATCCCTAAACTTTCAAAAGCCAGCTGAATGGATTGAAGATTGGCTAGCAAACAGACATCAGAGAGTTGTAATCAATGGAGAAGCTTCAGCATTGGCAGCTGTTGTAAGCGGAGCACCTCAAGGATCCGCCCTTGGACCATTGCTACTTCGGATCTACATTAACTACATAGATTTAGGATTAATAAGTAGAATAGCCAAATTTAACCGAAGATACTAAATTAGGCATAAATTCTGCGAACTCAGAAGACGCAAACGCCCTAAAAGAGGATCTAATAAAGCTAGGAGAATGGTCCAGAAAATGACAAATGCCTTTCAACTGTGGGAAATGTAAAGTCATGCACATATGTATAGTAACCCACAATCAAATTACTCCATATGGGTAATGAAATAGAAAATGTGGACCAGGAGGAAGATCTCGGTATTATTATCTGCAAGGATTTGAAGTCCACCAAACAGCATAAAAGCAGAGAAGAAAGCACAGAAACTAATAGGCTACATAAAGATACAATTCAAATGCCGAAACAAAGACACTATACTACAGCTGTACACATCACTAGTAGGACCCCATCTACAGTAGAATACCTAGTCCAATTCTGGGCTCCCAAGCATTCAGAAGGATATAGATAGAATGGAAGCAGTACAAGCTAGGGCCACCAAATTAGTTCCAACACTTAAGGCAATTTGGATATAGACGGAGGATGGAACGTTTGAACCTATTTGATTTACAAACGCGACGACTAAGGAGACTAAGGCATTCAAAATTCTTAGGTATTTGTTTACAAGAGCACGCTCTCCATTTACTGCAAAATTATGCAGTCCTGCAGCTCTTCTCTTTTTTTATAGTAATTAGGAGGTTCTTTAAATGCTGGGAAAGTAAAAAAATAGCAAGATATGTTGCGGGAGGGGGGAGGGGGAGGGGTAGGCAGAGGAGGTACTAAGTGACCAGGAACCGACATCGTCAACCAAAAGAGAAGTTCGTGACGTCAGCGTACATTTGGTATATATTCAAAATATATGCTAAATTAGAAAGTGTCACTGTTTGTGAAATGTATATTTTATATTTGGTAAATATTTGATATAAATCATATTAAAGTTTTTCTGTTTAAAGAAACTATTTTGAGAATGACCAGTTTCCCAGACGACGTTTTGCTACACTAACGCCTCTATTGACTACTGCCTAAGGATGCCTGCCAGTTTCCCGCCAATGAAAACGTCATACGCTGCGAAAATAGTCATTCTCGTAAAAAGTTTCTTTAAAATAAAAACAAAAATTTATTGTCAAGTATTACCAAATATACAATTCACAAATAGCAACACTTTTGAGTAATTGATCCATTTTTAATCTAGTAAATATTTTGACTACATATCAAGAGCAACTAAATCATGAACTTCAACCTTTAACAAATGCAGCGTGGTTTTTACCACCTATCCAAGAGTCTGCCAATCTTTGAGTTTTAGGATGCTGCACCTGAGCATTTTACAAGAATGTTGAAGATTTGTTCCTCCCATATAGGACAATTTTCGACGAGAAGAAGAGGAGTACTATCCAGTGACATATAGATAAGTTCCTTGTAAGAGTTAAAAAAAGAAAGGCTACAGAGCCATCACCAGATCTTAACGGTGAGGAGCCACTGCCACCGATGCCAGGTTTAAAAAATATTAAAAAAAAACTTATGTAGTAACTACATCATCACCAACAACCACATCATCGTCATTCTCCAACAGCTAGCTAGTTACTTCCGATTCCAACTTCTTTCGTGGCCAGTAAACACGATAGATACCAACTAAAGGTAAAATGACTATTCCGTTAATATTACTATTACTATACTGTAACATACTCTCTCTCTCTCTCTCTCTCTCTCTCTCTCTCTCTCTCTCTCTCTCTCTCTCTCTCTCTCTCTCTCTCTAAATCATTATTGTAATTGCATTTCATTCAAATATTACACAGCATCAAAGCATTTCATATGGAGGTTTATTAATGTAAATATCTGGTTTTTATAAGATAATAGCAGGTTGTAAATACTTTGCTGTGTTCAGTATGTGTATGGTGAACAAATAAGTCACTTGATATCATTTGATAGGGCGAAATTCTAGTTAACGTAAAAATCAACTTGCATGAGTGTTTCTTTTGTAAAACCTGGCCTCGATGGCAGTGGCTCTTCAACGTCAAGATCTGGTAATTAAAACCAATTAACAACGCCTCGCACGGCATTGGTGTATACACACACACACACACACACACACACATATATATATATATATATATATATATATATATATACACAGTATATATGTATGTATCAGCTCTACCACTTACTACAATCGTACAAAGCGATCAAATGGACAGCTACTGCCTTGCAGCCTTGTTTTTAGCAAAAGGCTAGGCCCATTGCCAATAACTGTCGAAACTGTTACCTTGCAGCTGGACTACTTAGTCAAAAATTAAGCCCGCTACTAATTACTGTGGTTGATGACTGTAAGGGCATAGAATCATAAAAACCGTTTGCCAAATTATAAATTAAGCCTGATGCAATAAGAGGACACATCATGCAACCGACACATTGAAGTAGAAGAAACGGTGGGAAAGAAGGCAGAAAGACAAATATATATACATATGTACACGCACACATACACACACACACACACACATATATATATATATATATATATATATATATATATATATACATATATATAAATATATATATATATATATATATATATATTATATACATACATATATATATGTATATATATATATATATATATATATATATATATATATATATATATATATATATATATATATATATTTAAGTGCGTGTATTTATGTGTTGGTGAATTTTTACTAGCTACAATGACCATTCAAACTTTGGATTTACTCATACTCTTCTGGATTCATTTACTATAGCCATATAAATCCGAAAAAGGAAAAGAAAGAACTATTTACCTTCCGTGGCATAGCTTGATCCCTCGCATCCACACTTCCTTCCCTTCCCTTGGTCGGAAAAGAAGGGCGCCATTATGGCTATCAAAAAAATCACCCCCTTCATGAGGAAAAATGCATATGGTGAAATAAAATAACACACACACACACACACACACATATATATATATATATATATATATATGTGTGACAGAGAGAGTATACATGTATATGTATATGTATATATGTATATATATATATATATATATATATATATATATATATATATATATATATATATATATATATATATACATATACTGTATATAAGAGAGAGAGAGAGAGAGAGAGAGAGAGAGAGAGAGAGAGAGAGAGAGAGAGAGAGAGAGAGAGAGTTGCTGGAATTAAATCTTGTACTTACGCAACATCCATAAACTAGTTCCTTAGGAATCGTTATCACGTATTCACCATTGTTAACCCAAACCTGGAATCTTTATTAATAGTGCCTTTATATCAGTGGCATGAAACAGTGCCTCCCCATAAGATTTATCTCTTGGGCTGAGACGCGATGCAACACACGACGTGGCTAACAATTAATTAGGTTGGCTTGAACCTCGGTCAGAATGAAAAATGTGGACAAGCGTCTGTTGCTGCTTACGAAACACACTAAAAAAAAGCTCAAACTTTTCTTCACATGACACAGTTGTTTACAAAACTCTCTACTTCATGACTTTCTTTTTTCAAGGGTTCATAATTAGTTAAGTCAACCCACGTATCCACATTGGTAGACTTAATTCTCGTACTTTACTTGTGAAGAGTCGTGACCTAACTGCAACAACCAACGTGAAAATACTGAAATACAGAACACATAACTCTCAAGAGATGTGTTTAGGGAAAAATGAATATGAATGCATTGAGATAAAAGAGAAAATCTTGAGTAAACGATACCGTAGGCCGACGTAATTGACAAATGATGATTTAGGATATGCTGACGAGGAAGGATAGACATATGCAGATAAGGATTTATAATATAACCCAACTAATAGCATCGCACAGTGAATACTATACGAGTATACTTTACATTAAAAAAGCTCGAAACAAAAGCAGGTATAGACTAATAGCATGTATTCCCTTTCAAAAGATTCAAGGATCAAGTATTATGTACACCCCACATATAAATTATGCTACAATACAACAAAGAAGTTGAATACGAGAATTAATACTGAATCTTTATAACCAACCAATATTGCTTCAAGAAAAAAAAAATAGACCGTCCTCGCAGCTACAGCACTTGTGTAGCTAGATATCTTTGTGTAAGTGGCTCTTCTTTTTAACATGATTAGTTTTTACCACTAATGCCCAAATTGACCAAAAAGAGATGCTTTAAAAACACTTCACATGTTTATTTATCTTTATCTCTAATCACAGAGTTGGCTTGCGGCGATATACTATCTTTTTGACGACAGGAGACCATTGCTTGATAGGTATCCCTCGTTCTAATTAGAGAGAGAGAGAGAGAGAGAGAGAGAGAGAGAGAGAGAGAGAGAGAGAGAGAGAGAGAGAATCAAAATTCCAATTTCAATACTATAATGTTACGCTTTCGTGTGTACTATACGTTCGCAATGCAATATTTAAAAAAAACAATGAGAGTATATAATGGTTTCGATCGTTTTTTAAAATGAAAATTATTTGTTCTCTAATTATTCAGATCGTATGTTACGACTTGAATTTCATTAAATAAAAATTAGAGTGATTAATATATAAATATATATAAATATATATATATATATTTATATATACACATATACACATACATACATATATATACACAATATATATACATGTATATATATATATATATATATATATATATATATATGTATGTATATATATATATATATATATATATATATATATATATGTATATATATATATAATATATATATATACACACACACACACACACACACACACACATATATATATATATATATATATATATATATATATATACTGTATATACAGTATACTCCCACTTAAAATATACTCCTAACAGTGAATAACAGTTTGTACAGTAAATGAAATGAGCTATCACTGAGAGTGGCCAATGGTTATTCTAAACCGAATTTTATTTATAAAAATTGTTCGAAATGCATCAGCGATGATGAATATTCAGATCAGTATTTGAAATACCCCCTATCATAACGTCGTGGTGATGATTAATTGACAAAGAAGTAATATTTCACCGTGCACTATAACTGTCTCCGTTTGCTAATAACAATCAGAGTTACATAGTCTCCATCACTACACTCGCATGATATGATAAAATTTAATGTAAGACATTGTTCATATCAATAAGAAAAACAATGACGAATCAATAATAATAATGATCATAATAACAATGGTAATACAAAGGAAACAAAAATTATTATAAGGCACCTGCTAAACATAATTTTCAAAAAAATTCAAAATAGTTTCCAAGCAATTTTGAGAATTCACAAATGAACACGGCATAATCCAAGAGAGACTGCGCAAATGTGTGCACATTGAATGTGATTGTGAAAATTGTATGCGTGTATTTGTGAGAGAAAGAGAGGGTAATTTCGACGAAGGCTTGATACCTCAAAATGATCCAAACAGATGGAGAGGTAGATGCGCAGCTTCGCATATTAAAGACTCTATGATAGGCCTTGCACCAGCTACCGACGGCTCTAAATATAGCACAGCCCATTTCATTCCCTGTCTCCACTTTTTCAATTTCCTCTCCAACGGACAAAAGTCAACATGTATAACTAGTGATGGTGATGATTATGATGACGACGATGATAATGCCTCTTTCAGACTTTAAAACATCCCACCATCCTCTCTCCAATTATTGCCTTTCTCTTTCTCGCTTTCCACCTGCGCCATTCCCCCCCCCCCTCTCTCTCTCTCTCTCTCTCTCTCTCTCTCTCTCTCTCTCTCTCTCTCTCTCTCTCTCTCTCTCTCTCTCTCTGAACCAATACTCGATCAAATTCCCTTCCATTTAGCAGCATCAACTGTTTCACGACGATATGCGTCTTAACGCAGATTCAACATTTTTCGGGCAAGATTTTACCGAATTCTGGTATTCAGGTCTATGATTTTTCAATTCCTTTTTAAAAGATTTTATCTACTAATTAGATCGTGTCCTATTTGTACCTTGAAGATGGACATAGCAAGTACAAACTCCCTTTAAGTTATAAATAACATACATAGATACACGAATAAATGCATCAATAAAAGTAAAGTAAATAAATATACGAACATATTTTCAAGAAAATAAAAATTCCTTGAGAGGCTGCTAGTTGGAAATTTAATATTATACTTAATTTACTCTCAAAAATCTTGTCGCTGTCTGTCAGTGTATAATTTTATATATCCAACATTACAAAATATGATTATGTCCCAGAAAAAACAAGAGCTTTTCTATTCATGTATAAA
Organism: Palaemon carinicauda; assembly: GCF_036898095.1. Classification (NCBI taxonomy): domain Eukaryota; kingdom Metazoa; phylum Arthropoda; class Malacostraca; order Decapoda; family Palaemonidae; genus Palaemon; species Palaemon carinicauda. The sequence continues at coordinate 129,722,494 of NC_090726.1, read as the reverse complement.
TTTAAATTTTACGCTTGAAGTTGCCAGATGAGAAATACCAACTGTACGCGTGCAAAAAATGTCCTCGAGATCGGTTTACCCTCATTTTTATCTATAAAAATCCCTTGACCTTAGAAAATTATTCATTAGGAAAGTCATACTTATTTTTTCCAGTTTCCAAGTACAAATCAGTTCTATTACAATGCTTCCCGGGATCCCCTAACACCAGAGTTATAAATGAATGACTAAAATCCCTAAACTCCCCCTCAACTGACCTATCAAACAATCCTAGAAAAATTGCAATAAATGATATAGACCTAATGCTCTGCGATTATGTTAATTTTTCTCTTCACCCACCAACGCTCGAAAAGAGCAATATCAATTTTTATCATCACAAAAAAAAAAAAAAAAAAAAAAAAAAACGAAGAGAGATCGCTTCCCCTGATAAAGGATTCAGATTCCCCAAATCAGGCACAACTACCGTCCGATCATTATTCACTTTGAAAATGTCAAATCATGTAACCCTTTGGTAATTACTAAATACCCTTTACATGGTAAGACAATATTTTAAATTATACTTTTCTCTAATAAATTATTGATTGTTTTATTTTTCTATTTCTATTATTCAAAATGAAAAAGCAAACATAAATGATCATTATTAAGAACTATCAAAATAAAAGGTTCACACTTTGATAGTAAAAAGAAAGGAAATTTGACTATAAGCAACCCCACCTCCCCATAAAAAAGGAAACGACGCTTCAAGCAACATTGTCAAAAGCTACTGAAATTCTGACATTCCAATAATGGTTCAGCAAACGATCTGAACCACGTGTCACTTACTCAATAAAAATCATGAACATAATAAGCTTTACGAGCAATTCCCAGCTTCGATGATATTTTTCAGGTTCCGCTAAAATTAATCCTTCTAGTCAAATGAAAAATAAAGTACTATAAAAAATAAGAATAGTTGAGTAAAGCGTTATCTATCATCATTCTACTGAGGTTTACCTTTATACAACGTAGAGTATACCTCTTACTGGTGATACAATATTTCCATTACAGATGGCATAAACTCCCATTTCACATTTTGGAGAAAATATCTGCAGCAAGAGTAGTATTATCTTTATACTAAACCTTCTTAGTTTATATACAAACAGTCTTGTTGCTGGTAAAATTTTAAAGTAATAAGAATGCCAAGAACAATAACTTCGCTTAAAATATCATTTGCTTATTAACTGTTACCATTTGCTTGGGCGTTAAGAATGAAATCGAACATGTCATAAATCTAGTCATGAATCTGATATAGAATTCTTATGGTAAGCAATACAAAAACAGCAATAAAAATTAATCTAATCTCGCTCTTAAAACAGTAGTGCAACTTTATATTGAGAATCCATAACGGAAATGCAATTCAATGCAATTATTGCAGCATATCGAAAAAAAAAAAATAAAAATAGATTTGGAGATTATGAGTCACGGATTTGTAACAACCTGAAAGGGGTGAACTGCCTCGTTCCCTGAAAGCTATTGTTTTACCTTCAGAAGCTGATTTGTCATGAAAAAGATTCTGAAAGATAAAAGCCTTATGAGTATCACAATTTCTGAAACAGGATAAATTGTTAGCATACAAATTAACCTGCGATCTTCTAAAAATACGACAAGAAAATTATGTTGTAGGTAAATAAAAATACCAACCCTACAAGAAATTGCAATTCATTCTTCATTAAAATATCATTTTAAAATAATTTACCCAGCAAATACGGCTGTCGTTAGTCGTTAGCCCAAATAGACCTATCTTCCATGTTTCACAAAAATCAGAGTAAAACAAAATGTTGGCCACTAATTATAGTAACTCGTGCCATTAATAAACGATCGAAGTATTCAATATTAGAAATAAAAACACTCTGTCAACTTTAGGGAGAAAAGGTAATGACGTCCTTTGTACTGCTTCGATGACCACAAAAATGTGACGAGGTGAAAATAACCGAATTAAAAATACAATTCCATCGGCATTGTCAATTACTAAAAATCACACACCTTTAAATATCATAGTTTCCCATACCTAGAGGATATAAGGATAAAACATTGCCCTTTAAATTGATCTTTGACCTTGCATGGCAGGTGCTAAAAAGATTTTGCTATAATAATCACTTCCCAAAAGGTTCTTACTGTTCAGTCAAAATAATAATAATAATAACATCCATAATAATAATGCCATACAACATCGAATAAGTCTCTGATCATTGTCTGCTGTCAAGATTGTCTACAGGGTTACTAGTTACGTTCGAAAGGTCACCACTAGGATTTGTTTCCAGTTGTTCTAGTATACGAATAGGTTTCTAGATTCAAGTTACATAACCACCTGAAGTTAACTTTCAACCACGGAGTGCTAGCAACATTTAAATAAGCAAAATGTCCTACAAAAGTCTAATTACGTTTACTCATCACAATAAGGCTGTATATATAAAAAGTGATTCTTCAATCCATGTTGGTATGGCTTCAGCTATTAATAATAATGACCTCTTTATAGCTCGGACAGTCCCAAATTCGAATTGATTTGCCAATAAAAAAAATACAAAACCTGGAATTTTGTAAGAATAAAATATGCTACTAGAACTATCGAGAACGTAGATCAATCTTCTTCTTGGGTCAAATTAATGTTGAATTCTACAAGAGGTTCTTTAAAGATATACTGTGTATGTTAATCAAGAAAATATGAATTTAATATTTGAACCAAAGATTTTCTAAGAACTCGAGAGGTCCATGTCAGCTGCCTTCCGCGTTACAAAGATTGTTTGCCATCAAAGTAGATGTTTAACAATCAATAACAGCCGGTTTCTAGAAGAACGATAGCTATCGGTCTGCAATTCTTTCTTATATGAAATGTATTAAATTTCACGTTTATGATCACACCATGACAATATCGAGCCTCGGACAATCTGACACTCACGTTCATTACGGATACAAATAATTTAGCTACAAAACTCATTTTGGGGTCTGGCTATGTGTACAGATCTACACTCTTGTGAAGACCAGTTTTCTCTTCGCCTAAGAATATTTTCAACAACTAATATAACTGCAACTACAAATTACTTCACTACACGTCTTAAGACTGTTCTTTATTATAATCGGTTTTATGTCTACAACTGTTATGAAACTCCCCAACAGGCCTCAGTGATTAATACCCTGAGGACATGAGAAAACCGGTCCTGACAAGGCTGTATAACGCAGAGTACTCCTTCAAAGGGACATTAGTGAAATAACAATTCAAACAAAATGATTTATTGCTGCAATAACGGTTGTCAGTATCCGGAGTATTGTAATTATTCTTAAACTCAATGTTGTCACGATATATGATCAGTAAACTATAAATTGGTGAATTACACCTAAAAACACAATTGCCGCTTTTTTCCGCTTTCCTTGCTTAAAGATCAAGATAACTGAACCCAGCAAAGACCTACTTGGAACTATACTAAATAAAAAAGAAATAGTGAATGATATTCCTTACTGTTAATCTTAACGTTAATATGTACGTATGGAACAATATAAAGATATATATATATTGGAAAGCTAACTTCTACTAGATATCCAAATTCAGTAAAAGGAAATAAAACAAAAGGAAACATTAGAATATAAATAAAAATCTGAAAAATTATTACAGATTAAATATTTATGAATCAAATAAATTGTCTTCTAGTGTACCTTCAAAAAATTGAATTAAAGCCAAAGACAAGAGCACTAAAAATTGTGTGTCAGTGACACAGCACAAGGGAGGCGTCTGGTTATTAATAAGGCGATTTACCAGAGCAATGAGTCAAGCACGTCTCTTAAAAGAACTGGCCCGAATAGCTCAGATTGCGTGGAAGATAATAACTATAGGATACGGACACATTCTATTCACCAAACATTGTTCAGACTATCTAAAAAGACGTATAAAAAGATAGAAATACAGATTGATGGTGGTAATGGTAATACGTTATGGAAAGGCATCTATTTGGTTCATAGATAAGAAGACAATTTTTTTTCTTTGCCCGGAAATATGAATGTCATGTCTGAACTACCTACTTCTAACACTGTCACTAGGAGTGGTTTTTTTTTTCATTTCTCCAACATAATTGTAATTTTTTCATTTTAAACATTTTATTCATACTCTAAGAAATAACATGCCATGGCACTAATAAAAAATTCAAGAAGTAAAAATTCATATAAAATAAAATCTACATTTACCATTAAATGCAGATGCCCGAAAATGTTTTAAATTTCCACACCCAAGGTTATTCAAGGATCAGATGTGATAAAGACATAAAATTAAGATAAGAATTGATTATAAGCATAAGTGCGAATCTAATAACAACTTTGGTGGCAGGCTGGCCTTTAGGACAATCGAGTTTATGACGCAAAAGTCATACAAAGCAAACAGAGATTCCCTTCCTCAACTACGCAGCAATGATAACACCGATCCCCCTCCCCCAACCACCCCCATCCCCGAACGTGCCATCCTTTCAATCCCTCAATGTTTTCTCCCTACCAACTGCATTCCATCACACTGGGAGAGGGAGACTCCAAACACAAAAAGAAAATCAGTCCCCAACAAATCAATGAAACTCAGCCACATGGTCTTTTTTTTATCGGCTTCCTGATAATTTCAACTCGGTTACAACTAGTCTCTCTCGCTCTCAACAAGCAAGAATAATTATTATACTCAATTATTTAAAATATGTTGATGAAATCCTTTACAATCGACAGCCAAAGATAGATATTTTTCATTGTCTCCAATTTTTACTCAATTCTACATGGGGTCGCTGTTTCCTAACAACATTTTTACACACGTTCTCGGAGTTGAAAACCTCCCATGAAAATATAGGAGAACAGCAAGCACTCACAGGGTATTGTTAAAGCCATAACTCCCTTATCAACCAATAAAAACACTTCTCTCCAAGAGCATTTCGACTTATTAAAAGATGAATGCAAATGCCCCCTTCTGATACTTGGCAGGTTGGAGAACTGCCAATTTTCCCTATTAAAAATGTGTTTGGTAAAATATGGATGGCCTTTCTTACCAAAGGCCAGTTTGGCAGAAATCCCTTAAAATGATTACGAGTTGTGGTGAAGAACTAAAGGTCGTGTCCCATAGAACTATGGATGAAATGCGAATGAATCGAGGATGCATATTTTACTGTGTTCCAGCCATCCGCAAGAGGTCGCAGCCATAATACACTTTTTCCGCAATACCAGGCGAATATGAACCGTATGAATGACACTAATGTGTTGAAAATGTATGGATGATGTATTACAAACAAAAGCGGGAAGCATTGCGGAAGCCATCCGAGGTAGTGAAAAACTCTTATTTGTTGTCTCTAGAATTTTCAGTGAACATTATCTTAGTTTTACCTCATATTCATTTTCAGTCATAAACAAATTTCTGCTTTCTCTATTCACATCTTTTTTCATCTTTTGCCATTCTTTCCATGATTCACTATATATATATATATATATATATATATATATATATATATATATATATATATATATATATATATATATATATATATATATAATGTGTGTGTAGTGTATGAATAGTGATATATATGTAAGTTAGCTTGATGTCCGTACCAGTTACTTCCTCTATTGTAACAATAGTCATAACAACAAAGTGATAACAATATCATCATCCTCAATTAGAAATTTTATATCTAATGTTTTGCAATGTAATAACATCCCTGCATGTTTTGCAGCAATACTGAGAATAAATATAAAGAAAACATACTCCCCAAGTCACTTTCCAATCATAGAATTTTACCCATCACATTTATTTCAGTACATATATCTAAATTTCCTCATGAGTAGTAATGCTTCAAGAATATTAATTGACTTTTGCTTTCGGGAATCGACTGGCTTTCATGTCTTCTTGGTATACCTGTGTATATGAGGGACTTTTCAAATATTCTTATTGGGAGAAATCAGGGCATGTCATCGTTAAAAAAGCATCGTTGCCCTAGCAACTTAATAATAGTCTTACTTCAGTGATGTAAATTCCCATATTGAATATGGATGTTACTGCGTTGGCAATGTATTTATTGAGTATTTTCCATGATATAACACACACAAGTTTTTTTTAAACAATTTGAATATAGGAAAACATAAAACCTCAAATATAGTCTCTGTACCATGGTCTTCCACTGTCTTTGGGTAGAGTTCTCTTGCTTGAGGGTACACTTTAGCACTCTCTTATTTCTCTTCCTCTTTTTATTTTTTGAAGTTTTTATAGTTTATATATAAAAGATCTATTTCAATATTGTTATTATTCTTTGAATATTTCATTTTAATTGTTCATTACTTCTCTTGTAGTTTATCTTATTTCCTTGTTCCCGTTCTTTGCTGGGCTATTTTTACATGTCGGAGCCCTTGGGCTTTTAGCATCCTGATTTTCCAGCTAGGGATGTAACTCAGTCAATAATAATAATAATAATAATAATAATAATAATAATAATAATAATAATAATAATAATAACTCATCCTTTAATTTATTTGTAAGTGTTGTTACAATATGTCGTGAGAACCCATTTTTTTCCAAATTCAAAATGCCACGTCATCTCCATTTAATAGTCCATAGCTGTAACGAATTTTAGATTTAGCTTTAGTTTTTTAATAGAAAATGTAATTTCCATTATGATAGTTGTTCTACGCTAAGTCAATGTATATACCAAGGGCTTGAGAATATTCAAGATTTTCAATAGTCTTCTGAATGAAGAAGTTGTGTATTTCAGCTTAAAAATACAATGAAAATGAAGTCTCTATTTAATGTTTGTGTTTAATGAACGATGAATATATCATTGAAATTTTCAATTCTAGATATGCTACGCTAGTACCCTCTGGGACAGCTAAGGAAATACTGTACATCTAAGAAAATTACACGATATTTGCATCCCCTTTCGCAAATACGTTACGTTGAATGACAATTGACGTAAGTCCAGTTCTGGCTCACCTTCATATACAATTTTGGGTTACCGTTATCCAATCGCTATTTCTATGGGCTGCCAACGTAAGAGCCCGTGTCCAGCACAAGGCTGGGCAATCCTATAAGCAAGCAAACAATCGCTATTGGTTCACAAATTGTAAGCTATGTATCTGGAATGCATTCGTAGTAATTCGTAGCATGGATGCGTTGAGTACGTTATACATTTGGTATACATACTCGATACATACGCTCCAATTCCGATACCAACACGCAATTACCTATGAGTTACGGATAAAGGCCGAACACTGCGAATAACAGTGGATGTATTGCACATGAATTACAAATGTATTGAGTATGATATTGGAATGTATTACAAACTCCCATCCGCTACCAAATTTTTGAGCAGTTCAAAATCCTGGGAGCGGAAGAAACAACCAAAGCTGATTCATTGGGAACATGAGCGGAAGGGGGCCAATTGATTTCAGCATGAATCACGAATACTGATTATGTTTAGCGTTATTTCGTTCGCCATTCAGTCGCAATTCACCCGCAAGTCCTGTGGGACAGACTGTGGACAGCCACAAGGAGAAACGGAGGGAAAATCTTTCCCCCAGCTCACCTTCCACTATTTCTTAACAAGGTAGGAGAAGAATCGGGAAATTCGTTATGCAATTGCAGCTATACGCCTTAATGTAAGAGGAAAAACAATAGTCACAGAACCTTACATAAAACTATCATTCCTAATAACAAAAGGAACAGGCATTCTAAAGGTACTATGAATTGACAAGTACCCTTTCGACCCCAGACACAGATAATTCTCTCCTTACTAAAAATGTTTGTGATACACAAATAAGTACGGAAGGTCGTGGTCAGGGTCTCGATTAGTAATCGTAGTGTTATTTGAAAGGACTTAATTAGAGGAGAGAAAATCCCAAAAATTAAGTCTTTAAGTGCTAGTTCGAAAATTATGGCAAAGATTGAAGTAGTGCACAAAAGCTACGAGAGTTCGAACTACAATGGCAGCTATAGTCAAAATCCATACCTATTAATAAGAAAGGGTAAATAACAGATGGGGCAAACGAAGTAAAAACTTGTCGAAAGGGGACTAAAACCATTCATGACTGG
>NC_090726.1:129689432-129704432 GCF_036898095.1 Palaemon carinicauda | reverse complement strand
AAATCTTTGTAATGGATCAGAGAAATCCACGAAAACTTTTGTCATTCTCATGGTTGCGGTCAAACAAATCCAAAATCTCGGTATTAGCAACCTAGAAAAATCCAGGTTAACTTTTTTAATTCTCCCTAAATTCTACCTTTGTCATTTCTATGCGGTGTTATTGAAGACAAATGAAAGAAAAATTACAGTATATAGTTTTTATTTGATAAAAAATATATCAAGCACTTGTGCCATTCCTGCAAATTAAATTATTTACAAATATACTGTACGAACCATGAACAACAGAATCAACCTAAATAAATTTATTTAAATAGCAATGAAGATTAAGTGCTATATACTATTAAAACTATGCATTGGATAATATTCAAGAGAGAGAGAGAGAGAGAGAGAGAGAGAGAGAGAGAGAGAGAGAGAGAGGGGGGGGGGGGGGATTCTCGAACAAACCAAGTTCCCCTGGCCGCGTTGTTCGACGGGGGTGGAGGCCTCTTAAAGCTGACCTAACTTGAAACGATCATTCGGACCAAGGTCACAGGATACACACGCCGCATTTGCCCAGATACACCTAAACAAACTCTTCACCCTTCTTCTCTGCACTTCCTCCTCAACATTTCCTTCCTTCTTCCTTGTTTCCATTTCTCTTTTCACTCTCTCTTCAAAACTCTTCTTTTCACTTCGATGCAGCATGTTTACTGTATGGTGTCATGTATTATCTATTTTCAATTCATTCTGCCAATTACGTTAGTCATTGTTAAGAAATCTTATTTTGTAAAGCTTGTAGTAACATACACCTAATAATAATAATAACAATAATAATAATAATAATAATAATAAAAACAGCAATTTCATTTCTGCCCTTTCAAACAATGAAGGATATCATATAAACACGCTACCATACTAGATGGCCATTATTATACGTTTGATCTGCGTCTAAATATGTGCGAGTGCTGACCAGTTAGGTCAATACGGTTCGATGATGCCAATGCGGACATATCTTTCCCTCTCCATCGATATGGTAATTATTATCAGAGTATGATTAATAGGGAATAATGCTAATGATGATAGGAAGAAGCATTGGCATTCTGTTTATCTACATCATTATATTATTAACATTGACTCATTTATGGCGTTATTATGAAAAGTAAAAAAGAATATCCGGAAACGTATTCTCTTTAGATAAACAATATCAACATAGGGAATATGAAACAAAGTAAAAAAGATAATGAACTAATATCAATGGACTTAAAACCCACAAAGATCCCATTAAAACCATAATTTCAAACGAATAAAATCACTTATCGAACATTGCCATTCGTGTAAAATTGCTTCTCATAAAGTGCTCACCATTGAAAAATGTCAAGACCTGGATCTTTAGGTATACCCTATTTACATAGATAGAGATGTAATGAGCTGAGGAAGCACTGAATGAAAAAAGGCAAGACTTCAGACGCGCAATAAGATTGATTTCTGTAAACGTTATTTTCCATTAAAATTACCGACGCGATATTTCACATTTGTTTCTATTATGTCAATCATCACCAAGACAATTGTAATTTACAAGTCCGTCAACATAAATCTATTACTATTGTCCTTAATACTTTTACCTAAATAATACGATTTCCATATATTCAATCCTTTATAAAAAAAAAAAAAAAAAATTACAAGTTCATTATCATAATCATCATTAAAACAATAGTTTCACCATCAAATCATGATGGCCCTTTTCCTCAGAAAACTATCAACATCACCGTTCTAATTAGGATTTTAGCACGAAGGCCTATTTCTACTTGAATCTTGAGGCCTATCATCATCATCAGAGCTTGTCCGTGTGCCCTTTTCCTTTTGAAATCGCAAAGACCTTGGAAGTCTCTTGAGCCTTGGTCCACTCTTCCGGAAAAGCTTTCAGCCCAAAACTTTTAATGAGCCTTGCATCTTCAAAATACTTTCATTCCCAAATTTTCGAGAAACTCGACTGAATCCTATTTTAGCTTGATGAGATCACCTTCAGTGAAAATGGCAAGTCATTTTCTTTCTGAGCAGATCGAATGAATCAATAAAACTGCCGATGAATATGCCTAAGTTTCATGTATATAATGAAAAAATATTCCAATTTGAAATATATTCATTGAAAAATATTAAAACGTCAATGGTTGATGCAGTAATAAAATTTTCCCTGGCATTTAATCTGCTTAACTCCTCAGCCTGTTCATTTTCTAGAATTGCGAATAAAATAATTTTCTTTTACATATTATAAATAGGTATTTTTAAAAGAAGACACGAGAATAGATCTCTTAAGAGCTGAAATACTGTCATCCTAATCAACTAATTCAGTTATCCAAAATAACGGCCAAATATAATCATATTTTCTCCTCCATGAACTGGTATTATTTGGCATAATGAGAGAAAAGTAATTAAAAAGACCCAGCTGCATTGTTGACTCTTATTATTGTAAACACTTACGTAACGAATTACTTAAAAGGTTCAAACTCTGCCCTATTGCGCACTTTCCTTGGATTTCATTTTCACTCCGACCATTGATGTTCGTTACACCACAGCATTTTTATAATAATAATAATAATAATAATAATAATAATAATAATAATAATAATAATAATAATAATAATAATAAGTCATTTCCTAATTAGTGGAGCAAATCAGGATACCCCAAACTCATGTTTTAAAAAATTTTACTCTACAAATATCAACCAATGTTTCGGAAATATGCTTTTCTCAATTCTAGACAAACTGTCAAAAATGCTGGAAACACATTCAAGGATTATTACAAGATCGAAAAAAAGTAAATTTGTTTTGATATTGCGGTGAAAAGGCTGCAGACATACAGTACAGGATGTGCTTTAGGGCATACGTTTCCCCATTGACAGTATTAACATCACCAATTGTCAATCCCAATCTTCAGAATTGGCGTAAGTTTTTAATGTAAAATTCAGAAGAATAATATGAATAATATAATTACAGTGTTAATTCCATTTCATGCTTTTTTTACGAGGCTCAATACCACGTAGGAGTTTGGGAATTTTATTATAATGATTATTGTTATCACTTCATTAAATTTGAAAACCAACGAAAATAAAAGAAACAACTTCAGAACCTCAGCAAGACACCGAATTACCAACATATGTAGTCACGCCCAACATCGAAATATCTAAACGACCGCTTCGTCAACCTTACGGATTTGAACCCCTTCAACACAAACATCCAAACTCTCCAAAACCAAATCGGTTTTCATCAGGCATTGCTCTGGCTCCCATGGCCTTGATGGCACATTCCCACCGGGCCATCCTGGGACGCCCCTCACCTCCCCGACCTAGGACATCATCACCATCAAAGAGATCTCCCATCCTCCCCAACGTGGACATCATCATCATCATCATCACAGTAACTAAGCAAGCCGTTTGCCTCCCCACCCCTTCTATCTCAAACAGCGCCCTTCGCCACCTATCTTTCACACCTCTTGCTACCACTTGCATCCCATATACGACCTTTCACCACCCAGCTCAAACCAACCATGGGCCTCTCTCAATCCTCCATGCACGACACTCCCCTTTACGGATAATCAGAAAACAATTAGTGCTCCATTCACAATGCTAGGCGATACACAATTAAATATTAACGCAGTCCATAAATACCACATGAAAAGTATTCCATAAACGTTAACACCCACCCACATACACTACCTGAAATCTAATTGGACTCAATACACGTTTATTTAATCATTAATTTCGAACAGGTCACTCATCAATTGTGTATTTATGCTCTTTTTAATAAATCTAAAGGAAAAGAGACTCCTCAGCCCCACAAACCCCGGCCCCCTCCAACTCAACACCCGAGGAAAATCTAGTGAACACCATTTACATAACCCTAACATCCACGCAATCTGTCCCTTACCACACCCACCCACCCAATGCTCTTATATTCTATTGAACTGTCGACACAATCTAACCCCAATTATTATTATTATTATTATTATTATTATTAACTAAACTATAACAAGAGTTGGAAAAACAGGATGCTACAAGCTCAAAGGCTCTAACAGGGAAAATAGTCCAGCGAGGAAAGGAAATAAACAATATATGAGAAGTAATGAGTAAAAATGTAACACATCTTAAGATCAGTAACAACGTTGAAGTAAATCTGTCATATATATCCTATGAAGAGACTTATGTCAACCTGTTCAACCTAAAAAAACATTCGCTGCAAATTTGATTTAACTTCTGAAGTTCCACATATTCAACTGCGAGATTAGGATGACCATTCCACAATCCGGTCATAGGAGGAATAAAACTTCTCTTCTAGAATACTGTAGAGTATTGAGCCTTATGATGAACAAGGCAAAACTGTTAGAATTAACTGCATACGTACAAGATAGTACAGTCTGGGAAGATCTGAATACAAATGGTTAGAATTTCGAAAAATCCCATCCATAAACTAACTGAACGACGATATCAGAGATTAACATAAAGTTCATGAATAAGAAATACAATAGATAGACAGGTTTTTTTTCAACAAATTAAGATGAGAGTCAGCAATTAAAGACATTATGTACAAATTAATGATATACTGAAAAAAGACACGTAAACCTTACTCATGCCAAGTAAGTCTCACCTTTATATCTTTCACGAACTCAATACTCGTTAATCCTTAGAGCATCAGGCAATATTTACTCCCCAGCTGAAATACATATACAAAATCATACTCACACCAAAATCTTTACATAGTCGTTATACACTTTTGAATATTTTCATGCATCCCATATACGTAAACCACTAGAGCTGGCCACAAAATACTGAGTAGGTATTTAAATACAAACTATAAATGTATTTAATGCCACAATATAAATAAATGTAACGAATTTACATAAATAATAAATCCTACTACATTAATTGTAATCAAATATATATTGACTGTATTGAACATATGCATACCGTACTTCATGTATAACTACGTAAATGCTCGATACAGGATACAGGGAAATGCCTGATTATGTAGTTCCCCTTTTAGAAGAGAGGCGCACATCAAATGGAACTAAACTCGTGACTCACACAGTCGCACTTGCCACATATCGCAGTCTATCAGAAGCGTTTGTGGCGAAATAAAAAAGATTTTCAATATTATATTTCAAGCATTTCTATACATGATATTTAAATGCCGTATCTAATTGTGTTAAAAGCAATGAGTCTATTATTAAAATTCTAAATATACAAATACGCATTTAAATATTCCCAAGCTCTTCACACCACACAAAATGCCGACTGTTAGAAACCATGACGGAATCTACCGAGACAAACACCTCCCACGATATCATAATGAGCAACACATTTCCATCACAAACCACATCCTCATCTCACGCCTCTTTCTCGCCCAGATCCCATTTTCCGCTGATGTGGCACTTTCGCTTTTCTCCCTTCTCCCAATTTTAATGCCAACGTATGACGCCGTAAGTAATTAAGTGAAGGAGTGTCTTATAATTGAGATTTCGAACTCCATACTGAATTCATAATGATATTCTTGATGGCAGGTTGTAATGAATCTCTCTAATGGTCTCTCTATTATTTTCTTTGCGTATTTCGAATACGTGATGTTTTTTTTTTTTTTCGTTGTTGTTGATATCATTATTATTAAAATATTTTCAATATTATTATCATTATTATTATTATTATTATTATTATCATTAATATTAATACTATTATCAATATTATCAGCATTATTATTATTATTATTATTATCATTAATATTATTATTAATTGTAATATTATTATTATCAATATTATCAATATTGTTGTTGTTGTTGTTGTTGTTACTACTACGTGTCTACATAATGAAACATGCCAAGAGATCAGCACACTAACAATTCCCCTTCCCTTCGAAAGTGGTCTCAACACAAAAAGGAAAAAAAACCTTATGAGTGAGTCAAGTAGTGTTTGAGCAATATTTCCCACATTCTTTTACATCAAGAATTTCTATTCATAAGGTCAACGAGCGTCAAGTTTATATCTAAGAGAGATAACATTTTCATGAATATTTCTTATTTTCACTTAAAATTTTGTGCCTAGAATATATGAACAAGGTTTCAAAATTCACAGGGTTAAAATAAAATCGTGTGAAAGAAAATGATATTTTATACAACAAAGACATCAATCTTTCATCGAAAATAAACTGCGCCAACGCAAATTTTCATTGAATGTGAACGATTCTTATTAGAAGAAAAACATTGAACGAAAGAAAAAAGTAAGAAAACTGTGGATGCAAGTGGTGTGGAGTCTAACGTCGGGAAATATTTTTTATGGGAATGGTGAGCTAGGAAGAACGTGACCCTTCGTATAGTTTACGACAGAAAAAAAAAAAAAAAAAAAAAAAAAAAAACGCATTTTTTTTTACGAAAAAAATTCCAATGCATTACTGAATGCAAATATTTTAAATATTTACATGGCACTTTTCAAAAACCAGTATGAACAAATAGAAAAACAAAGAATCTTAAATAAGTTATCAAGGACACGGCCAGCTACATTAACCAAACTACGAAAACTGTAACACAAACCACTAAATATATATAAATGTACGTGTTTTGCTACCCTAGTTGTTAGCATAGGTGCTACAGCGAACGTAGCATGTTTTCCAACCTACCATAAGGTCAAAAAATATGTTGCCATGAATGTAATGAATGGTTGACTTGTAAGAATAGGGTACAAAGTGGGGAAAAAAACTTCCTGTCCACATATTCAGTACTAGTAGGTTGCAAAGAATTCAACTACTGTTTTCGGTTGTTGATGAATGAACCTAGATGGTACAAAGATAAGCAACGCCACATCTCAGGTTTAGCTGATAGCCAAAATATCATTTCATAAAACCATAAAATATAACGACAGCTTTTGAAGTAAACAAAATATGCGTTTCAAAATTAGAAAAAGGACATTTTAAATGACCAATGAAATATTCATCATATCTCATTGCCCTGATATATCACTATTACATATTTTTTCATTGGAGGAAAATATTCATCATGAGCAAAGGAAAGACACCTGGATTAATTTTTTCATCCCCGACCTTTTATTCATTACATGATTTTCTATAGTATCTAATGTATTTGATAATCAAATTTAAAGATCAGTGTCAACTTTTAGTTTCCTCTGCACAAATGGGGATAAACATTCTTTTATTTGTCTCAACTTAGTCTGAAGGAAAATGGCCTATTGACAAATAATCTTCATTAATGTTATTAAATATAATTAATCTTTCCCTCTCTTGGTTGCTTTCATTTGAATAACATATTCTGAATAATACTATTATCATTTCCTTCGTATTCCCAAATAGGAGTCATGCATGAATTGATTTGCAAAATAAACGTTTCAGTAAATATATACAAAGGCTTCAAACACGGAAACGGAAGCTCAGTTCTAAATTCCTGCTAGCAGATTCTCTCCTCCGCCAAAATCCTTAAGTAAAGCAGCATTAATAAGAGCACTGCAGTATTCCTCGTTCCAAGGTTGCTCTCTTGACGCTACAGGCACTTGCAATGCTTTCTCGCTTATTGCCACAACTGGTTTTCCGTCAAACTGAATAATACATTAAGCCCTCGGGCTCATTGTTAAAGAAATATCTAACTAAATGCATACGAGTTTTGGGCAAAAAAGGATAAAAGGAACAAAATACGTACGCATTGATAAAAAAAAGTACACACACACAAATACACACATGCATATATGCCTGTGTCCTACAATGGACTAGCAACAGCTGATATATATATATATATATTTATA
Organism: Palaemon carinicauda; assembly: GCF_036898095.1. Lineage (NCBI taxonomy): Eukaryota > Metazoa > Arthropoda > Malacostraca > Decapoda > Palaemonidae > Palaemon > Palaemon carinicauda. Next base: position 129,696,660 of record NC_090726.1, on the reverse strand, counting down.
TATATATATATATATATATATATATATATATATATAATATATATATATATGTGTGTGTGTGTATATGTATATATATATATATATATATATATATATATATATATATATATATATATATATATATATATATATACATATATATATATATATATATATATATATATATATATATATATATATATATATATATATATATATATCCAAACATATATATATATATATATATATATATATATATATATATATAGATAGATATCTATATATATATATATATATATACACACACACACACATATATATATATATATATATATATATATATATATATATATATATATATATATATATATATATATATGATTATGGTGCATATGTCTGAATTCATTATGCATTTTAATTCATCTTGGTGAAATCCGTGTATAACAATGGCATTTAGCCGTAACTCTTAAACGGACTGTGTGGCTACATTTAAATGAATGAAAGGTGAACCCCGAGAAGAAAAAACTCCATAAAAGGCAAGGCTTTATGATATTCCTAAAATTATTGAATCCCCAACAATCGCATGAAATTAATTCTCGATATAAACTTTTCCCACGAACACAGTCCAACCGACGATTACGATAACGAAATCTTTAAAAGGACAAACTAAATAAAAAAGGAAAACAAAGCAAATTAGCAAGTGGCAGCAAGGTCAAAGTGCCATCAAGCCGACGAATAACCAAGTCCCAAGTGCCATCCACTGCCAAGTCAAAAGCGCCGGCAGAGGCTCACAAATACACATACAAGAGCTATCAAGTCAAAGGGTCAAAAGCAGCCTTACCGCATTTGTTTGGTGCCTGGTCTGTATTTACCAATACACAGAGAGAGAGAGAGAGAGAGAGAGAGAGAGAGAGAGAGAGAGAGAGAGAGAGAGAGAGAGAGAGAGAGAGAGTTTTGATGCACATTAGATTAAAAAAAAATGACAATGGAGAAAAAGATTAGCAACATCCAACGGAAAATTCGACATTAATATCTCCAATGAACAGCAGAGATCTCCGAACAAATGAGGTATGGGTTAGTTGATCATGCTTTGTCTAGAAGAAAACACTCACTCTAAAACGGAACTCTCTTCAGGAAAAAGACTACCTTGAAAGATATTACATTTTCTCCAAACCTTAATAAACAAAGTTCACATTTACTAACCGACATCTGAGCGAGATCGACTTCAAGATTTAGCGATTATATATAAGGAAATTTTGACTCTAAATTCAAGCTCTGTCTCATGACTAAATCTGGCTTGATTAAATATATACCATCGCTATTATATAAACAGTATATATATATATATATATATATATATATATATATATATATATATATATATATATATACATATATATATATATATATATATATATATATATATATATATATATGTAATATAGATCTATAATGTGTATTATCGTTATCGCATCCTTCATATTTACAAGAGACATTTCCAACTTGTATAGTCACAAAAAAAGTCCGTTGTTGTACGGATCTCTTGTGTTCTAAGAGTAAAACCAGTTCAGCAGGAGAGAACAATTAAAAGGCTCCCACTTCGAAAAATCGTGATTGATACGAATAAAATAATTGCCAACGAAAATAAGACAAAATCAAAGGTAAGGTATCTGATGAAAATGCAGGTGACGAAAACATCTTAAAGAGATAATGATGGATTAACTCTATTCTTTATCAAATCATCGTTCATATCAGGGCCTACACTATGAACTATAATTTCTACTGTGATTAAGTATATAAATAGAAAAAGAAATAGAAAAATATATAAATGATTCTTTTAGGCTTCATCTAAGTAATGGCCATTCATCAATTTCCAATTAACTGAAGTAAAAAAAAAAAGGCTTATTAAAAGTGGCATCCTCGCTTATCTCGGAGTCGTCAAGATCAGTCCTCTATAAACAAAGAGTATGATTTCCTCTTTAGTTGTAACTTCATAACCTATACAACAGTCAGCATACAACCGTGGAATTGTTTATGAAAAACCATTAGGAATAACCTGACCTAAAAATGAAGCCATTGCGTTAACACAGACGGCAAGGCGAAATTAAAAGGTAATATATAAATTAATTATTTTGTAAAATACCTCCATGTTAAAAAAAAAATGACAATAACAGGAAGTCATCTAGATCATAAAATTTTCTGCAAAATTAGGATGGTTTCTAAACTTGGGTAGTCTTTCATGGAAGTGACAGATTCTCAAAGAGGGAACAATTGAACACGCAAATTTTGGGAATAACATGAAACGTTGGCCAGACGTTTTCAGAATAAGAGCATGTATTATGATGGCAGTTTGTGAGCAGCTTACGTCAAGCTTTAAAACCAGGAAACCTTCAAAAGTCTGAATTGTGGAATGCGAGACAGGGTTATATTCCAGATAAAGGATAAAGAAATGAACACTGCATATATATATATATATATATATATATATATATATATATATATATATATATATATATATATATATATATATATATATATATATATATATATATATATACAGTATTCATTTGCAAGAAAGTAAATCAGACAATGGCTAGTTTAAGTAAAATTTGGAAAACAGATCGCCTGAAATTAAATAAAAAATCCAGGCTATATATCAGTTTAATAATATCGGTGTTCCTGTATGGATATGAGTCGTGGTATGACAATGAAACAGTATTCAACAAATTCTGTAAATTTGAGAACAAAGCCCTGAGGAATGTTTTGAGTGAAATGGCAGGATAGTATTAGAAATGAAACTATAAGAGAGATTACTCAAGTACTACAGTATATGTGGATGACATCTTGGCTAGGGGTAGATGGAGATGGTTTGGGCATGCCATTCGCACTCCCCAAGAGAGATTAGTTCACCAAATGTTTAACTGGGCTCCCGCAAGGCACTAAAAAATTTAGAAGACACAGTCCTACATGGCTCAGGACTATGAAGTGTGAAATAGGAGATGATGAATAGAGAAGTATTGGTTTAATAGCTCATGATAGAGACGTAAGAGGATATATATATATATATATATATATATATATATATATATATATATATATATATATATATATATGATAAATTGTTTGCACATTTAGACGTGATTTTCATATTCAAATAAACCATTTATTTTGATACATTCATGTTTGGATTCTCTTGCCGACCTCGGGATCAGAGCCCCAGGCGAAACCACTCAAAATCAATAGCTTCTGTCCCGCCGGGAATCGAACCCTGGCACAGGAAACTTGTTAACAACAGTGGCGTACAACTTAGCCAGGAAGAACGAATAAAGATATCAATGTATCAAAATATATGGTTTATTTGAATATATATATATATATATATATATATATATATATATATATATATATATATATATATATATATATATATATATATATATTTTCTGGCCACGCTCAGTGCCCTCCTCGTGAGTGGGGTGCATGTGCGTTTGTATATATGTAAAAATCTAGCCGTCATTTTTGATGGATCGCGTACATTTAGTATATACATTATATCTTATATATAAATATATATATATATATATATGTGTGTGTGTGTGTGTGTAAATATGTGTATGTATATATATATATATATATATATATATATATATATATATATATATATATATATATATATATATATACAGCTGATAAAGTTTGTGATGTCACGGAATTTTTCTGTACAAGGCCTTAGTACTTCATATATAACTTAAAAGAGAATCGTGACTGCTGCCGAGTTTTATTTTAGACCAACAAGATTTTTTTTTTTTTCCAGATCTTAGCAGATATTGCCAGAACCGTCGAGATTTCAGATTCTAAGCAAGTCTTTAGAAAGGAGATTGCTAGCTCCTTATCTCTTACTAAAGAAGCTTACGATGGTACCCATTCTTGTCTAAGTCGACTGATAGGCGGCACGTCGGATTAAATCAAGGATCATATGGATACGAGTCTATTAGTACTTTATATCGTTACGATATCCTTAACATGAAGCCATTTCTTCTCAGAATGGGTGGCTCAAACAAAAGACAATACAACAGTCACTACCAAATTCATCCCTTATCTAGACCAATCTAAAGGGAAAGCCAAAAACGACCATGGGAATTATGAAATTAGGGTGCAATTGTGGAGGGAGTGATAGATACGACGATTAAAATAATGAAGGTTATAGAAATAAAATCTGTTAGAAAATTAAACTACTCCATATATAGCATTTCATAGCTTCTGGAAACAAATCACTTCATTTTTTTACTCATGGCCGAGCAAACATTGTAGTTTTGGGTGGAACCTAACTGTGAGCAAGATGTTTAGAACATGTATTCCATCTGCTTTAAGGTTGAAGCTTCGTGTTTTACAGACACAAACACACATATTTTCACATCTTCCGAACACATTTAAGTACACCTCACATTTTCTTTACAAATTAAAACCAAGACGTGTATATCAATCATGAGAGAGAGAGAGAGAGAGAGAGAGAGAGAGAGAGAGAGAGAGAGAGAGAGAGAGAGAGAGAGAGAGAGAGAGAGAGAGAGAAATTTCGCAGTGCGGCGAAGAGGAGCACCGAACTGAAATCTCTTTCCAGCTATATTCTAGACAAGTTACGTCTTCGTGAATTACCCAAAAAGTGCGTTTCACGCCGAGTTTAACAAAGATGCCTAACAAGCAAAGCAATGAACTCCTGAGATTACTAACTGTGTATGCATATTAAGTCCACATCGCGTTTGGTTATAACAGCTTGTGAATAATAACAATGTTGTTTGCCCCTTATTAATTCTGCACTTTTCATAAATATCTGAGACAGGCTTTATGATTTTGCTCGAGATTTCATTAACTGGCAAAATATATTTAAATTCAGGGACACTTATTCATGTCATCACAACAAGATATGGCTTTTTTACTTTTAGCCATCATGGTATTCTAGCGATTTGGGCAAAATATTCCTTTTATAGCTATAGAACGTTTTAAATATGTCTCAGTCGGATTACTCTGAAATTCCCGCTTCGTGAATCCAAGTTCAATACATGGTCACATTAATAGATGACATCGGATAACTTATATCATTCAATCACGTTAATAAAATTCAATTAAACTCCCAATATCTGGGACTGCATTCCATTACAGCTATTCTCCACACGTCCACCAATATGTAAACAGCTTCCGGAATTGGCTGTAGCCCAGAAAAGGGCGTAGGGCTAGCAACCCCACCTATGAGGAGTTTATGAGGAGTTTCTAACATACCAAAGGAATGAACTCTTTTGGTGTCTCTCTATTCAAGTGGAAACGTTTTACAGATATATATATATATATATATATATATATATATATATATATATACATATATATACAGACATATATTCACATATATATATATACATATTGTGTATGCATATACATATATACACACATATATGAGTACATGTACAATTCTATATCATTTATACGGACATATACAATATAGAGATGAGTGTAAATATAATGTACATTCTCTCTCTCTCTCTCTCTCTCTCTCTCTCTCTATATATATATATATATATATATATATATGTATGTATATCATATGTATGCATGCATATGTATACAATGTATATATATGTATATATATGTGTATATACATATATATATATATATATATATATATATATATATATATATATATATATATATATCTGCGTGTGTATTATAAACGAATCTCTTTGAATAGGGAGACGCCCGAAGAGTTCATCTCGTTTTTATGAATGTGTATATACACACACATATATATATACATATATATATATATATATATATATATATATATATATATATATATATACATATGTGTATATATGTGTGTATACATATATATATAATATATATATATATATATATATATATATATATATATATATATATATATATACAGCTATAAGTCTTTTCATTACAGGTGTGTCTACTTGGGGTATTAACCATCTGTTCTTTGCCAAGTCAACCAAGAAAACAATGACGATTGACGTTTTATCATACGATCCAATATATTTTAATCCCAACCGGATTCAATCAAGGGTTTGCAGGCAATGAGGCGAGAGCTACAAGAACAGTGTTACCGCTAACCGAAGAGTTTATTCTGAGTTTATTCATTTAAGATTTCCTTGTATTTATTTTCATCTTGGCTAGCTCCTTCAGTTCTCAGCCAGTTAAAAATAACCTGTCAACATAAATTCCAATCTATGCTTATAAGAAATATTAAGGAAGTCAATATTATACACGAAAAACATTACGGAAATACTTTCCACAGGTCAACAAATAACCCCCAAAAAATCCAACACAGAAAAACTAAAAAAAAGTCACCTAATTGTAAAATAATTTTTAACAAGACTAATGATCACCATACCTTGAAATATTTGCTATAAAAAGGAGGATTCAAAATTCTACCTCAGGACCTGCTACTAAAAAAAAAGAAATGCCTTCTGATTTACTTATACATAATAAAGTAAAATTTATAAGGATATGCGTGGCAAAAAAAAAAGAAAAAGGAAAAAAGATAAGGAATTAATTAAGCAAGATTCATAGTTTGCACTTACTGTGAGTAAACTTTCCCTGAATCGGTACCATCAGCCAACACTTACCTGTATAAAAAGAAAACATTTAATTAGTATTAAGATTAGCTGAAGACTATTGTACATATAGACAGGCATACATACATGGATAATATGGATATTCCACTACATTATTATATGTACAGTATATGTATATATACATACATACATATATATATATATATATATATATATATATATATATATATATATATATATATATACGTGTGTGTGTGTGTGTGTGTGTGTGTGTGTGTGTGTGCTTTTAAACCGTTTTATTAATACACAAATTTCATTTAAAGTTACTGCGTTTATCATGGCATCGAGCCTTTATATATTCGTGTTTTTTTTATTCTCATGAGTCATTTGGTCTTAAAATCTTACAAAATAACTTGCCAACAGAAACGTACTCTCTGGATGCCGTTGGCTGAAGAATTATCAGATAAATCACTTATCTGACGATCCAGTTTTAATTAACGAATTTCTACAAACTAAGAACAAGAAAACAGCTAATCAATACAATGAATTGAGAACATAGCAGTTCATATGTCAATATGTGTATTTGAAAACGCTTTAGGCTGGTCCTAAAACAGAATGATGATGATGTAATTATGATGTGACTATGGAGATGATGATGA
>NC_090726.1:129674432-129679432 GCF_036898095.1 Palaemon carinicauda | reverse complement strand
AACTATACGTCCAGAGATATGAGGAAACTCTCCTCGCAAAAATATTTTGAAGAAAGATAAATAAATAATTTACCAAATAACCACGAATCTCAAAGTATCTCGACTTTTACTGAACTTTGATCCCCTGGAGTTATATGAAATATCACATAAAATCCTTCAAGATAAATATTCTATTCTATTTATAACATACCTACTAAATAGGTCAAATAATATTATACAGCTGTACTGATCTAATGAGGTCGTTTACATTAATGTACTCTACTCAATATGAGCCTCACTCGTTCGACGGGAACACGGGCCTTTGAGTATTCCATCTCGATAGCAGTTGGTAAAGGAAAAAATAAATAAGTCTTTAAAACAATGTCCTAAATCTTTCTTCATTTGTTTCCGTTTTAATCATTGCTTTAGACCCGCAATTTTAGCAGGTCGCTTTACCACCACCTTCAAGATTAAATGTCAGTTTTTCCAATCTATTTAATTATCAATTCCTTGGTTCGTAGAGGTACTAAGTTGCAGTTATAAAACTTGAAATGGGAGACACGTCAGCGAGTCTCTCAATTCTTTCGCAGTGAAGTCAGATTTCTGTATTTCCATTTTACATGTCGGACACCTTCGGCTTTTGGGAAGAAAAAAAAAAAACACCTCTAAGAGAATTCAACACCTTTATACATTCATATCTTACGCGAAAAACCAAAAGGGGAAAGAGCGGGGCCTAGCAAAGGTAGCACAGATCAGTTTCATGAAAATGAGATTTTTGGAAGCATACAATAATCGTAATAAGTCATCAACTCCAATATCAGATACAATACTTGGTTTATATATAAATGAAGAGCGACTACAAATTGAAGAAGAAGAAAAAAAAAGGCTTTATCGAGTTCTCGGGTTCTAATCCTATTGAATCTCAAGTGCCAACATCTTTACAGCACGCGATAACCTCTATAAAAGTCTATGAGGCACTTGTTCCTCCACTGACATCATTATTCCCCATGTGCCATATGAAGCACAAAAACATCAACACTACCTTCTTTCTATCAGTTAAATTAGTTTGCCTTGTCCTTCTTCTGTGATAATTCTGACGGTTGTTGCTATACTTCCTTTAAGCGAATGTATCAAACTTTTGCCATATGTAACTGTTTCATATCTTAGTCATATTTATTATGATAATGAAAGAAAAACGCCCTAGGCAGAGGGAAGCACCATGCAAATCCTCTATCTACAAAATTATCATTCATGAAGAAATTCATACAAAAGAGCTCACGACTTGGAAAAAGTCTCACGTAAATGTCTTTTAATTTAGAAATAAATACATTGCTTTCAAAGGATATCAGGAACGGATAGTTACATATTTTCTTTTCTGGCGGCTGAATCGACACATGTGCTACTGCACAAGCACCGCTTGCATTCTGTCCAACCACAACAGACGGCCAATGCATTCAATTAAGTAGCATAGTTTATCGAAAAGCCAAAACAAAACCAACCTAAATCTGATTCAGCAAAGATTAGCCCGTCCAATTGGCAGGGTGCATTTCGAAGACGCAAACACACTTGGAAAACACATGGAGCGACACCAAGATATTTTGTTAGGAAGCATGACCAATGAAGGCATTGCAGATCCAAATGAAATGCGTCAACTCGTATCATTTATGAATGCAGGATATGATAACCAGATATCATTCTATAGATGGGGACGAGAGTCCAAACGCAGATATATGTTAAGGAGGTCTTGTCACATTTAATAGTAGTAGCTAGTAGTACTTGTATCACCAACAACAAGAACAATAAACAATAACAATCACAAAAAAATTTAATTTAATACATAAATCGACGCCTATGAAAAATAATAAGGAAAAGTGCGTTCAATGACCGCAAACCTCCGGCAAGTTTGAGCAATACGCCCCTCCCTCAAAACATAAAAAAAATAAATAAATAAATAAATAAAAAATTGAAGTTAGCCCCATTTCTTCCAAATCTCCTCTTTCGATATCAACGAGGGCCCTTTTTTTCTTAATTTGTCCGTTAAATTTCATACTTTTTAGAGCAACGATCATTTGATTCTAGCAAAAATACAGACTAACAACAGCAAAATAAAAACACGCCCTCCTTGGCAGCAGAGGTAAAAACCTCGTAAAATGTCTCTGGTGAAGGTGAAATAACAATACTGCAAAAAATAAGTATCTTCTTTTCAGTCATCTAAATACTGTACACACACAAATAGTTTATATATATATGTATATATATATATATATATATATATATATATATATATATATATATATATATATATATATATATATATATATAAACAAACACGTGTGTATGTATGTGTGTGTGTGCAGTCTATAACGTTTATAACAAGATTACTCACTAAAATCTAATAAAATAAGTAGCAGACAACTACAGTAGAGTGACATAACCACTCCTACTTCAGATGAACTTCAACCAACTCTGTTCTCTCTCCGTCAGGGTAAAGTACTACGTCATCAAATAAATGGTGAAAATAACTTGGAGCTATCAACCATAATATATACTCTCCCTCTCTCTCTCAGAGAGAGAGAGAGAGAGAGAGAGGAGAGAGAGAGAGAGAGAGAGAGAGAGAGAGAGAGAGAGAGAGAGAGGCGCTACAAACAATAAACACAAAAAACGTTATTGAAATTAAACTACTAAAAATCTAAGAAAACATACAAAAGAAATAAAAATGCCAGAGAGAGAGAGAGAGAGAGAGAGAGAGAGAGAGAGGAGAGAGAGAGAGAGAGAGAGAGAGAGAATGTTTACATCGACCGATCAGTCTCTGGCCGGCCTGACCTGACGAGGCAAATCTCATCAAAATGTCAAGTCATGAGAAGCCAATCCCGATGACCCGGCCAAACATGGGGCCGAGTCATTATGGGAATAACAAAATCTATTACGTCTTAGGTCTCTCTCCTCTTGAAAATTTCAAATTTAAACGTTGTATTCCATTCAGGGTAGGAACTAAGAATAAAACGTTGGACATTAAAATATTCGGAGTTTTCATGGGACAACAATCACCAATTAAATCAGGGAAACAGCAATAAAAAATGCATACCGGAAAGGTGAAGCGAAGTTGAGGATGCCAATGAAGGCAATGAGAACCAGTCATTTTTATTACAAGATTTTTCCACACGAAACAAATATTCGTATATTATTATTACTATTATTATTATTATTGTTATTGTTGTTGAGAATATATATTTACAGACCAAGGCAAGGTATAATATCGTATATCCAGATTTCACGGAATAGAATAATAGCAAATCTTTCTTTACCCCTGCCAGACTCCTCTTCTATTCTTTTTCCTCTTCATGTCTGGACAAGATTACGCAACTTGAAACCCTCTTCCATCACCATTCTTTGCTTCTCTATCTGAACTTGAAAGTCTCGCGCCTGAATATGTTTTGAGTGTTACGTGACTAGTGAGCAATGCCACAGGTCGTCGAGTAGCAAATTTTAAGCCCTAATGTGTCTGGTCAGTAACTGGAAGGGCGTCCACTTGGCATGACCGTGTGTAATAAGCAGATAAGTTACTTGAGCATATCCGTGGGGCAGGAATAATTTGAACTATTCTTTTTTTTTTTTTTTTTTTTTTTTGCAGCACATTATGGAATGGGTACATATGGAACCTTCATCTCCAAATAGAAAAGACATGTATAATTTCTTTCAAAATACAAAAGTCACTGTCACAGGCAAGCTTCAAAGATGATACATAAACAAACATACATAGGCCTACAACCTTACAAAATGTTTATTGACAAAGTTTTTAAGATTTGCGGTCGTCAATGTATCCCGAAGAAATGCTTCAATTCCTTTATGCTACCCTGTTTCTCGTATTGCTCCTCTCAAGTTTTCAGCTGCTAACCCTCATCTTAATTTGTTGGACGAAAACTTGCTGTCTATTAAATTTCGTATTCCCTATCTGGATATCAATATTTGGCCCCGTCGTTCAATTAGTTCTTCATGCATATTACAAAAGATTTTGCACAATTCTGACCATCCTTTGCATTTATGTCTTTCCAGAATATACCATCCAGTAAGTAATACTAGGTATGCTGTTGATTCTAACACGATTGCCTTCTCTATCATAAGGCTCAACATTACACAACATTCTACAAGTTTTATTCCAGCTGTGACAAGATAGTTGGCCAATCTTCCTGATCTCGCAGTTGAATCCGTGGAATTTCAGAAGTTCAAACTTTCTGCTAATGTTTTTGTTTAACAGATTGACAGAATTCTGTTCACATTTTATATATGATAGGTCTAATTTAGCGTTGTTACTGATCTAAATATATTTTCTATCATTCCTTCTCATAACAATAGTTTATTTATATCCTTTCTTCACTTAACTACTTCCCCTGTTAGAGCCCTAGGACTTATAGAATCTTGCTTTACCAACTAGTATCGTAGCTTTAATAACAACAACAACAACAACAATAATAATAATAATAATAACAATAATAATATGTTCGAATGACAACGAGGTCCCTTTTTTAGCAATGGAAAAAGTTATATATTTGGTTTTCTTGGAAATAACAATGAGCTACTTCAAGAAAGTAAATTGAATCAATATGATTTATTTGAAAAAAAAAAAAATAGCCATTCGAAGTGCGACAAACGCAACCTTAGCAGAATGAACAAAAACATACGAGGAACAATTCGTCAACCTTACAGACGATTGACAGAAGGATGACTTATCCGGGTTGTTAATCGACCAAGCTTCTGCTCAAGTGCAAAAGCAGCCCCACATACGGGTCACTCCAAAATCCAGTTCCGGATGGTTTGCTGCTGTTGTTGTTGTTGTTTGAAGAGGTGAGTCGGTCAATTGACTTCCCCTGTTTGATGCAAATTGTTGTTGTTGTTCTTGTATGAGAAGTCATAAGGAGTTGGCTACTTCCCTTTCAATATTCGATTGAAAAGTTCATTCCATAGTTTATCTTCCTCCATTGAAGTAGAGGGTGACATTTCCAATATTTTTTCTCATGATTCTA
>NC_090726.1:129666932-129669432 GCF_036898095.1 Palaemon carinicauda | reverse complement strand
TGTCTCTAAATAGGTTACTTGTCAAAATTTAATGCAACAGAAAAGAAAAAAAAAAAAAAAAAAGAGCTCAGTTGGTAGAGTCCTCGCAGGCATGGTTTCCAGCCGAATAGATATGGGTTCGAATCTCTACCCAGCCAGAAGCTGTTACCACAAAATGAATTCCTAGTGGATATATAGTCCCAAGATAGAATTCGGTATTAAATGCCATTCGTGGGTGATATATATATATATATATATATATATATATATATATATATATATATATATATATATATATATATGTGTGTGTGTGTGTGTGTATGTATATACTATACATTTATACATAAATTAATTATCACGGCAGGTAGAACGACCCACCTAATGCCTTTTTCTAAGCCTGACATAAAAAGACCAGGTAACATTAAAGTGATACTATTTATGTAGGTGATTTCTTCTGCAGGCTACGTTAAATATGCTACTAGGAAGGATCTGAGTGCTTATGTAAAACAACAGCATTTATGAACCTAAAAAGGCCTCAGAAGAAATCCATGCTTCCTGGACCGATTATTTTATCCTTCCCGAAAATGTTCGCATTAATAAAAATCAGGATAGCAAAGATACTGAGTCAACATCATGAACAAAGCTTCGGTAAAGAATAAACATAAAACGACTAGCTTAAGAAAAGATACTGAAATTCATTATCCCCATAAAACAAATATAATATACAGTAAATAACAACAGTACTCCATACAACTCAAATTCATGGGTCTTTTTTCAAAGAACATTTCCCGACTAAAAATTCTTCTGGTTCTCGTCGCTTTTCTTGGTAGATGCTAAAATCTCTGGGCGAGGATCACAGCCTTGGAAATTAAGGAAAACTTGAAATTCATCTTCCATAGTTAAATCGTGAGAGAGGAGTGTAATGGAATATGTTGCTTCATAGATATATCCAAATATAAAAAACCTACATGAGAAAAAAACAAATTAATCATGGAGGGGCTGTGGCAACAACACACACAGATTACACCTCGTCATCGGACGGTAAATCTGGCGTTCTCCATGGATGCGCATCAATTCATAATAACTACCTTTATATAAGACTTGACTGAGATCCCTTCAACTATAAAGGAGCTATGATCACACAGTAAGACGGTCGGACAATTTTCCTTCTTGAACATCAATACACCCTGACCTTGACTGGTAGTCAGGAATAATAAACATAAACAATAATTTCAACCACTAGTGACTATCCCTTGCTCTTTGCCGCACGAAAAATAGAAAGGAATGATGTTGTTGATTTCATCAACTGACACGTGTCATTTATTGAACTAGGATGTTTCTATATTTGGAGAGAAATAAATGTCAACAGGTGCGCTTGTCTCAACAGAATACCCTCAAGAACTTATTTCTATTCAAGAGTAGGATGTACAAAAAAAAAAAAATCTAAACCTAGAGAACTTCAAGTAAAACTGCTAAAAATTTTAGTGATAGTAGAGATCGAAAGAGGAAATAAAGTGAAAACAGACGAAAAGGCAACAGTTATAACTATCAGAAATTATCTCTACTTTCTAACAACGAGAGGCAGAAAGGCCTTCATGTGATCTTTAACTATTTGAGTGATATATAGATTTGGAATAGAAATCTATAAAACTTGAACAAAAAAGTCAAGTTTAATACGAAAAATTACAAAGTTCTCTTAAGTAAAGATTAAATCTTACCTAATTCCTTCCAAGAGGAAGAGGAGTAGCCAGGGCTTGTTTCTTTAAAGAAAAAAAATACAAGCATCAGCTCTTCCTCTGTACAACACTTGGCCATGGTTTCCAGTTCATTTTTATCAATCAGATAAGGAAGGCCTTCTACAATTGACGTGTCTATTCGTGGTCCTAAGTCCTAATAACTGCTTTTAAATCATTCCTTCATGGTCGATTTTACATGTTATAGAATATTTGGTTTCGTTTTCAACTATAGGCACGCATTTTCCTTTGCGTCTTGCAGGTGTTGGCATTTGCTGCATGCTTCGTATATATTTCTGGATTTGGGGGAAGGAGCTCACCACAGCTTAGTAAATAATCCTGGAATATGATGACTACGTCCTAATGAAGTCCAGTGGAGAGGAAAATTACCGCTAAAATACAATACTTATGCATAATTAAGTATATTAAACTAATCTCTACCAAAAAACTGTTTGAAGCCTAATTTCTCAAAACTATATTTTCGTAGAAAATTTGCAACTATTTTCTTGAATATTGATGGATTTCTGTCATTCAGGCATGAGAACATAGGAAATTTTATAACCTACAATCTACATTCACGTTCGATAAAACGAAAAACATCCATATGAAAAAGAGTCACCTTTGTAAAAGCCTTCCACACATTGATAATATATATATATATATATATATATATATATATATATATTATATATATATATACAGGTATATATATATATATATATATATACATATACATATATATTATATATATACATATATATATTATATATATACAGGTATATATATAT
>NC_090726.1:129654432-129661932 GCF_036898095.1 Palaemon carinicauda | reverse complement strand
TATACATTAGTAGGCAGAAAACTAAAAATAGATATTTCACCATTTCGTCACATGATAATAATGTTAACGCGGGATGTAGAGCATTACTTTATAGATCGTAAGTGACAAAATATATGAATAGAGCACCTAATGTGAAGAAAAAAAGTAGATGGAACATCGCATACAGATGTATGAATATTAAAGTATATATATACGAATGTGTATATATATATATATATACATGTACATGCGTGTACGTATATACTGTATATACTAATATTAATACATGGGTATGTGTATAATGTGTAATGAAAGAAGTTTAATTGTAGACAAAACGGAGGGTAATTGTAACGGATGATGATATCCACCGCCTATTACGGTAGTTGACTTCTAATTTCATATAATGAAAACTGATAGCTATCATTCCTCTAATTATAAATCATGAAATGTAATATCTGCAATTTAGAATTAGCACTGACGATTAAGGATGACGAGGAACTTTCGCTCAACGGCTATCATTGCAAAATGTGCTGAACATTCACAAATCCATGGAACACACATTCAAATTAATTGCAGTCTGAAAATCTGTCAGCTAAAGTCACAGTTTGACGACGCATTTTTCAAGTTAGTTTCATAAACCTTCGGCTTATTTAATCTCTTCCTCTCGCTTGATGACTACTGTAATGTGACCTCAGCTCTTATTGCTAATTATTTTCTTATTGCTAATTATTCTCTTATTGCTAATTATTCTCTTATTGTTAATTATTCTCTTATTGCTAATTATTCTCTTATTGCTAAATACTGTATGGGTATTTCCATGGGTGAAGGTTGGGAAGTGAATGGCCGCGGTGCTACACCTGCACCCACTAACCTACAGCTTCCATCGATTTTGGCGGGAACAAGGTCAACGGGCTGGCGCTCTCAGATGCTCTACTTTTCCCGAGAATGATAATGTAAACAAACCATTTGTTTATATTGACTGAGAGAGAACGCTTCACGTTGAATACACTAATGATGAAATATGTTAAATTAGACATCCTCACATGCACACAACATTTTTTAACCTAATATTTCATTAAATGAGATTCAATCTTTTTCAACCTCTGCAATTAAAAGCATCAATATTAAGTACACTATGGGCATAAGACCCAAATTTAGTATCTTTAGGACTAATACATTATACGTCAAAAGCAAACATCATCTCACATCGCTGGATCTACAGATGTCGATCATTCTGATACACTGATTAGAATTAATCCGTCACTCATTAAAGTTTAGTCTCAGGGAAGACTTTATGATAACAAAATAGCTCTATGAAAAAGATGATAAAGGCTACTCGCTCATGACTCTGGTACTTTCCATATATTTGGATATTATAACAGTACGCCATAAAACAACGAATTGCGAATAATCATTGTGAATAAAGCATAACAACTGTCAAATAATCAGGTATAAGTTTTATATCATGGCTAGAATTCCCAAGATCTAATCAATCACAAAGTAAAACAAATAAATAAATAGATCCGCTTACATTCCGACCCTTATATCTTAGGTGCACTCATCTCAAACTAACTAATCCTAATAAACAACGACCTATCGGGCTAAAGCACAAGCATCATCTTCCTCAAGTCACACAGCATCCCAAAGGCAGGTGGATTGCCGTAACAGGTAATCAATACGTCGTTAAATCTACAATGAGTGGGAGGGGTTGCTCTCACCGCTATGCGAGGAAGGAGGTGGTGAAGCGGTGTGAAGGGGAAGGAAGAACGAGGGGAAGGAGGGAGGGAGGTGTGAGCAAGGAAAGAGGGGGGGTGGGAGGCGGAAGATGCGCTAAGGGACGGGACAGAGGGATAGAGGGGGAGATGAGGTGGGAATGGCGGGGAATGAGCAATGGCAAAGAAGGAAAGGTGGAGGGGAGAGGAAGGATAAAAAAAGGTAAGGGGAGGGAATGTAAGAGAAGGTGGAGGGAATGGTGGTGAAGAAATGTTGTGTAAGCATACGAATAGACAATAGGAAAAGGAAACTAAGTATAACGAAGGAATGGATAGGTATACATTCTTCTTCTTTCCACCGTTATCTCAACATTAAGGTTTCGGTTGCCTGATGCACCCTCTCCAATGCCTTCTATCAAAAGCATCTTTTTCCACCAAACCTCTTCTCGCCAGATCGTCCTTCACCTTATCTTGCCAGCTAATTCTCAGCCTCTCTCTCGGCCTTCCCCTCTAACAGGCTCAAGTTCCACCCAAGCCCTCCTCCCTCCCTTCCCATCATTCATTGATGTACTATGAGAGAGAGAGAGAGAGAGAGAGAGAGAGAGAGAGAGAGAGAGATTTAAAAATCATGACCAAGGTCGAGTAGGAAGTGTAATACAATGCCCCTTCCTCCACCAGTTCATAGGCTGACGTTCTATTTCGTTCAGGGTCACCCAATTTATGTTGTGATGATGTCTTATTGAAAAAAGCTAATGCATACACAAGATTTCCACACATAGCAAAGAGATGTTACACGTCTAAGAATTACCAATGAATAGAAAATCTGTATTAGCGTACGAGACGGCTGCCGAAGGACACTTTGTGACAGGGGTGAGGAGGCCTTAGCGGATAAAATTAATCAATTATATCAATTAAAACACACACACATCAATTAAGACTCCGAAGGTATGGCATATCTTTGTGAATCAGAAGGACAAAAGCTCTCCATGTGTTGAATAAATAAACAACTACTTGATAATTCGATGTAAATATTTGTCAACATATTGGCAGGAGTGAAAACCCTTTCAACACTGAAAATATTTCGCCTTGAGATACTGGTCCTACATTCATTTAGCATACAGGTCGATACGCATGACTTGCATATAGTGTTCATAGACCTTGAAAATCAATTTGGAGGAGTCTGAGGGAGTACGTGGTCCCAGTGAGGTATGTACAATACAGTACATGAGTATATCAGAATATGTATACCACGGTAAGAATCAGTGTTGGAGAGACCTTATTCCAAATATTTTTAAAATCAGGATGGATAACAAGAGAGGTGGCAAGAAAAACGGTACCATGGAGCCCTTTATATGCAGATGGCATTGTGTTGTGGGCAAAGAAGTGGGAGGTTCTGGAGAGGAAACAAGAGATGTGGGGAACCGCAATGGACGATACAGGAATTGGGATAAACAGATCAAAGACAGAATATGTGTACCACCACTGAAGGGGACTGATGAGAGCGTATAAAGATGAATGGAGAAGAAATAGAGTAGCTAAGTTCCAATACTTGAAGCTTGTAGTAAAGGCTAAGGGGAGATTGGATGAAGCAGCAAAACATCTGATGCTAGCAGGTTAGAACTGGAGAAGAGCCGCAGGAGTTATCTTTGACAAAAGTGCCATTAAGACTGAAGGGAAAGTTCCATAAGGCAGTAGTAAGACCAGCTAAGGTTATGGTACAGAAAGAAAAAGATCGACAAAGAAGGGAGAAGAGACATAGTAGAGAAGAAAATGTTAAGATGGATGACTGTTGTAACTAGAGGGATAGAATTAGAAATGAGTATATAGAAGGAACAGCAAAGAAAGAGTAAGAGGGAGACTGAGATGGGAGGGACACCATCAACGAGGAGACCATATTGGAAGGATGACCATATTACATAGTGGATGGGAACAGACTGGGAAGATCTGAATGCAAAGGAAATTTGGAATTGAAAAAAAAAAAAAAAAATCTTATCCAGAATACGCAAACAGCTAATTGGACGACGAAGCCGATCAATGTACAAAATAGAGTAATGAATTTAATAAATCGCAACAAATTAAGATTAGAGTCAGTTGTTGAAGATTAGACAGGAGAACAATATTCAATACATGGCAGGATTGATTATTTAAAAATCTCCTTATATTAAACACGGCTCCAAAACCTTGGAAAGATTTTCTTAATATATCGTTTTTGTGTAATTCAAGAGGAGACAGATCAGCCATGTTTCTAAAATCAAATATCACACCTCGAATTATATTAAAAGAAACGTTGTCAAAGAAAAGATCAGTGTGTGGATTATCCAATGTCTTTGACTACCGATTTTTGTCAGTTTTACTTCATCACCAATAATTTGCACCATGCACTAATTTTAACTATATCTCTATTAAGGGATTCAGCAACTATAAGTCTATATTCAGGATATGTAATTAAAAAACGAGACGATCATTATCTGCATAAGTATCAAGCTTGTTTTCCGAGACCAAATCACATACAATATGTACATACTGTTAATATGAAAAAGAAAGGGCCCTTACCAAGAGGAACAACAAGGCCAATCTGTTTAAGTTTGAAAACAGGGACCTCATGGTTAACAAGGTCATTAGCAGCACTAAAGCGAAGTCCAATATATGAAATCAACTATTCAATTATGGCTACGCTAAAATTCTAACAGTTCTGCTTCGTGATGAGCTAGGATCATCAACGAGAGAGAGAGAGAGAGAGAGAGAGAGAGAGAGAGAGAGAGAGAGAGAGAGAGAGAGAGTGGGTGTATTGAAATTTCCATTCCTAGCCCGTATGTATGTAAATCTATTTTCTATCAATCTATCAAGTGGTATTGCAAATTGATAGCTATTACTTTCATTGCTGTTCAAGCCATTCAATTGGCCAGTTATGTTTAATTCTACGTGTAGACATGTGGTTCGTGTGTTTGTGTGTGTATGTGTGTGTGTGTATATATATATATATATATATATATATATATATATATATATATATATATATATATATATATATATCATGCATGTATGTATGAATCTAGTTGGTCAGTGCACGTTTTTACGATTAGATTTTCTTACCATCATCATTAGCATGTTGCAATAAGAGTACTGTATCATCATCAACATTATGAGCCAGCATCAAAACTTAACAAAAAGAACCTACATGACGCAATAAGACCCTTTACAGGTATGTTACTTCGTTAAAGTACTTTACACAGAAAAAAACCGAACCACAAAACAAAACTATTCTAAACATTCTACCTGTGAAATCCCTATTTGTATACTGCAAGATTGTAATCGCTTTATTACATAGAAACGCTCGCGTAAACAGGTATACAAATCGAAAGATCCCTACAATATTTTTCGTAAAAAAGGCAAGGAAATATTTTTATTTATTTTTTTTTTATTTTTAACATATAAGTTATCGTTATCTGTGTCTTCTTTAGTTGCACAAAAAAATGGCTTATTGAGAAAGTCTTTGTAAGAACTGCGGTGATCAATGTATTCTGAAGAAGTGTCTTAATTCTTTCATTTTACCTTGTTTCGATTATTGTTCTCCTGTCTGGTCTTCAGCTGCTGATTCCCATCTTAATTTGTTGGAAGGAACTTACGGTCTATTAAATTTCTTATTCCTGAGCTAGATATTACTCTCTGGCACCGTCGTTCAATTAGTTCGTTATGCATGTTGCATTAGATTTTTCATAATTCTGACTATCCATTACATTCAGATCTTCCCGAACAGTACTATCCTGTTCGTAATACTAGGTATGCCGTTAATTCTAATAGTCATGCCTTTTCCATCAAGAGGCCTAATACTACACTGTATTATAGAAGTTTTATTCCAGTTGTGACCAAGTTGTGGAATGATCTTCTTAATCGGGTAGTTGAATCGGTATAACTTCAGAAATTCAAACTTACAGCCAATGTTTTTATGTTGAACAGGCTGACACAAGTCTTTTTATAGTTTTTATAAGAAAGATATGTTTTAATGTCGTTACTGTTCCTAATATAATTTATTTTGATTGTTCATTACTTCTCAGTCATTTTAGTTAATTCCTTATTTCCTTTCCTCACTGGGCTATTTTTCCCTGTTTGAGCCCTTGGGCTTATATCATCCTGCTTTTCGAGCTAGGGTTGTAGCTTAGCTAATAATAATAATAATAATAATAATAATAATAATAATAATAATAATAATAATAATAATAATAACAATTTAGTTATCATTAACAATACTGTGGTTTTGTAGTTCCTCCAGCTCAATGCAATATATAAAAGATAAAACTACATACGCCATAACCACCTAATGTTTAAAATGTAGGAAAATAAATGCGAATGAGGACAACCTAAACGCAGACCTTAAAAACATGCAAACAAAATTATGCAATAACACTCAAACTCACTTTTACAACATAAGTTGGACACACGGAATGCAGTTCTTCTCAGTTTTTATTCAAGTTTTGGAGAGAGAGAGAGAGAGAGAGAGAGAGAGAGAGAGAGAGAGAGAGAGAGAGAGAGAGAGAGAGAATATCATGCACGTTAAGGTCTTTCGATAAACGCAAGATTAACTGAACCCAAACAAGTTTCTGAAAGCTACGCAAATTCCACCCAGTATAACCATGACTCAACCAGGAACGACTTTTAATGTAAACTTCAATGGTTTCCACCATACAGGACTATCTAATGTCTCTTGTCCCCTATATCATAATGTATTTTCTATGCCTAAGTGTACTGGTGCCATGCATCCGTGTCAAAGATATGTATGGGGAGAAATACGTATCCTTTTCTATGTCAAATATTCCTAAGTCAGCGTCTTGAAACTCTTCCTCTCGGTTCCCATTCGTCTCTTGCGTCCTCTGTGACCCTGTGATATACAGTACTTAGATTACTCAGGAAGGAACAATTCTTTCTGGAAAAATGTCAGACTCTATAATTATCCTTACAACTGTCTTGGGAGTAGAGTTCTCTTGCTTAAGGGTACACTCGGGCACACTATTCTATATTATTTCTCTTTCTCTTATTTTCTTAAGTTTTTTATAGTTTATGCATGAAATATTTATTTTAATGTTTTTATTGTTCTTAAATCACTTTATTTCAATTATCTCCTTTTCCTTTCCTCACTGGGCTATTTTCCCTGTTGGAGCCCCTGGGGTTATAACATCCTGCTTTTCCAACTAGGATTGTAGCTTAGCAAGTAATATTAATAATAATAATAATAATAATAATAATAATAATAATAATAATAATAATAATAATAATAATAGTCTATACTGTAATGTTTTCTTCAATCAAAGATTCTTCGCAATAATTTGCTGTCAAAAAACAATAAAGTTTATAAAACTACAATGATGGTATGGTCTTTGTATACGACACAACTTTCAAGATTTTATCTTTTATTATATTTCTTCTTAATATTCTCCTCAATAATGAAGACTAATTCCCCCGTTTTCCCAAAATTATATTATAGCTGTATATATATATATATATATATATATATATATATATCATATTATTCAACATCTGGAAATATTAAATAAACATCTTAAACAGGATAATAAAAATAATCCCACTTTCCTTCAGGCAAGAACCAAAGATTTTTTTTTAAAGAATTGAGGGTATTATAAAAAATATTGTTATCAGAATTCTTAAAACCTCATTCTTTATTTCACTCCAATAATTTTTAGGGATTTTCTTTTGGATTTGATTTATGAATTTGGGATGCATAGCCCGACGTGGAGGCCCAGGAGGTCATTCAGTGCAAAGGGAAAAAACAACACAATTTGCACTACGAAGTAAA
>NC_090726.1:129636932-129649432 GCF_036898095.1 Palaemon carinicauda | reverse complement strand
ACAACAAGTGGCAAGGACTAAAACTCACTGGACTCATAGACTATTTGACAAAAGAGAGATATCATCTCTATTAGCTGAAACAAGTTAATTGCAGGCTCAATATTTTCATCGGGTCCTTTGTAGTGTTCCCAGTCGTCTTGACAATTCGGGGCAAACATGCATAAGTCATAAATCGGCTACAAAACGCTGAGGGAAGAAATTCACATTTACTACTCTGGTTGGTATAGATCGCGTATTGCTCTTTTGGCAATACGTGGGATTGAGCTTTGCTACCCTCCCTCCTACCATACTTAGATATTAATACACTCTATACCTAGTTATATTACAGTTACCCAAGTTCAAGTATTCGGATGTGATTAAGACCGATTAACATTCATGTCCCGAGAACATTTTCTAGCACAGATGCACATGACGGCAAGCGTGCAAGCACACATGAATACACGGAAAGCAAATCATTTGGTCACCTGAGTAAAATTAAGCGTATATCTCTGCATTCACTCTGCTTTCTATGTCTCAAAAATCATATCACAACGGAAATAATAAGAATACTTGCTAAAAATTCTCAACAATATTTCTCCAATATCAAGTATATATAAAATATTCTTCAAATTTGATAATTTCTAAATAAAATAACTATTAATCAAATAAAACTAAAGGAAGATTGTCATTCAACCATTATCTATGTCAGATTCGATTGTTAAGTATCCTAAACCTTGAATAATTCAATAAGATATCCTATTACTCGCAGCACAAGGAATCCTACTCTTCCATAGCCAAAACAATACTATTCCAATCTCACTATGATTACTAGGGATCTCCTTAACACACGCAATGAGTACACAATCCACAACCAGCAATATTCTTCCCTATTCATTGATGGAAATCACAGCGATCCTTAAGAAATTACCACTATTCCCCAAGGATACTGCACAGCTCGAAAAGGCCACCAAGTTCTGCTGAATACAGCACTCTCGCGTTACAAAGTCCTCGACAAGGACATAGAGATGGCGCCACCTTCTCAAACTCCATAGAAACGGGGAAATTGAAACATACAAGCATATACTTTTATGGTTATGACTCACAGCTGCATAACATTAAATACCATGATTTCTTCGTCTCTGGCGGACTCTTGGGAGATTCTGTTTGTACGTACGGTGATGACAAAGGAAAACCGAGTGTAAGATATCCAGTTTAAAAAAATGTATATATATATATATATATATATATACACACATATATATATATATATATATATACATATATATATATACTGTATATATATATATATATATATATGCACATATATATATGTATATATATATATATATATATAAATACAGTATATATATATATATATATATATATATAAACACTATAGTATTTATAACATTTCAAGTAGACACATCGTAATGTAAAAGAGAGCCAAGACAGGGCATGTGATTAAATGCAAAGCAAATCATATAGTGTATCAAATCCAGTTTGTTTTTAAAGCGCATATACTAAAGCAATCGCTCCGCGACACATAACTGGTGAACATGCAGAGGAAATTTCATTCAGATAACCCCTATAAACCCTATTTGCTGATCTTATCATGGCCTGCATGCCCTTCAATGCCTAAACAAATCAAGTTTCATCCAAATTCCCGCAAGAAGCAGTCCAACAATATAAACAAAATTAAATAAAAATGGCCGATTTCATAATCACTACTACAATACTTATTATAAACGATAAAACACAGGCTATCATTATGATTAGAAAGCTCCTAACAAGATCTCAGCCATAACTTGATGCACTGTAAAGGATATATTAAACTGCAAAATCTCAGTAAAGCGAGAAGTTAGTTACATCAATGTTGTTTTTCATTTCTTTCACGATCGAAGATGCAATTAGCGCTGTTATCCAAAGATTTTGCATCATGTTTCTTACATTTGCAGAAGTGTCATTAACACAACCGTAAACAGAAACAAAAACAAAAAACTCCGAGGTCAGGAGGATCCACTCCCGAATTTTCTCCACATTCTGCTTACAGACAGAAAAACCTAACCACATCTTAAAAGCAACAAGTAAACAAATTACGATAGTGTAAACTAAAAGGCCAACCAACACCAATCCATTCGATTTTATTGGTAGCATCCCCAAAATCATTAAAAAGAATATGGGCCAGTAGACTCCCCTTCCCCCTCAACTCGTTGGCCGTCTTTCCCAAACGGAAATTAATGAATTAAGAGGACACAATGAAAGAAATTGTACAACCGGACGGGGGGGATGCCGAAGTAGGTCGGGTCATTATGAGTTATGTCAGAGGTGATGCAATATATTACGTTATGTAGTTCAAGTTCACGATGTCATTCAATGGTGCTAAAGGGGGAATATCAAAATAAAGCCAGTTAATTGCACATTCTATGAATAACAGGAATCGTATAAAGCCGGAGACTGCAGTCAGCACATTCATTATCTTTGTTTTGATAGATAGATTTCGAACAAGCGTTTCAAAGCTACTCATGATTCTTGTCATCAATGAACACGTCGACTGAGTTACCGGTAATTGAAATTTGAAGGATTAATTATGAAACCACAATACTCTGTCAGCTAATTTCTATCAGAGGCCATAAAATTCTGTTAGCAGCCATAGAATTCTGTCAGCTAATTTCTGTTAGCGGCCACAAAATTCTGTCTGCTAATTTCTGTCAGCAACCATAAAATTATGCCGGCTGCCATAAAATTTTGTCAGCTAATTTCCGTCAGCAGCCTTAAAATTATGCGACCAGCCATAAAATTCTGCCAGCAGCCATAAAATTATGCCACCAGCCATAAAATTCTGTCAGCTAATTTTGACAGCAGCCATAAAATTCTGTCACCTAAATTCTTTCAGCAGCCATAAAATTCTGTCAACTAATTTTTTCAGCAGCCATAAAATTGTGTCAACTAATTTCTGTCAGCAGCCATAAAATCCTGTCAGTTAATTTCTGACAGCAGCCATAAAATTCGGTCAGTTAATTTCTTTCAGCAGCCATAAAATTATGTCAACTAATTTCTTTCAGCAGCCATAAAATTCTGTCAGCTAATTTCTGACAGCAGCCATAAAATTCTGTACGATAATTTCTGACAGCAGCCATAGCATTTTGTCAGCAGCCATAAAATTCTGTCGCAGCCATAAAATTCTGTCAGCTAATTTCTATCAGAAGCCATAAAAGTTGTCAACTGCCATAAAATTCTGTCAGCAGCCATAAAATTGTCACCAGCAATAAAATTCTGTCAGCTAATGTCTGTCAGTAGCCATACAATTTTGTCAGCAGCCATAAAATTCTGTCCGCGATTTTTTGTAAGCAGTGATAAAATTCTGTCGGCAACCATAAAATTCTGTCAGCAGCCATAAAATTGTCACGGCAATAAAATTCTGTCAGCTAATGGCTGTCAGCAGCCATATAATTTTGTCAGCAGCCATAAAATTCTGTCCGCTACTTTTTGTAAGCAATGATAAAATTCTGTCAGCAACCATAAAATTCTGGCAGCAGCCATAAAATTGTCACCAGCAATAAAATTCTGTCAGCTAATGTCTGTCAGCAGCCATAAAATCCTGTCCGCTATTTTTTGTAAGCAGTGATAAAATTCTGTCAGCAACCATAAAATTCTGGCAGCAGCCATAAAATTGTCACCAGCAATAAAATTCTGTCAGCTAATGACTGTCAGCAGCCATATAATTTTGTTAGCAGCCATAAAATTCTGTTCGCTATTTTTTGAAAGCAGTGATAAAATTCTGTCAGCAACCATAAAAATTCTGGCAGCAGCCATTAAATTGTCACCAGCAATAAAATTCTACCAGCAGCCATATAATTTTGTCAGCAGTCATAAAATTCTGTCCGCTATTTTTTGTAAGCAGTGATAAAATTCTGTCAGCAACCATAAAATTCTGGCAGCAGCCATAAAATTGTCACCAGCAATAAACGTCTGTCAGCAGCCATAAAATTCTGTCTGGTATTTTATTGTAAGCAGTGATAAAATTCTGTCAGCAGCCATAAAACTGTCACCAGCAATAAAATTCTGTCAGCTAATGTCTGTCAGCAGCCATAAAATTCTGTCCGCTATTTTTTGAAAGCAGTGATAAAATTCTGTCAGCAACCATAAAATTCTGGCAGCAGCCATAAAATTGTCACCAGCAATAAAATTTATCAGCAGCCATATAATTTTGTCAGCAGCCATAAAATTCTGTCCGTTATTATCTGTAAGCAGTGATAAAATTCTGTCAGCAACCATAAAATTCTGGCAGCATACATGAAATTCAGTTATCAAGTCCTATTTTTAGCAAATATTTTGAATAATCTACAAATTCAGTAATCTTTGGATTCAGTCAAGGCAGGTACCATTAATTTACGTTATATTTGTTATATAGTCCTTGGTTTCGGCATAACCAAGTACCTAGAATAACCAAATTAACAGCGAGTTTAAGCTACTTCTAAGTCAGTTCAAAATGCTTGAAGTCACCCAGTTCAGTCGTACCTAAATTTGGGAAATTCGTTGAGTAGTACTTGAAACATGGTGGCTAATTATTGAGATCTTAATTCATTTAATTGTCAACGTAATAGCTAAATTCAGTAAAATACTTTAGGAAACTCTAAATTGAAAAATCCTCTCCATTTGGAAGCGCTATTTACATAAGCCTGGACTTCAGTTAATAAGTCTTTTAGTCTTTGAATAATAAAACCAGCACTGCCAAAAGTAGGGATTATAATGTTTAAAAAAAAAAGACATAAGAAATAAGATTCTCAAATATGGAAAATTAGGGAGTGAGAAATGCAACATCATAATTGAAGGGATTACGCAAGTCAATTATTTAAATAATAATAATAGCGGTGCTTGAAGGCTTTTATTAGTTTACTCAAATAAGACCAAATCAATTTCCATTTTATCCAAAAGACTTAGAAATACAAGAAAACTGAAGATATATGACTTTCTGCGACTGACTTCTGAGAATATAATTAACTTTTGATACTTACTCCAGGCATATATTTGCTGGAATTTACTAGGGGTGCACGCACGATCTTTCCACACAGTACAGGCGGAAATGGCTTCCAACTTTCAAACTTGTTGCAAGGTTACGTAATTATTGCATGTCCTGGTCATTCCACGCGTTATTTTTTTTTATTCACTTTACTTTTTGCGCAAGGTCATCCAGTAAAAAAAAAAAATCTTCTTAGATAATGCGTAAATAAAAATATATAGTTAATACTACAATATACAGCACTTGATCTTCATCTGTTCCAACGATATCACATTTGCAGTTGTGCATAAAAAGGTCTGTCTCTTTCCTCGGCATTCTACTATCTTTTCTTCTCTTCTTACACATACGAGCACACTGCGCAGATAAATGTTGCCTAACATATTAGGAGCTAGAATTTGTGGGCAAATTCCATACGAACGTAGAGATGATAATAATAAAAAACACATCTATTAGAGGCATCCTTTCTTTTAGTCCATGTATCAAAATTATTTTGCAACGACATAACATACAGTACATACATCACATTTCTTTCACTAACATGATAAGGTAATACACAGATCTCTCTCTCTCTCTCTCTCTCTCTCTCTCTCTCTCTCTCTCTCTCTCTCTCTCTCTCTCTCTCTCTACTGCATTTATATATATACAGATATATATAAATACTGTATAAATACATATATGTGTGTAAATACAGTATATACAATGAATTCTACACCAAGTTATCGCTCCCAAATCCGTCCACATATCTAAAACGTCCATCCATTCATTCACCCTTACTCAACATTATGCACCTTACCCAGATACACACCCAACCAAGATGTGACCCACACGACCCACCATCCTTGCTTCCACACAGCATGATTGGAGTCTTGCTGAGGCGACTCAACACGGGATATCCCCAATAAAGGCGCCTCATACCGAGGTAATCCCAATTCAAGAAACAATAAAAAATATATAAATGGCTATACTAAAACATTGACGTATTTATATGAAATTAATAAATTCAAAGATGTTAATTTCCTTAATACTAAATTTGGGAATTCTCTCCTTACTCCTGGCCTTTTTTTCAGTATGTATTTTGGCATTGTGTGTGTGTGTGTGTGTGTGGTGAGAGAGAGAGAGAGAGAGAGAGAGAGAGAGAGAGAGAGAGAGAGAGAGAGAGAGAGAGAGAGAGAGAGAGAGAGAGAGAGAGGGGGGGGGGGGGGTTAACGCAACGAGAATATACTACCCAATTGTGATTATTATTAATGCAAACTGCCATTCTACCGATTCTGCCATTCCTAGGTCAGATATATGTGTGTGTGTATATATATATATATATATATATATATATATATATATATATATATATATATATATATATATATATATACATATATATATTTGTATATATATATGTATATATTTATATATATATATATATATATATATATATATATATATATATATATATATAATGTTTGCGTGTGTGTGTGCGAGTGTGTGCATTTCTCTTCACTTACCCTGATCAGCTCTTTGAGGCGTTCTCGGTCGTAGGTGTTGCCGATCTCTTCTC
Organism: Palaemon carinicauda; assembly: GCF_036898095.1. Lineage (NCBI taxonomy): Eukaryota > Metazoa > Arthropoda > Malacostraca > Decapoda > Palaemonidae > Palaemon > Palaemon carinicauda. The sequence goes on along the minus strand of NC_090726.1, from coordinate 129,642,881 downwards.
CTAGCACTAAGTCGAGGATCTGCAACAGAAAATAAAGAGTAGAAAATAACATGAGAAAATGCATTCAAGAAAACTAGAACTCATCATATGTTACTGATGAAAATATACAATTTGATTATGGAATAATTACACTGACGGGAAATAAAAAACAAATGGGCTACAATTAAAATAAACACACGGAGGATATTGCAAAATATCATTGAACAAGACGATTTGAAATACCAGTAAATTGGATACATGTAATGAGAAGCAAAATAAAAAAAAACAATGACAAAAAACAGTGTGAAACTAAAAAAAAAATCCTTCACAAATTAACTAATTTGGCAAGTACGTCTTTTCATTGTATGTTCTATAGTACTCTTTTCAAGCTGGTGTAATCTTCTGAACAAAAGACTTTATTCTAGTAGGCCAAAGTACTATAAAACGCATTTAAATGTTATCAAAAAATCACAAACAATTTACTCAAAACAATAGATAGATATTCAATGGTAAATTAGCAAGTACAATCTATTCGAAATACTAGTATTTAAATATCGAAATGATATAAATAAAAACACTAACTAATCAGAACTCAGAAAAACAAAGACATCATTAGTTCCAAACACAGTGAAACAGAGGTGCATTTGCTTACCTTGGAAATTGGGTAGGAGGCGGGACCCGTGATCACCATGAACACTCTCACCAACCACACGGTTCGAGCACCAACAGCCAGGCCGTGACGGGAACAAAGAGCTGTTCAGTTCGCATAGAAAAAAAAATTATGATTATTAGGTATAAGAATATTTTACAAATTAAAACATCTGGTATAAGATTACTTTACAAATTAATTTTATCTGGTATAACATTATTTTAAAAATGACTGTCAAATCTATAATTGTATCCTCTAGAGTAACCTACAAGAAAGTTGTGTTAGTTCAATATTCGAGTAATTGCACTGACAATTTTTTTTTATCATAATCAATAAAGAAAGCTGGAAATAAAATCTAATCAATATTTTTAAGATTCTCGCCAGTGCAACTTTATTTTAATCTGATATATGCATAATTTCTTTAAATAATTTAACTTATAAAACCAAGGTAACTTCTGTCATTTTAGCTGAGTTTTAATTCATTAAAATATTTCCTCAAAAATAGTATATAAAATAATCAATTAATAAATCCCAACCCTATCCTTCGAATGAAATCCCTAAATTGAGCGTCGTGTTCCTTGAAACCGGAGCGCCTCCAGCGGAGAGAGAGAGAGAGAGAGAGAGAGAGAGAGAGAGAGAGAGAGAGAGAGAGAGAGAGAGAGAGAGAGAGAGACACTCCCTTACCTTGCGGGATGATTTCACCGAAGATGACGATACCGATGGTGGAGCCAATGACGGCGATGAGACCGGTGGACAATTCGTCCAAGAGAATGGTGAGCGAAGAGTTGACCAAGACATTACCAAGAAGGAGCGTGCACAGGAGGAAGTTCCCATGGGCGCGGACGGGCTCGATGGCCTTGGCATAACGCTTCTCCTTCGGGGAGCCCGTGTTGGAGACGATCTTCAGCTCGGTCTTGTCCAGGGCCATCAGGCCTAAATTCAAGCCCGAAAACAGCCCTGACAGACACAGTAGGACGATGATGAATAGCCCCTGTACAAGGAAAGATATAAAAAATAATATAAGTGAACAGTATGTTACTATATAGTGTATAATTAAAAAAAAGGGGGGTTTTGGTTTCAATAATCATGTCAAAGGCAATATATTTGGTCATTACTGGCACTCTTCTAACTTACCCACGAAGCAATGCAACCTTAGTTTTTATGGTATTTGTTTGAAACTTAGTAAATTAATTTTATACCACTTCAAACAATTAATACCCAACCACAAAATCACTACCTTCTTTATTTTCCCCCTTTTCAATCAACAAATTCAGAAAACGTTAATTTAAAGACACCCTTTCACAATTACTAATCTAGGTTTTCGTTTCTGGATTTAATTACTGAGCTCAAACATACGGAACAAACCAAAAAAATATAGTCGCGTAGTACAGAATCCGCTTCATAGACAATCCAGGGCCAAAAAGACTTGCCATTGCTCGTTTCACGTGACCTAGTAAGTCCGTCCAGAGCCAATGTCCGACCTTTACAAGTATCTTCATGCATACTTACTTGAATATAGATCGTCATCGAAGCCTTATGAAATATTGCTTGGTCTATGATCGATTGCTCCCAAGAAATTTCGGGATGAAATCACTCTTTAAATTCGCTTGTACACCAGTCACCAAAAGCACAATCGGAAGAATTACACATTTTCATTTCGACGATAACCTTTGTTACAAGAACTTCTATCTACATTCCTCTCATGAAAGTTGGACTCAGGAATTCCTGGCACATCTCGCTCTGAGGAAGTGCACCCTGCCTCATCCTTACTGAGCTGCTAGTAACCAAACACATATTATTGGGAGATGGCAGAGGCGGTGGTTGGGGCTACAAAAACAGGGACTCGCCACGAAGTAAGGGTGTGACAGGGTACACTGCCACATAGAGAGGTGTGCCAGGAATTCCTGCATCAAACTGTACATGAATGTAGTCTTAGCTGAAAGATATTCAGGTAATTATTTCAACTAGTTATCAGCGACAAAGGCAATCCTCCCCCACAAAACGGGAATTTCGCCCAGATCTTTCGTGAAAATAAATTCTTGCAATTCCTTAGCCCTCTCATGATCCAAAATAAAGAGCTTCCTTGGATCTTGGCCGCTCCCCTAGTTCAGCTTCCCAGTTTTATATAAACAAAGCTCCGAGAAATAAATGCACATCGTTGGTCAACCCATAGGGTTAATTGACTAATTTCTTTAACCAAAGACTGACACTAACCAGTTCCAGTGAAATCCATTGATAGAAACGGGTCAATACCGTAGACTAATTAATTACCTGAACAAAAAATAATTAACGCACTCATATCTACATACATCTAAAACCAACGTTTCCGTCGTCTAAATTCGTATTTCTATGACACATTTTTAAAGTATGCGGTTGCTGTATTGCGAATCATTTATCACGAAAGTGTTATGTTATGGCGATTCTACCAACGAGCATTTTCTTGTTTTTACAATAGTAGACATATTGTTACTTAGCATTAGTTATTGTAATTCATGTAGTCTAAATTTTATCGCCGTTAATCTTAATACTATTGTAATATATAAAAAAAAAACAGCATTTACAAATAAAACAACAACCTTTTGGTTCACAAAAACCTTTCCTCAACCGTAAAAAAGAACTCATGCAGCGAATAGATCCCCTCAGTTTTTACATCAAGATAACGAAAAAAGAATACAGTAATTCGGGCGTTCCACAGGACAAAGCCTTATGAGACAACTCACCTGCAACCACATGGGCAGGAGCTGGTTGTAGCTCTTGATGGTGAGCCAAGGGTCGTTCCCCTGATGATACTGAGCACCTTGGTCACTGTCTCGGACGCAAAGGTACCAGCGGTCCTGCCCCTCCGTCATTGCGGGTAATCGAATTTCAGCCGTGCCCCAGAAGTCCCCTTTGTCGGTTATCTGTAGGAATATATTGAGAAGGGAATAAAAAGTTATGTATTGTATGTTAAATCAAAGTTCATGGCTAAAAACATCAAGTTTATGGTAATTTTCCAACAAGGGCTGTAGCGTAGCAAATAATAATAATAATAATAATAATAATAATAATAATAATAATAATAATAATGAATAAATTCCAACCATCAATTGAAAACGATACACAGGGGTAATAAGAGTGCTACATCAAATGCTAGGTATAAATCTAGGCAAAATAAGAGTGAAGTTAAGGAGCTAATCAATGAGTCGGATCAGGTTTAGCCAAAAGAGACCACCCGCTGACCAGCAGCTCATTCACATTAGAGGTCTATATATGTTAAAATCGTTGGATCCTTTCACTAAGGTATATATACAAAATTATTCAGGTGGGTTGATTTTTTTATATAATAGAAAAAAATAACCTAGACAATTTTCACATTTAGTCGCGATTTCTGAATTATTCATGGAGATATTTCTATCAAGTTTTTTATGATCTATTTTTACATTATTCATGTATTGGTCCTCTTTAGGCTTATTAACCAAGAAGAAAAAAAAAACATTCAACTTGAGAGAGAGAGAGAGAGAGAAAGAGAGAGAGAGAGAGAGAGAGAGAGAGAGAGAGAGAGAGAGAGATTCTTCCAACGGTAAAAGGAAACTAAATTAGCGAAATTCGAGTGACAAGGTAAAAACATTGAAGATAATTGATGATGGAATCTACTAAATAAACGAATCTGACTGGTTAATGTTGCCGTCCCTCGTACTTCCAGAAGGATTATTTGATCAGTACTAACTTTACGTTGAGAGCCAATCAATGACACTCGTCGCTAAGGCTTAGTTCGGCGATTGTACACAAAGTTGCCGAAAGTATTTTTTTCAAAGTCGGTGGCAGGTGACTTCGAAACTCGTATAATTATATGCGACCCAATGCTTCACAACTTATAAAACATAAGATTTAGATAATTAATGGTTCCCTTGAAATTACATGTTGCCAAACACTCAAAACTATTTTGATACTTTCGAAACTTCATACAATAAATGGAAAATATTCTCTCTGGACTTTGCAGTGTTACCAGATTTCGTTAAGTTTAAATGGTACATGCTTACTAAACAAAGGGTTATTTATCGTAGGAAAGACTGTAAACAATCCTTCACTAAAATAAACGAGATTAACAAGGAATCAACAACACACGATAAGATCAGGAAAAAATATCTTTACTGGGGGTTACGAGTTTATCGAACAAATACTTGAACACACAAATACATAAAGTTATTTTCTCCGTATTAGGGAACAGACTTTAAGAGGTTAGAGAACTATGTACAAACACTTTTAAAAAAATTCACTACGCATTCGGAATAGCTTGCACAAATGGGAATTATATAATATGATAGTTACATCAACCCTGATAAGAATTTGAGGCTACGCATACTGAGTTTTGGAATAGAAGTGGCCGGGAGTTATCCATTTGACCATTAATTCATAAACGGCTTGCATTGATTTACCAAACCTTAAAGGCGTCAAATCAAAAAATTGTGAGAGGAAATGAGCTTGTATTTAATTCACCTTTTGGTGTAAGTTATTCAAAATTATTTGTGACTTGATACGTGAATATATATATATATATATATATATATATATATAAACACTAAATACAGAAGACATTCGTAATCACAATCAGAAAAAAAGCTGAGAAAACACTACAGAAAGGAAAAAGCATCAAATTGCTGAAAAGATTTGGAACAGGCGCCAAAAATTGAAATACAAAACAATAGAGATGAAGTGATAAAAATGCAGAAGACTTCTGTACAATCCTTTACAATATTGACGTAAGAAATAAATTTTCCAATAGAAATAATGAAACACCTAAGCCAGTACCTCACGTAACAGTAGGAGAAGTAAAGAAAGCATCAAAAGGCATGAAAAGAGGCACAACAGCAGAAGATTGCCTAGACATTAATTTGAATAATAGATGGAGGAGATTTCTTAGTAGTTAAACTCGCTAAACTTTACACAAAAACTTCAACATTATATTAAACAGGGAAAAACAAGACCTAAAAAATTACAAAGAATAGATTAATCTTAAATTAGAACACTTGAAGATATCTATACACGAAGTAAAACAATCCTAAAACTACATAAGGATACTGAGAATATTCCGATTGAGAAAGGAGTAAGACAGGGAGACCCCATCTCTCCCAAATTATTCACAGCATGTCTAGAAGTTTTTAAAAATTTAGATTGGGGAAATGTCGGAATTAATATTAATGGGAAATACCTTAAGATTTGCAGATGACAGTGCTATGTTTAGTGAATCATGCGAGGAATTACAAAAGATGATAGAACATTTGAATAGAGAAAACAGAAATGTAAGACTGAAAATGAATGAGACTAAAACTAAGATAATGTTC
>NC_090726.1:129631932-129634432 GCF_036898095.1 Palaemon carinicauda | reverse complement strand
CTAAAATCATCATTGAACCATGGTTTGTATTTCACTCAGTACCTTAGCACACGAGAAGGGACACGCCTATCAATTATATTGACTTGATTCTCATTCAAAGAAACAATAGGATCAACACTATTATACAATTGTGACCAATTCAAGCCCAAAAGATCACTCAAAATGGCATTATAGTCTGCTTGAAATTTCATATAAATCTTACATGAGTATGATACATCACGGACAGGCTGCTCAGTCTTCCCCACGAAAGAAATCTAGGCATGAACAGGAATAAAAAAAAAAGTAGAATAGTGTGCCTGATTGTACCCTCAAGCAAGAGAACTCTAACCCAAGACAGGTTAAGACCACGGTACAGAAGCTATGGCACTACTCAAGACTAGAGAACAAAGCGTTTGATTTTGGAGTGTTCTTCTCCTATAAGAGCTGCTTACCAAATATAGTCTTTCTTCTACCGTTACCAAGCAAAAAGTAGCCAGTGATCAATTATAGCGCAGTAGTTAATCTCTAATGTGAAGAATTGTTTCGTAATATCAGTGTTGTCAATTGTAAGACGACACAGGAGAATGTGTAAAGAATAGGCCACACTATTTGGTGTATGTGTAGGCAAGGGAAAAATAAGCCACAACCAGACAGGGATTCAATGTAGTACTATCTGGCCAGAAAAAGGACCCAATAACTCTCTAGCGGTAGTAACTCACCGGGTTGCTGGTGCCCGGGTGAACCTACTGTTTTAGTTATCATTAATGTTGTTTGTTTTCAAGTATCATGAAACTTTTTTTAATCATTTTAATTCTTAAAATGTATGGAGATATTGAGCATAATCCAAGACTAGTGTGCCCTAGACATTGCCAGTGTCGTCTAATGTATTGCATTATTCGTGGACTGCATGGCAATATTAAGAGATCTTATAGTTGCCTTCAGACAGTATGATATTTTATTAAGCTCAAATGAGGCACTTGTTGCCTTGATTTCATTAGTAATAAAGACTGAGCAGCCTGTCCCTGATGTACCATACCCATGCAGGATATATATAAAACCTCAAAAAGACTGAAATTTGAGTGATCTTTTAAATCTGAATTGGTCTCAGTAATACAAAAGTATCGAGCCTCTTGTTCTCTTTAATGATAATCTAGTAAACATAATACCTTCTCATGTTAAAATACCAAGTGAATGACAAACCATGATTCAATGAGGATTGTAGATATGTTTATTTGGAGAAACAGGTGGTCTCTTATCTTTGGAAGGGTCACAGATGAGATTTGACTTGGAATAACTATACTCACCTAAGCTGTTGCTCAGAGAATTTCTGTTTCATCAGAAAGGGAATACAATTTTACCATAAAAGAAACCCTTTCTGGTACAAACCAGGAACGCAAATGGTGGGCTACCCTTAAATCAATACTCTTTGACGTACACTTAACAGTTCCTCCTTTACTGAAACCAGATGGCTATGGTTTTGTTTGAAATTAAGTAGAGTAAAGAGAAACTAAATCTTCTTCATTCCAGTTTTCCTGAGGCTATAATAACTAGATTAGCTTTTCAGTGACATAAAATTAAAACACTCTTAATGAACCTTGATGATTATGGAAGTATACCCCCAAATGCTATTCTCCTTTGTTTTTTTTATAAAGACCACTGATTTCTTATTTCCTAAGTTATCTGTTACTTTTCGCAAGTTACCAAGAAGAAGTTATTTTTACACTTGTTGTAGAATTGGTAATGTTACTACATTTAGTAAATGTATTAGTGCTAGCTCTCGGCTAGCTGATTACCACTCAATTTCCATAACTCACATATCTAAATTTTTTAACGTATTTTGTCAAAACGTCTAAACACGTATGCTGATGATAATAATCTGTTCCCTAGTTTGCAATTTGGCTTTCACAAACGCCCTGGAGCATGTGATACCGTTTTTTTTAAATTCCCAATTCTATACAGAAAAGTCTTGATTAAGGTCAGGAAGTTCGTATAATTGGCCTTGATATTAGTACTGCCTTTAACCATGTTAATCATTATTGAATTCTTAAGTAATAGATTACAAAGTTTTTGTTGATGGACACTATAGTAAGTACAGAAATGTGATAGCTGGTCTTCCTCGGGGTAGCGTTTTTGACCCATTACTTTTTATACTATAAACACATGATGTGTGGTTAGGTCTAGAAAACAAGCTTGTTGCTATTGCAGGTGACGCTACTCTACATCAATTCCATCTCCTGAATGTAGATCTAGGGTTGGTGAATCCTTTAATAGAGATGCAGATAAAATTAGTGTTTAGTGCTTATTATGGGGCATGAAGTTGAATCCTAACAAAAGTCAAAGCATGATTGCAAGTAGGTCGAGGGCAGTAATTCCTGATCCAGATCCCTGCATTCATAATGTTTCTTTAACTATATACAACTCCTTTAAAATTTTAGACGTGATTCTTTATTACAAATTTACTTTTGAGAAACACAGTTGGTCTGTTTCTTCTTCAATTGAAGAAAAATGGCTTATTGAAAAA